>NC_058134.1:37293205-37405868 GCF_016433145.1 Gracilinanus agilis
GTGTACATATATATGCATATATAAAACTGGGGTGGGGGGATGATAATACTAAAAGAAATGGGAAAAGAAATTAAATGGGGCAAAATATATCACAAAAACAAGCGTGAAAGGGGAGTGGGAGGAGGGGGAGAAGACCAATATAATGGAAGAAAGGAAGAGGTTGGTGACTGGGTAACATTAAACCATACTCTTATTGGAATTGACTCAGAGAGAGAATAGCCAGACTCATTAGGGTATAGAATTGTATTGTACGTAGAAGGGGAATAAGAAAAATGGTGGTAAGGAGGGGAATTAATATAAGGGAGGGAAAGGCTGGAGAAGGGGTGACCAGAAGGTCCTATAATAAGAAGGAAGTATGGAAGGAGGTGGGTTAAGGGGAGTAATATAACAGATTGGTGTGGGGGGAGACGGGCTAATAGCCAAACATTGGAGGGAAGGAAAAGAATAGTAGGAGTAAGGACAGGATTAAAGAAGGAAGTAAAAATGGAGGGGATACACAGATGGTAATCATAACTATGAATGGCATGAACTCACGCATAAAATGCAAACCAATAGCAGAATGGATTAAACACCAGAATCCTAGCATATGTTGTCTACAAGAAATACACCTGAGGCATGTAGACACACATAAGGTAAAGGTAAGTCTAGAGCATAATCTATGGGTTGCAACTAAGACAAAGAAGGCAGGAGTACCAATCATAATCTCAGACAAAGCTAAAGTAAAAATGGATTCGATTAAAAGAGACAAAGAAGGAGACTACACCTTGATAAAAGATAATATAAATAAGGAAGAAATATCAGTACTCAACACATATGCACCTAATGATACAATTTCTAGATTTTTAAAGGAAAAATTAAAGGAGTTTAAGGAGGAAAAAGATAGTTAAACCATATAAGTGGGGTACCTCAACTTTCCCCTGTAAAAACTAGATAAATTGAACCAAAAAATAAATAAGAAAGAAGTATGGGAAGTAAATGAAATGATAGAATAATTAGAGCTAATAGGTGTCTGGAGAAAATTGAATAGGGACAAAAAGGAATATACCTTTTCTTTATTATAAAACAAACAAACAAACAAACAAAAACCTTTACCTTCTGTCTTAGAATCAATACTGTATATTGGTTCAAAGGTAGAAGAGTATTAAGGGCTAGGCAATGAGGGTTAAGTGACTTGCCCAGGGTCACACAGCTAAGCAGTGTCTTAGGTCAGATTTGAACCTAGGACCTCCCATCTCTGGGCTTGGCTCTCAATCCACTGAGTCACCCAGCTGCCTACTTTACCTTCTTTTCTGCAGTACATAGTACATATACAAAGACTGACCACGTACTGGGGCATTTTAAAAATCACAAACAAATGCAGAAAAGCAGAAATAGTAAATACAACTTTCTCAGATCACAATATGATAAAAAATTACAATAAAGTCTGTGGAGAGGCAAATTTCAAATCAATTGGAAACTAAACAATCTAATTCTTCAAAACTGGTAGGTCAAAGAACAAATCAAAGAAACAATTATTGATATCATTGATGTGGATGACAATCAGGAGACATCATATCAAAATCTATGAGATACAGCCAAATCAGTTCTCAAAGAAAACTTATTTCACCAAATGCCTATATCAACAAAATAGAGAGGGAGGAGATTAATGAATTGGGCATGCAACTTGAAAAACTAGAAAATGAACAAATCCAAAAACCCCATATAAAATTAAATTGTAAGCCATAAAAATCAAAGGAGAAATTAATAAAATTGAAAGTAAAAGAGCTATTGAACTAACAAATAGGACTAAGAGCTGGTACTTTGAAAAAATAAATAGATAAAGTATTAGTTAATCTAATTTTTAAAAAAGAAAGAAGAGAATGAAATTAACAGTATCAAAAGTGAAAAAGGTGATATCACCTCCAAGGAAGAGAATAGTGGGGCAGTTATTAAGTACTATTTGGCCCAAATATATGACAATAAATATGACCATCTAGGTGAAATGTATGAATATATACAAAAATATAAATTGTCCAGATTAACTAAAGAAGAAATAGAATGCTTAAATAATCCCATATCAGAAAAAGAAATTGAACAAGCCATTAAGATATTCCCTAGATAAAAGCCCCCAGGGCCAGATGGATGGGTAAAAAATGGAAAATTCATAGAGTACTTCCTTCTTGATGAAAGTAGCAGATCTGAATAGAAAATTTGACATTCAACCACAAGGCTCAAAACATCAAAGAGTGATCACAAGGGACTCAGTAGAATTATGCCATTTACATTTTTGAAGGGAAGAGAATACATGTAACTTCTAATAATTTTAAGCATCATTAGAACTCTTAGGAGGGAGTTTACATAGACAGATGGCAAAAGTATGAGTTAGTTTTATGAGGATGATCTCCAAAAGAAGAAACTATGGGTGAGAAGAAGGAAGCACTGGGAGAATAAGGAAGGAAGAGGTAGATTGGGTTAAATTTTCTCACATAAGGTATTGCTGTACAAGGAAGAACTTTTATAGTGAAGGCGAAATGGTGGGGCAAGGGTGGTGGTTTTGAACCTCACTTTTTCTTCAGAATTCATTCCAAGAAGGAAAAATAAATATATACACACTCAGTTAATTATAGAAATATTTATTACCCAAGAGGTAGATAGGAAGGGAAGAAAAGAGATATGGAGTATGTAAGTGGTGGCAGGGGGTGTTACAAAGGAGAAGGTGAATTGAGGGAGGTAGTAGAAGCAAAATAGGCTTTTGGGAAGAGACAGAATAAAAAGAGAGAAGGATCAATAGAGATAATTGGGATGGAGGGAAATGCACAGTTAATGATTATAACTTTGAATGTTAATGGGATTAGCTAACACAGAACAGAAAGTGGATAGCAGAATAAATTAGAAACTGGAATCTAACAATATGTTATGTAAAAGAGAATCACTAAGGACAGAAAGGTACACACAGATTTGAAATGAAGGACTTGAATAAAATCTCTTCTGCTTAATGATCTCAGACAAAGTAAAAGATAAAATAGACTTAATTGAAAGAGATAATTAGGGAAACTACATTTTGCTAAAACATGCTATAGACTGTGTATTGATATAATTTTATTTAAAGAAGTTTCTCTGATCCCCTTTTCAAATATATATTGAACTGAGTCAAATTTTTAAAATTAAGTGCCATTCCCCAATTGATAAATGATCAAAAAATATGAACAGGAAGTTTAAGGAAGAAAAAAAAATCAAAGCTTTCTATAGTGTTGTGAAAAAATGCTCTAAATCAGTATTGATAGGAGAAATGCAAATTAAAGCAGCCCTTATGTACCACTATACAACCAAGAAATGACTAATTCTAGAGAGTATGAGGGGAAATGAGGACATTAATGAATGGTAGGTGGACTAGTGAACTGGTCCAAGCATTCTTGAGAACAATCTGCAACTATGCTGGTAGAGCTATAAAACTATGCATACCATTTGATATAACAATACCACTACTAGGTTAGTACCTCAAAAAAAAATGGAGGTTGCTCAGTTGATAGTGCTTCCAATGCCAAACAGAAGATTTTTTAAATATCTTATTTTTTTATTTTAGAAAAAATTTTTCCATGGTTACATGATTCATATTCTTGCTCTCTGTAACATTCTTTTTCAGTGGTCTAAATATATTAACTGACTTAAGGCTTACATAGATTTATTAGAAGTTTTGCAGTCCATGATATCACTTGTATAAACTATATTGAATTGCTTACCATCTCAGGGAGGATGGGAGGGAAGGAGGAATCAATTTGGAAATCAGAATTTTAGAAAACTAATATAATAAATTGTTTTTACCTTTAATCGGGAAAAAGAAAATATGAAAGGATTGTTTAAAAAACAAAGAAATGTTGTAGTCACTACCTCCTAGAGAAGTTGTATACCCTTTCTTCAGAATCTAGAAGGAAACATTAACTATCTGGGATATTTTCATGTTTAGAACAAAGTATCTCTTATTCTTTGTTTTATCTCCTTGCACATAGTAGGCACTCAATAAATATTTGCAAAGTATATGAATATTCATATTTTATGTATACAGTCTTTAGGAAATTGCTTAATTCCAGAGGCTGTGTAAATATTTGTCTTTGTAAAGACAGGTATAAACTAAGCCATTACCATGATCAACTATCCATATTTGAGAACTTTCTCTTCTATGTAGTCCTATCTCCATTATATATTCCAAATTGAGATAATATGCTTTTGCCCCCAAAGGTCACCAATGATAATTATGTCAATATCCTCTGGTTTCTAGTAATTTTAAGTTTAAGAATACTGGGAAAATACATCAAATTAATTAAACATTTTCTTAATAATAGGAATGGTCATAGTTATATCTTTCATTTGAAAAAGACAGGTCATATAAAATTAGAGAATAAAGATAGATGCATTTTATTGATTCTTAAAATAGCTTTATTTCTCTTTAATAATGATGACTTTTACTTCTTTATAATATTTCATCTCCTATCTTTGTATTTTGGTGTTTTCCTTTTAAAGCTTACATATGTAAAGTAAATTCAAAGATGATAAAAATTAAGAGTCATAGTCAGTGGGTAAAATGTATTCTTTATTATTTCTATATTCTTGTCATGTACTTATAACATCACTCCTACTAAGTGAAGGCAAATGACCTTCCTAATTATACTTAACCAATAAATTATTCCTTTTGTTACTTCTCCAAATAGTACAATTTTTGTAACTTTTAATATAAACTAGAAGTTAAGATGTTTAAACTAAAGTAATTTAGTTTGTCAATAGCTAATAAAAATGACTC
Organism: Gracilinanus agilis; assembly: GCF_016433145.1. Classification (NCBI taxonomy): domain Eukaryota; kingdom Metazoa; phylum Chordata; class Mammalia; order Didelphimorphia; family Didelphidae; genus Gracilinanus; species Gracilinanus agilis. Next base: position 37,297,980 of record NC_058134.1, read on the forward strand.
ATATCTACATACATTCCAAAATCTCCAACATCCTCAGAAAACCTTACTTGATCTTTCCATCTCCCTTATCACCCTATCTCCCTTCTGCCTTTTATGATCAGATTCCTTGAGAAGGCCATATATGATAGTTTCCACTTCTGCATTCACTCTCTTTTTACCTCTATGGTCTGGCTTCGAAACTCATCATTTAATCAAGACTGTTCTTTCCAAAGTTATCAATGATCTCTTCGTTGCTAAATCGAGTGGCCTTTTCTCAGCTTTATCCTTCTTAAGTTCTCATATCTCCTCTTAACAGTGACTATCAAATCTACTTATGCAGATGTGTTCTCTCTGCTGACCTCCAGAATTATATCTCTAACTGAATGTGTCCATTAGGCATCTTCAGCTCAATATGTCCAGAACTGAACTCATTTTCTTCCCCCCAGAAATCTATCCCTTTCCAGACTCCCCCTTACTGTTTAAGAGCACCATCCTCCTCTCCTCGTCCCCAAGGCTCAGAACCTTATGTGTCATCCTCAGCTCCCCAGGATCACTCACCTATATCCAATCCCTTGCCCAAGCCTATCAATTTCACCTTTGTAATAGCATTTTTCTTGGTAGTCCACCATGTGTGGAATGTTCTCCCTCCTCATCTCTACCACCTGGCTTCCTTGGCTTCCTTCAAGTCTCAGGTAAAATCCTCGCTTCTATAGGAAAGTTTTCCCTAATCTCTCTAGTGTCTTCCCTCTGTTGATTTCCTGTCTATCCTCTATGTAGTTTATTTGCACATAGATGTTTGTGTATCATGTCCCTCAATAGATATTGAGCTCCTCAAGAACAGAGGACTCTCATTTGCCTCTCTTTGTATTCCCAACACTTGGCTCTGTGACTGGCATATAGCGGGGTACTGGGTCAAGTACCTGTTTATTTCCTTACCAAAATAGAATTTTAAATTTACAAAGTACTTGTATCACAGTAACCCTCTCAGGCAAACATTGCAATTATTATTATTCCTGTTTTCTAGATCAAGACATGAAAGCTCCAGTTAAGTAAATCTTATAGGACACGTACCTTATCAAGTGTTAGAATTGAAAAATCAGTACTAATCTTTGCTTGTACCCTATCCAGCTTTCTTTCACAAATTCTAAACCATTCTTTGAGGATTGTTAACGCATAACTTGTATTATATGTATATTTAAAAGAATCTTTTTGTTATTGAAACAGCATCATTTTAAGTGTGCTATTTTCATGTTATTATATTCAATAATCAAATGAAATATTATATGCAAAGTGGTTTATAAACCTAAAAGCATCATATAAATCATAATTGTTGTTATTATTATCTTGGCAATGTTAAAAAAATTCTGCAACAAGGAAGGTGGGTGTTTTGTGTTTAATAAGATGATGGGTAGACCATTGAATCTATAGCCCCAAAATGTAAATCACAGTTATAACTGCAGGTTTTTAGATAGTCATAAAAATGCAATAATTGACAACAATTTAAAAATATGAAAGAATATTTACAAAGTTGTTGTATGGTTTAAAAGTCCCATATACATTGAAGATCCTTTTTCTTAAATGCCTCCAATGATTTAGAAGTTTGACTTGATTTATCATTGTATCATTCCATAGATAAATGGCTTTGTAGAAGGCTTGTCTTGAAATACATCTAAGCCAGGTCATCTCATGAGCATTTATTGATGAAACTGGAAAGGAGGGCAATAGAGTGAAAATGTAATGGATTTGGCAGCTTTTCTAGAACTAGATGTTTTTATAATAGATAATGCTAGGATTAATAATATTCTTAATTCTTCATTAATGTGTCATATGAGAACATAAAAATGGTATTCGAGAAAAGTACCAACCAGACACCAAAAGAAAAATCATTCTGTAGACACCACAACTTTGAAATCATTGAGGAAATAATTCTTATGCCAAATGAAAGATAAGATACCAAATGACTATAAAAATTAGGAATAGTGATTTTACCAAAAAATAAAAGACAAATGAGGAGGCAGTAGTCAATAGTGAACCATCTTCTCATCTTTGCAGAATCATCATGAGAAGTGTATAAACAAGTATTAGCCACCCTTAATGAAAATATGAGTGAAAAAGAAGTAGCTTTCATAAATGATTTTTTAAACTGACAGTTATTTTTAAATCACACATTTGACTAAAATCTCTAGAGAATACAAGATTTCATTGTGGTTTTTGTACGTTTTAAAAATTAATTTAGTAGAATAAAACAGCTTTAAGGTATATCATTAGGGGGCAGCAAAATTTGAAAGAAGTGCTGGCTTTGAAATTAGGACTTGGCTTTAAACTTCCATTCTGCCACAACTGACCTAAAAGCCATTGGACAAGTCATTTACCTCCCTCAACCACAACTGCCTTAAGTCTAAAATAAGGGAGATAGCCTAAGGTCACCTTCAACCCAAAATCTATGATTTATTTTCTCAGATGCATTATGGATTAAAGGATTAAGGATGCATTTAGAATTAAAGACATAAGTTTCTTTGATGTGACCACAGAAATAATTTTGTTCAGTAATATTCTTGTTATCAGTATAAAACAAAGAGCTACACTCAACTAAAGATGTATACCGTTGTCAAAAAAAAAAAAACAAAACAAAAAAACAAAAAACCCTGAAATGAATCACAGAGTTTCAAAATTGCAATGGAAATCCCTCAGTTCCCCTGAAAAATGATCAATCCAGTTTGGGATTAAAGACCTTCAAGGAATATATAAACACAGTTACAAAACACTTTTCAGAAAAATAAAGTCAGACTTAAACAGTAGTAAAAACATTAATTGCTTGTGGATAGGCTAGGCCAACTTAAAAAAATTGACAATCCTACCTAAATTAATTTACCTATTCAGTGCCATACCACTCAGACTACCCAAACATTATTTTATAGAGCTAGAAAAACTTATAACAAAATATCTGAAAGAATAAAAGGCCAAGAATATCAAGGGAATCATTGGGGGGAAACTAAGGAAGGAGGTCTAGCTGTAGCAGATTTCATCGCCAAATCATTGTAATCATCAAAACAATCTGGTCCTAGCTAAGAAGATGGATCAATGGAATAGGTTAGGTAATAAAAAACACTGTTTAATGTCCCTAGCAACTTAATGTTTGATAAACCTAATGATCCAAGTTTTGGTGGAAAGAACTCAATATTTGACAGAAACTACTGGGAAAACTGGAAAACAGTATGGCTAAAACTAGGCTTAGACCAATATCAGTGATGGCCAAACTATTCATGCTTAAGGCAGTGATGAGCAAACTACAGTCTGGATCTGGCCCATGGGGAATAGTTTGCCCATCACTGACTTAGACCATGCACCAGAATAAAGTCAAAATGCATACTTAATCTGGAAATAAAGTATGGCAACATAAATACATACATAAACATAGATAGATAGATAGATAGATAGATAGATAGATAGATAGATAGATAGATAGATAGATAGATAGATAGATATAAATTAAAGGAACATGAAAAAGTTTGCCTTTCAGAGATAAGGGATGAATTTATGACCAAACAAGAAATAGAGAACATTTTAAAAAATAAAATGAATAATGTTGATTAAAGGGTTTATATAAAGAAAACCAATGCAACCAAGATTAAAAGGTAAACTAAAAATTTGGGAAAAGAGTTTTATGCAGATGTTTCTGACAAAGGCATCATTTCTCAAATATATAGAGAACTGAATCAAATTTATAAAATACAAAGCATTCTCCAATTGAAAAATCATCAAAGGATATGAACAGGCAGTTCTCAGAGGAAGAAATTAAAGATATTCATAGTCAGATGAAAACATTTTCCAAACCATTATTGAATAGAGAAATGCCAATTAAAACAACTCATAGGGGCAGCTGGGTAGCTCAGTGGATTGAGAATCAGGCCTAGAGATGGGAGGTCCTAGGTTTAAATCCGGCCTCAGACACTTCCCAGCTGTGTGACCCTGGGCAAGTCACTTGACCCCCATTGCCCATCCTTACAACTCTTCCACCTAGGAGCCAATACACAGAAGGTAAGGGTTAAAAAAAAAAAAAAAACAACTCAAAGATTCTACCTCAAACCCGTCATATTGGCTAATGTGACCAAAATGGAAAAGGATAAATATTAGAAGGGATGTGGAAAAAATGAGACACTAATACATTGGGTTTGTTTGTTTTTGTTTTTTTTTTTTCTGAATGTAAGCCAATCCCTTAATTTTCAGGTACTTTTACTTTATTTATTTTTTAGATTTAGAATATTTTCCATGGTTACAATATTCGTGATTCCCCTCCCCCTCCACTCCCTTCCCCTCCCACTCTCCAAGCAGACAATCAGTTCCCCTGGGTTTTACATGTATCATTCTTCAAGACCTATTTCCATGTTATTTATGTCCAGCAGAGTGATCTTTTAACACCAAAACCCTAATCATATCCACATCGAATTACATGATGGATCAAATGTTTTTTTTCTGTGTTTTTGCTCCCACCGTTCTTTCTCTGGATGTGGACAGCATCTTTCTCATAACTTCCTCTCGATTGTCCTTGATCATTACGTTGCTGCTAATAGCAAAATCAGTTACATTCGATTATGCCCACAGTATATCCATCTCTATGTACAATGTTCTCCTGATTCTGCTCCTTTCACTCTGTATCACTTCCTAGAGGTCATTCCAGTTCACATGGAATTCCTCTAGTTCATTATTCCTTTCAGCACAATAGTATTCTATCACCATCATATGCCACAATTTGTTTAGCCATTCCCCAATCGAGAGACACCCCCTCATTTTCCAATTTTTTTGCCAACACAAAGAGAGAGGCTATGAATATTTTCATGCAAGTTTTTTTCCTTATTATCTCCTTGGGGTACAAACCTAATGACACTAACACATTATTGATGGAACTGTGAATTCATACAGCTGTCCTAGAGAGAAATATGGAATCATGCTCAAAGGGCCATGAAACACATATCCTTTGATCCAGAAATACTGCTATTGGATCTGCATCCCAAAGAGATCAGAGATAAGGAGAAAGGGTACCTTCAGCAAAAATCTGTCATGGTAAAGAATTGGAATTCAAAGGTTTGTCTATCCCTTGGGGAATGGCTGAACAAGCTTGATATATTACGTTGTAATGGGATACAATTGTACCATAAAAATGATGAAGAGGATAAGTTCAGAAAAATCTACAAAAACTTATATGAACTAATGTTCATATAAAAGTGAAGTGAGCAGAACCAAGAGAACAATGTGTAAGGTAACAGAAATATTAGACAATAATCAACTGTGAAGCTGTTATCAGCAAAGCAAGTTCCCAAGATATCCACAAGGGATTCATGATGAAAAATGCTATGTCTACAGCCAAAGAAAGAATTATTTGAGTCTGATTGCAGAACCAACAGGCCATCTTCCACTTTTTCCTTCATGAGTGTTTTATTGTATAAGTGTCTTCTGTCATAGTATGAGTAATATGGAAATACCTATTGCATGAAAGCACTGGTATAGTCTATATCAGACTATTTGCCTCCTCAGGGAGGGGAGGGAAGGAGAGAAAGGGAGAAAATCTGAGTCCTTAAATGTCAAAAGCTGTTTCTACATTATAAATATGAAAAATAATAAAGGCTGGTATAATAATATAAATTAGTATTTTAATTAAAGCCATACTGATAGATAATTAGGCCACGCGCTTGTAAGCATTCAAAACTGCCGCCCTCGCCATTACTGTCTCCTGTTTCCTGTCTCCAGTCTGCTGGCCAAGAGAGAGAGCCTCCCTCCTAACCCCGGAGATTATAAACTCCTCTCTGCGTCGACGTAGGCCTCCCCATGCCCAAAGAACCGGAAACAGAAACCCGTTGGACCACGGGAAATGTAGTTTGATACATTTCCCAAATTTCACTTTTACAACATAAAACCCAAAGCATGAATGAATGAATGAATTTTTTGAAGACCTGAAGGAAGCATTCCCTCCTTAGACAGCTGTTCCATTTTGGGGTAGTTCTGATTTTTAGGAAGTTTTACCCTTCACAGCAATGGATATAAGTTGCAAAAGAAAATTTAAGATATATGTTTGCAATTTATACTCTTTGATAATTAGGCTTGTTTTTCCCTTGAAACTTATATCCATTGCCACTAATTTTGCCCTTTGTCATTTTTATTGAAGTATAAGATAGTATGTTTCAATACCAAAAATTTAACAATTTGAGTTTTACAGACTTCTTGTTTAAGTAGATGTCTTTTTTTTTTTTTTTTTTTTTTAATTCTGAAGATCTCTTGGGTAACAGGCTCAAGTCATTGTCAGGATTTGAAAAATCTCTTATTTTTCAAAAAATGAATTCATTAATTTTCAAAATGTGAATAGATGTTAATAAGATAGTGAATTCATTACAATAGAACTTATCTCTATATGATATTAATTCTACAAGGCAAACAGTTGAACAATTGATGTTTCTGCTTTGTTATTTTTTTGCAGAAGCCTGCATAGTGGCTTGTACTGTTATTTCCAACCTTCATTATTATGCCCTCTCTTCTGTCCACTTCCTCCACCCCTGGCCTTCAGCCTTATACTAATCTATGCTATGCTCAGCCTGGGGAAGTGAGACATTGCTTAAGAGGAGCAGCTGTCGCACTTTTATTCTCTGTCACCTTGTCACTTGTAGGATTACTGACCCTTTTCCCTCTAAACTCCTTAAAGTTATCATTCTTTCTAAATAAATTTTTTGGGTCTGGTTTTATTTGTAGGAATGCTTCAAATGCTCCTCTTTTTAAAATTAACACCCATCTTTTTTATTTGATTCAACTCAGAGTTGTGGAGTTTGTCACCTTCAGTTGCATCTTGAACTTCTTCGCTCTTCAACGTACATTACTCTATCCTTCTTGCAGTTCCTGGTGGTATAGAATAGTCTTATATTTTTATATTTCTTTTCCTTTATATTTAAGGGTCTTTCTCCTACTTGCATATAGAATTATTAAATTTAACCCCTGTGTTTCTTAACATTTTCTGCATAGGGTTTAACAGAAAGATAAACAAATGGGGAAATATAGAATTGAGCAAAAAGTTTTGGAGAAGCTAAAGCTAGAAGATATATGGCATCTTCTAAATAGGATTGCTAAAGAATATGCATATTTCTCAGAACTATGTGTAAGAATTTACCAAAATAGTTGTTTTCTCAGGGCACAGAATTAACTGCAAATAAATAAAAATAAAATGATTTCATAAGTAATTAGTCAATTACTTATGTTATTTACTAATTAGTTAATTAGTTAAGCACAAAAAACCACTTTAATATAAATGGATACTTAGCAATGAAATCCAAAATAATGAGTAAATAAAAGAACAAATTATAAAAACAATAATTATTTAAAAAGAATTAATAATGAAACGTTTCTGAGATGAAACCAAAACTTCCGAGATGCAGTTAAAGCAATACTTTGTGAAGAAAATATATCCCTATAATATGTTACTTAAATCTTAGTGGTGAGCTTCAGTCCATTATGGCGGCAAATAGAGTAGTAAGCTAAGCAGTTCTCTACCTCTTTCCTACATTTTTCCTCTATTTACTATCACTACTTTGATGTAATAAAGTTATTAAAGCTACTAGCAGCCTCATAATTTAATTTTAACTATTATAGTAGTAGAACTTTTATTAGGGGTGTTATTTCAAGTCCTGAGTGAGAAGAGCATCATGAAAACTCAGAAAGGGAGAGGATCTAAAAATTATTGTCATGTGCTTCACTGATTTCCAAGTCTATTCCTCCTTTCCCCCTACTCTCTATTTCTCATGAGTTAAGCTATTTTATTTTGTGTTTAGGGTGTTTGCAGGGGAGGTGGTTCCCCTGAAAGTCTTGATGCTCTTCTTTGGCCTTCATTGGCCCAGGGAGCTAAGGCTCAACCTATGCTTCCTTTAGCATAACTTTCTGGGACCTCTAAGCATATTTCCTTGGCTTCCAGGGCTCTTAAGGGTATGAAAGGCCTACCCAAGTAGAGATGGAAATCTTTAGGGGGAATTGTAAACAGATAATGTTTTTTAAAGGTTTCTTTAAGGAGGAGGAGCCAAGATGGTGGCTTAGTAGCAGGAAAAACTTGGAGCCACTCAGAAATTTCTTCGAAAACAATCATTACAAAGCTTCTTAAAAGGATAGAGGTCAGAACAGGATGAGTAAAAGTGCTCTTCCACTGGATGAAGCATGAAAGGTAGGCAGTAAGAGGGGATTCCCGTTTATAAGTTGGCAAAACTTTACAAGGGACTACCCCTCCCCCCACTCACTATACCAGTGAGAACCAGGACTAGGTTTAAAAATTAAAATGAATATAAAATAATAATTTTAAAATTATTATGTTTTCATAAGATTTATTAGTAATCATTAGAAGTAAAGGAATAAATAGGTAACAAAATAAACCCATGTGCCATGGCTAATCTTCTTGTTCAAACAACCCACATTCCCAGCTCCTAGCTGCCAATAGGAAGGAAAAGACTGTAGCCATGCCAGACCCCTCATTTTTATCTCCCCCTATCTATGTCAGTGCATAATGATAAGAAGACAGTGGGCTCTTGGGAAATGTAGTTCAAAGGCCCAAAATTTCCAATAAAACATAGGGAATTCTCAAATTTCTTGGGGGTTGGACTTCCAGATTAAGATGACCACAGCGTAGAAGCAAGAATCTTTCTCTCCTCACCAACAATGGATATAAAGTGCCTCAATAGGACAAAACAAACAAACAACAATAACAAAAACTACACTGCAGGACACAGCTATGAAGGTAGGCAGGATTTTGGCATTTCCAAGCTATAAGGGGGTTAAATAAATCCCACCAAAGCCCAAACTAATCACTCCTCTACCACTCTGCTTACAGAAACAGAGTCAGAGCCAGAGTGCCAGAATCAGAGTGAGCACAGGGCAATTTCTAGGTTCTCAAGAGCTGACTGAGAACACCACAAACTAGCTGAAAGCAGCTAGACTTGAAACTCTAGGAGGCTGAGAAACACGGACCTTGGACTCAGAGATACAGCAGAGAAAGGTGACACCCAGCAGATACAGTAGAGACTCAAAAATAGACTCAGGGAAAAAACTTTTCCATAACTCTATATACAGAGAACTTCCCCTCCTCACTCAGACTTCTGGCTGGGAACAGAAGGAAAAACCCAACAAAGTAATGGACACCAACAACCCAAAACTACAATCTTTAACTACCAAAAAAATTAATAAAAAGCCTTTGACTGGATAATTTCTACTTAGAGGAACAACAGACTACAGAAGAGACAGCAGAGGACAACAAACAAGCAAACATTCCCCAAAAAATAGAAATCAGTCACAAACTCTCCCAAGAAATCAGGCTGGAATTTGAGAACCAAGTTAAAAAGATAGGAGAGACTAGGCTAGAAAAGTGAGAAATCATTCAAAAAGAAGAAAATAACAGTTTAAAAGACAGAATCTCCCACTTAGAAAAAGAAGCCTAGAAATGACCTGCTGGAAGCTATGAAAAGCAAGATAGACCAAACTAAAAAGGAAAATAAAAAAATAATAGCTGAAAATCAGTCTTTAAAGACCAGAATTGGGCAAGTAGAAGCTAATGATCTCACAAAACAGCAAGAATTAATAAAGCAAAGTCAAAAGAATGACAAAATAGAAGGAAACATGAAATATCTCACTGAGAAAATGACTGACATGGAAAACTGAACTAGAAGAGACAATTTGAGAATCATTGGTGTACCTGAAAACCTAGAAATAAAAAGAAAATTTGAAGTCATAGTACAAGAACTTATCCAAGAAAACTGCCCTGATGTTCTTCAACAAGAGTGCAAAATAGACATTGAATGAATCCATAGATCACCTACTACATTAAATCCTCAAAAGACAACCCCCAGGAATGTAATTTTCAAATTTAAGAACTTCCAAGCCATGGAGACAATATTGCAACAAGCCAGAAAGAGACAGTTCAGATATCAAGGAGCACCAATCAGGATTATACAAGATCTGGCAGCCTCCACACTAAAAGATTGACTGTAAGGCTTAGAATATGATATTCAGAAAGGCAAGAGAATTGGGTCTACAACCAAGGATCATCTACCCATCAATATAGTCTATAGGCTTCCAGTGGAAAGTATGGGCATTCAACAAAATAGATGATTTCCAAATATTTATAAATAGATCAGAACCAAAGGGAAATTTTGATAACCAAATGCAAAAATCAAGAGAAACATGAAAAGGTAAATAAGAAAGAGGGGGACTTTTTAAAGGGCTTTAATAAGGTCAAATTGTTTATATCCCTATATGTAAAATGTTATTTGTAACTCTCAATAATTGTTTTCACTATTATAGTAGTTAGAAGAATTATTCATAAATAGAGGTTGAGATACTAAGTGGTTTAAGATGGTATGCAAAAAAAAGAAAAGAAAAGAAAAGAAAAGAGGGGCAATAGAAGATGGCACAAAGAGAAACTCGAAGGAATAAGAAAAAATAGGGTAATGTATACCACGTAAAGAGGTGCATTGGAGGGGGAAGGGAGGAATACTAATATAAGAAGGAGAGGAAGAGAGTGCTAATAGGTAATACTCAAACCTTTCTCTCAGTGGAATCAATTTTTAGAGGGAAGAGCATCTAGATCCCTTGGAGTATTGAATTCTATCTTACTCTACAGGGAAGTTGAGAGGGAAAAACCAAGGGGGAGTACAAAAAAGGAGGGAAAGGGGGGAGGGAATTTTATAGACCCTAAAAAAAGGAATAAAAACGAGTGTATGGTGGTGAGTATTAATGGTGTGGGATGTGTTTATCAAGACCCTCACTCAATAGTTATCAGTGGGCCAGAGCAGCTAACCTTACTCATCCCCACTCCAGGGAAGACCTATGAGGTAGTAAACTCAAAGGGGTTCCCAAACTGGCAAAGCTATAGCGGGGATGTTGAATGAAGGTGTTGGGGTTCAGTTGTGACCTTGTTGGGTTGGATCCAACCCTCAGTGCCAATAATACTGAGACAAGCCACCCCACTCCTAAGTTCAAGTAGCTTTGCCCTTCAAGATGGTGTTTGATATTCGTCTTTTTCTCAGCCACAAGATCAGTCTTCCTCCTCTCAAAGTAACAGCCCCAAGCTACCACTAATATACTAATAAAGATTTATTATGAGGATAAGGGAATTCAGGATAACAGGGTAAGGGTTTTTGCGGATTTTGAGGAAGGAGGGAACTGGGATAACTTCTCTATCTACTATGAACCCCACAACAAGAGAGCAGTTCTGGTTTTATCTGTAGCTTGGACTCAGAAACTGACACAATATCCTATCCTTAACACTAGCTAGCAAACAGGGGAATAACTGAAAGGAAGGGGTACAAGATGGATGAAGGAAGGGTCCCTCAAGTGTCCTCTCCCACTAGAGTACGGACACTATGGCCAATTATGGAGCACAACTCTCTAGGTTACTTCTTTGTTGGCACTGAAGTCAGTACAAAGGTTTAGCTGTTGAAATCTCTAGCTTGCCCCTGAATTTGGGGTTCAGAAGAGCTAATTTCCTGTCCAGACCCACCCAGCTACCCACAACCATCCACCCCAGTCCTACCAGAGAGCTCGACTGTCCTCTCCAATGATTGACAGTTGACAGTTGGCAATTTAGAATCTTCAGAGTCCTCACCAAACTCCCTCCTTCACTGCACCCTCCTCTAGGTTCTGTGAGGCCACCTTCAACTCCAATTGCCTGCTCTCTGTTGCAAAATTCAGTCCACACTGTTATAGCAGGGGGCGGAAAGGGAAGTAAAATAAGGGTGGGGATTAGGTGAACTGATTAAAAGCAAACTACTGGAGTAGAAGGAAATAGTGAAAGAAGAAAGGGCAGGACTAGGAGAGGAAATCAAAATGTTTGGGAATACAGAGGTGGTAATAATAGCTCTGAATGTGAATAGGATGAACTCACCCATAAAAAAGAAGCAAATAGCAGAGTGGATTAGAAACTAGAATTCTACCATATGTTGTCTACAAGAAACACACATGAGGCAGGTAGACACACAGGGTAAAGGTAAAAGGCTGGAGCAAAATCTATTGGGCATCAACTGAGAAAGAGAAGGCAAGAGTCGCAATGATGATATCTGACAAAGCCAAAGTAAAAATAGATCTGATTAAAAGAGATAGGGAAGGTAATTACATCCTGATAAAAAGCAGTATGCACCAAATAGTATAACATTCAAATTTTTAAAGTAGAAAGTGTTGGAGCTTAAGGAAGAAAAAGATAGTAAAACCATACTAGTAGGAGACCTGAAACTTGAGAAACTATTGGAGCTTAAGGAGGAAATAGATAGTAAAACTATACTAGTGGGAGACCTGAACTTTCCTCTATCAGAGCTAGATAAATCAAACCAAAGTATGATTAAGAAAGGTGAATGAAATCTTAGAAAATATTAGAGTTAATAGATATGTGGAGAAAAATAAATAGGGACAAAAAGGAATACACCTTCTTTTCAGCAGCACATGGTACATTTACAAAGATTGACTATGTACTGTGGCATGAAATCATTGCAAACAAATGCATAAAAGTAGAATTAATAAATGCAACTTTTTCAAATCATAATGTGATAAAATTCATAATTTGTAAGGGTATATGGAGTGGCAAATTAAAAATTAATTGGAAATTAAATGATCTGATTCTCCAAAACTGGTTGGCTAAAGAACAAATTATAGAAAAAAAATTAGTGATTTAATTGAAGAGAATGACAATGAGGAAACAATATATCAAAATTTATGGGATAGAGCAAAAGCAGAACTTGAGAAAATTTATATCCCTGAGTGCCTATATTAACAAAAAAAGAGATCGAGGAAATTAACAAATTTGGCATTCAACTAAAAGATATCTCTAAAAATGTTAAAAGATATCATTGGTATCTTTGGAGAAAATAGTTTGCTGATGAGGTCATTAGCCAGATTGTAAACGGTTTAGAGGAAAGTCAAAGAAAAGAGAAAAATGTGGTGGCACAGAATAAACTTGGTTTAGGATTTTATCAACAGTTGGCCGAGTTGCAGTGAGTGATCACATGATAAAGGAGATATTAGGACATTTAAATCCAAATTTTAAGTGATGATATATGAGTGTCAGCTGCTAAATGTGCACAATACCCCTTTGGTTTTCTGTCATACTCATTATGACTTTTATAATAAAGTCTTCTTATATGTTATATTGCTCAAGTATGCTTCCCAAAAGCCCCTATTTGGAAAGGGTAACCCCACAGTCAAGTGTCCCATTTCTGGACTATGTAAGCGTTAAAATTAATGGTTTGGCTAAATATATTAAAATTATAAATCTTTTGTTTATAAAAGAGGTAAAAATAGTGGAAGCACAAAAGGGCACAAAAGACATTAACCTATCTAACTAAATATTGTTCCAGTGCTTGGCTCAGCTAGGACTTGTTAACCTTCAATCAGAATTAAACTATCTCCAGAAGACAGAAAGGGAAAACAAGCTATCCACTCACCCAAGACAATGACTGGAGCTGAAGGTGTCTCCTGAGGCCTATTTTCTTCTCTGAGCCAACCTTCTTCTTGAAGCTGACTTCTTTCTTGGAGTGACTCTCTTCTTGGAGTTCACTCTCTACCAGTTCTTTCACCAGCCTCCTTTACCAGAGTGCCTGCTCAGGGATCTTAATGGCTTTTATGGTGGTTTTCTGATCCTGCCCCTTTTCATGGGGGCCAATCACAGTTTCAAAATTGTCTGAGTTGTCACCTTTGGATTCACACCTTTCTGAGTGTGTGAACTCTTAAGTTTCTGGCTGTTTGGTGAGAAAGGTGAAACTCTCCAAGTATCTTGCTGGCTTCTCACCTAGCATCAAGTAAGGTGTGACTTACTAAGTGGTTTGTGAGCTCCTCCACCTACTTTAAGGTTCAATCAAAAAGTAAACAAAGTAGAGCTAATCTTGTCCTCACAATATAATGAGGTACTAAGTAGGGGTACTTAAGTTATTGTCAAAAGTTTTAACTCTATCTAGGCAAAGAGAACAGAGGATTCCCTTTTCACAAGTGTAAACTCAAAGAGAACCAAGAATTCCCTTTTATAATCACATGATTTATTTGTCTCATAAATTTTCCACAAGCACCATGACCAACATTGGGCTTATTTGATTCCATTTTGTATGTAACACATTAATTTCTACTATTGAAAGATTTGTTGACTTATTGATCCATTGTTCCTGACCCTACTTGTCAATCAGTTTTGGAAAAAATGAAACCTAAGATTGTAGCTTTTTACATTTCCTCCTGTTTGTCAGATACCCCAGCTAGCCTTATATATCTCCTGCCTGCAGAACATCACTGTCTGCTACCTTGCTAAGGAAGGTGCTCAGATTCCGTGAACCCTTCCCTTTTGTTGATCTGGCTCTCAGAATTATTTTGAAACCCTTACAGATCACTAGGACCAGCCTGTCAACATGTTGCTACCTTGAAATTCTTTAAATATTTTTTTAATTCTCATGTCCTGAGTTTTGCCTCATTTATCCAGGCAGAAACCCTAATCAAAGAATTTACTTTGTACCCTGCTACCTACCCTTTATCCTGGAACAGTCCTGAGGGCTATATTGCTTTCTTAATTTTTATTTTCTCTGTATGAGAAGTCATTCTGTTTTAAAAGATAATCAATCCCACTAAGAATTTGTAATGGCAAGTTTTGTCATGTTGATTGACAACTTGAGACCCTATCACACCAGTTGCACTGGTACTGATATTGTTCACTTTACAAATAAGGATGTACTATTACTAAAACCACAGGTTATATTTTGTATCCTGCATTGGTTTGTCATGCTTTAATATGTTATCAGCCATTTTATAAATTTGTGTCAAATAACTGAATTGATTATTTAAGAAATACTGTTTGATTATTTTCAAATGTATCTAGTAACTATGACAACACAGTTGTGCTTAGTAGGGGTCCTTGGAGGACCTGCTATAATGAAAAGATAAAAGTGACTTAATTAGCATATTACTTGGTGGTATATAAATGGGTGCTTCAAAAGCACTTGAAGGTGCTTGAAAACAGTTTGTTCTCTTAAATACTGTAAACATTCCTCCTTGAAATCTTGTTTACACTATTAATTTGCTTAGCAAACTGCTTCTTTATCTTAGGATACAATGTAAACTTCTGTCTAGACTAGTTTATTCAAATGAATGGGTTCTTAATTAGGGGAATTTTGTTGTAATAGAAAAAATAAGTAGCAAAACTTGAAGGAGTCTTGGAAAATTCAGTTATAGTTATATATTGGCCAAAGTCTCAGATAATTTTGTGAAACAAATGTACTCCAAGTTGCACATAAAATGTTTATTCAAAGAAGAGAAAATCATTTAAGATTAATTTTTCCTCTTTTTATTAACTATGCAGTGCCATTTATATAGTACTTTGTTGTATTATTTTTATATCTTTATTTTTATGTTACTTATCTGATTTCACAGAAGTATAATAAGTTTTGCTACTACAATATATTACTAGATACAGATGCTTATTTATCTTGGTACAGAATTGGGTGAATGACATTCAAAAATGAGATTTATAGTGGAAGAAGTAACACCATGCCAATACTTTGTTTCTCTGTGATATTGGCATGAATTGTTAAGGCAATGTAATTTGAAATTAACTTCAAAATTGGTTAAAATATCACCCTAAATTCATTTTAATAATTTAGATAAGTTTAATAAACATACTGCAATATGTTCATCATTGCTTTTACTCTGTTGGGAATTGCGTGTTTGAGGCCTCTTTTCAGCCAGTGACATTAAACTACATATTGACTTATTTGTAATTATATATTCCATATTTATTTCCATGATGATACAAATGATATTCAATAAGGTTTTTTGGGGGGGTTAAATAAAAGTAAATTTTAAAAATTCTTGATACACGAAACAGAAAAAAACATGTACAATTCCTAATTGGCTTTTAGAGACCAAGTTCCCTCATTACCTGTGATTTAAGCTAAAAATGAGGTAATTATAGATAGCATCAGTGTTTATCTGGTTGCTTGTGGCACCTGCAGGCAGGACTACTATTGAAGATTTCCCCATATCTAGCGTCATGCTTTACAGTTAGATGCTAACATGCCTAATTCATATATTTCTCATATTTCCAGTGATTTTTGTCTGGTATATTTTCATTTTTAACATTCACTTTCCAAGTATAAGAGTCACATTCTTATCTTTCAATTAATGTCATTTCATTGTTGTAAATATTTTATATACCTGAAGTAATTTTTTATATTCATAAATTCCTAAAACAGATGTTTTAAATAATTCTTTCCTCTCTTCTCTTTTGCTCAATAATAGTAATACTATCAGTAATTTCTTATACCTTTTTTAGATTGCAAGATGTTTTCTCTTTACATAAATTCAGGTTCCCTAAACTTCTGAACAATGTTCCAAAAGTTACTCCCTCACCTGTCTCAAATCTAACCCTAGTTAAAACTTATCTCCACAATTTAGAAACTATATGTATGGAATTCTAAGGCTGTCCTTAAGCCCCAAAGTACTGCCGATTGCCATAGCCAGAAATCCTACAATCTAGAAATAATCTATGAGAGATCTATAATTCTATATTATGGTTGTTCAGTCATTTCAGTGATCTTCAACTATATGGTCCAAAGCAGACTAACAAAATCTACCCTATCATACCCAAAAAGAAGTCCTCCAGCTTTTTCTTAGAAACTTCTATATAGCAGGAATAGTAGATGAATATATTAATAGTATTACCCACCATTTTCAGCAATATTATGATTATATCAAATACCATTTTCATTGAAAAATAAAAATTAAACAATTCCCAAAAGATAATGGAAAAATATGTTTATACATTCAGTGAATGCTTTCTAAGAAATAGTAACAAGAAGTAGGCTGTCTGTATTGCCAAGTCTTAGAAATAGAAAATGTGATACTGAAGTGCTACATTGATAAGTCTAAGCTATATCAGAAAAGCAAGAGACATGTCTTATGTTTTGGATAGTCTGTGGAAGATTTATGGGAAAATGGGGACAAAATCCACATAAATTGAGAATATGTACAGACATTACTGTCCAGACAGTACTTGTGCTTAGGAGATCATGTACCCCTCAAAGTATGATGCCTGATATTAGGAGACTCGCTGTCAGGTGTAGAGAGCAGAGCCACTGGTTTAGGAAGACTCAAATCAGCTGGTTACGCTTTCCCCATATGTGCCTCAGCATATAATTTGATCCAAAGACTGGCATTTTTCCTCAGAAACATAATTATATTAAATTCTTAGAAATTAACTAATTTCAAATACAATAATATCTTAATGAAAAACAGTATGCAATAAGATTTAAAGAAGTACACATAAGAAAATATAAATAGAGAATATTTCATAACAACTCTCCACTGTTACCATTGTTAAATCAAACTGGTTTTCTCTATTGTCAACTAAAATTATCTTTCCAATCCTCAATGTTTTTCTTATGGTCAGAGGTATTCATAGAGTAAGTGATAGAATTAGCCATAGAAACATGGGCAGCTAATTGATGCAATGGAAAGAGTATGGGGCCTGAAGTTAGGAAGACTCGTCTTGCTGAGTTCAAATCTGGCTTCAGATTCATACTGGTTGTGTGGCCCTGGGCAAGTTGCTTTTAACCCTATTTGCTTCAGTTTCCTCATTTATAAAATGAGCTGGAGAAGGAAGTGGCAAACCACTCCAGTATTTTGTCAAGAAAACTCCAGATGAGGTCACAAAGAGTCGAAGACAACTGAAGTGACTGAACCACCACAACATAGGATTTCTGGCCATGGCAGTAATTCAGCAGTATTTTGGAGCTCATGAACAGCCTCAGAATTCCAGATTTTTTATCTGGAAAATACTTTAGAGGCCATCTAGTAAAAACATATTCCATTTATGGCCCAAAAAACAGACCTAGAGAAGTTGAGTGATTTGGTGGTGGTGTTCTGGCTAGTTACTGCATAACCTAGATAGACCCAGACTTAAACTTAGGTCTTCTTACTCAAAGTCTAGCACTTTTTAAAAAATACTTACAACTTTGTACAAAGAAAGCAATTAAATGAAGTACAATGCAATTGAATGGACAGCTCATTAAACTAGTCTGTTGGTATGCACAGAGATAGATTAGACTTAGAAATAACTTCAAGACTCATATAGTTTAATTCCTTCATTTTACAGAAGAGAAAACTGAGGCCCAGACATGTTGACTTGCCCATCATCACACAGTGGCCAAAGCTGAGATTTGAAACCAGATCTGAATTTAATCTGATGCTCCTAGACAGATGATGCTAATAGATAACATATAACAATCTAGGCACAGAATGGTGTAGGAGCATCAAAGGGGGCTGGATTTCATTTGAAAAATTGTGCAGCCTTTCCAATGACCCAAAGCTCCTCTCTGAAACAAAACTCTGTATTTTAATTACCAATATTATTTCATTGCTTTCAGTTAGTCAACATTTATTAAACACCTGCTGTCTGCTAGGTGTTATGCTAAGGTTTAGGGAAACAAAGAAAGATAAGTCTGTTGGAGAAGCAAACATGCAAACAATTTCATACAAGATAAATTTGAGGTACTCAACAGAGTTAGGAGGCAAAGGCTTCCTTTAGAAGGAGTAATTTCAACTGGGTTTTGAAGGAAACAGGAAGAAGAGCATTCCAGATATGAAGGAGAGCCAATGAAAATGCTAGAAATCATTAGATGTGTTATGTTGCTAGAGGAGCAGCAAGAAGCCTGGTGTCACAGGATCCCAGGCTTTTGAGGAAGGTACTTTAAAGAACCGGGGGTGGGGGGGCAAGATATAAAGGCTTTGATTGCCAAAAAATGGATTTTATATTTGAACCAGGCAGCCCTGGAGTGTATTGTATGTGGGGGTTGGGAGGGAAAGGTTCATGCCGACATTCTTGAGGAAGTTTATTTTGACATTTGAGTAGAGAATGGACTGGACGCAGTAGAGATTCCTGATAGGTAGCCCAACCAGCAGACTATTGCAATGTGAAGATAAGCCCTGTCATTGCAGAGTCTTCAAAGAATCAAAATTTTATTATTCCAAGTACAATGGAGGTAGGTATGACGGATGTACGACTTTAACAATATTGAATTATGCACGTAGGTGATGTTAAAGTTTTATCAAAGAGATGTTGACTGGAAAAGTGGGCCGTCATTCAGAAAGAAGCCCATGCGAGCCGCCAGGGAGTGGCAGCACCTCAGATACTCTCTCAATCTCAACTTCATCTTGTCCAAAACAGAACCGGTTACCTTCTCAATTAAACCCAACCCTCAGGTCACACCTCCCTTCTTAGGTTGAGTGGCACACCATTTTTCTTATTCCTCATTGGATTATAAACTCTGTGAAAGCTTAACACAGTTGTGTTTAACACAACTGATACATAGTAGTTGCTTAAACATTTATTGAATTGAATTGGAGAATTGCCACCCAGCTTCACCCTTGGATGTTTCTTCTTTTACTGTCCTTTTCTAACCCAGTTCCAAGGCTTATGAATTCAACTTCTACAGTCTCTTCCCATCTGACACCATCTCTCCCACATGTGTGACCACCACCCTATTTGGATTTTAATCTCCAAATTAAACACCTGGCTTCTGGTACCATCTTTCTGACCATCTTTGCAAGACAAGTTGACTATTACCCTTCTGCAATTCAAGAAGTTTCAGTAGGTCCCTACTGTGTTCTAGATAAAATACAAATTCCTCCATTTTTCACTTAAAACCTTTTCTTGTTTGCCTCCTGTGTAATTTTCAGGCTCTTATTATTTTCCTGAAAGTTTATGTTCCAGGCAAACTGATCTATCTGGTCTTTATTAAACTTAATGGTCCATCTCCCATCTCCATGGTGTTGCACAGGCCTGAAACAAACTCCATCTCTTAAAGGAAGCCTTTCCCTTATACACCTGGCTTATTCTCTCTCCCTTCCCAATAAATCAGATATATACTTGGGATCATATTTTCAGAGCTGAAATGACTTTAGATGTAGAATGGTAGAATGGGCCTAGAGACAGAAGGTCCTGGGTTCAAATGTGGTCTCAAACATTTCCTTTGTGTGTCCCTGGGAAAGTCATTTAACCCCCATTGCCTAGCCCTCACTGCTCTTTTGCCTTAGAACCAACATATGGTATTGATTCTAAGGTGAAAGGTAAGGGTTAAAAAAAAGTCAAGTAATATAACCCTCTCATTATACATATAAGGAAACTGAGGTCAGAAGATTGCAGTTAATTGATTTGCCCAAGATCATACAGATTTTAAGTGAATGAACCCAAATTCTGAGGCAGGTCAGCATGATACTTCCTGTTTACTTACTTTATCTTTCCACTAGAATAGAAGTTGCTTGAAAACAAGAACTATTTTTCATTTTGTCTTGGACTTCCAGAAACTAGCAGTATCCCTAAAATATGGTAGGCACATAATAATTAATTGAATTGGTTTGGAATGAAGTTGACAAATGAATTGCTTGTGTGCTTGCTTGATCCTATATAATTTAAGATCTTAGCCTGAAAAACAGCATGCTGAAGTGGAAGGAGTGCTGGGTTTAACCTGATGGACCTGGATTCAAATACTGACACACTTTGTGTGACTTTAGGCACATCTCGTAACCTCTGATCTGTTGCCAGAGAGTTGGGCAAGATGACCTCAAAGGTCAGCTAAATTCATATGTCCTATGATATATGAAATTAAGGCATTGATCTCATGCCCCATATTAAGAAATTATGGTAGTATGTGGAAAAAAGTGGTCATGGCTAAGGTGTCAGTAGGTTGTAATCAGAATCATTTCAGGTATTACTTCCATCAAATTATTGAAGTAAGTGCTCTCTTTAGAGGACTGTCACCTCTCCAGGAATTCAGTGGTTACAGGTCAGTGTAGGATGACCAGACGGCCTTGAGGCCTTCTGAGAAAGTGGTTGAGGTTGCTGTGAGTGAATGGTGGTACTAAATCAATCTATTTATTTATATCTTCAATACAAACGTATTAACCATTCCATAAACAACTGGATAAATCTTTGATACAATTGGAATTCTTAAATCAGTTTAGACAAATATTTATATAAAAACCATAAAACACTTAGCTATACAAGAGTAAAATGGCCCATTAGGGTGGAGTGTGAATGACCTTCTGTTTGGGCTGTTGCAGCCTTTTTGGGGTCAGAGCCCTTTGGGCTGTCAGTCTGGTGACTGCCCCGGCCTTCCCACCCAGGCCTTGCTGCCCCATAGGAGCCTGAGCATGAGGCCTGACAGAGAGAGGGTGCTGGAGGAGCTGTGTTCAAGACAAGCCTCAACCCTAGGCAAACCCCTGAAGTCCCCAGCCACCTCCCTTTCTATGTCAGCTGATGGGCCTGTACTCTCCTTTGCAAAGCCCTAAATTCAAGATAGTGTAACTGTGTGTGTGTATGTGTGTGTATGTGTGTGTGTGTGTGTGTGTGAGAGAGAGAGAGAGAGAGAGTAAGAGAGAGAGAGAGAGAGAGAGAGAGAGATACAGAGAGAGAGATACAGAGAGAGACAGAGTTGGTGACAGGTAGTGTACCTAATAGCCACCTCAATAAAAACCATTCACAAAATACATATTCTAATTTTTATGTTAATATTAATTACCTATTAACTTGGATTTTCCTTAGTTCAAGTAATTTAGGACACAAGAAAATGCATTTTTCCAATTTTATGGATATTTGTGTTTTATATACTAGTCACCACTTTCCTGTCCAGTTTACTATAACCAAAGCTGAGACTTTTACTTCAGTTGAAAAAGGACCTTCCTTTTCACAGTGTGAAGCATTGTGTAACTTGATGTTTCCTTGATCTTTTAGGCAATGTCTTGGCCACTAGACTGCAGTAAATCTGGCAAATCAACTGGGCCTAGATTAATTTCTCAGTACTTTGGTTGTTGTGAATAATTTCTGATTAGAAAAGAGATATTAGCTGCCATCCTCCCACTCCATCTCTCTAAATCCCATAATACTTCTCAAGTGATTTCAGTACCACAGAATCTCAGGGTAGATAAGAAGAGACCTCAGAGACTCTTGCTAATGTTCAGAAAGCTGAACCACACTTCCCTCCATCATTCCCAACCATCCCAATATCATCATTGAACACCTGGAGATACATGCGTAACACTGGAAGCTCTGTACCAAAGGCTACTGACATTTTAGTTATAATTGCCCAACAATGACTATTTTCTCTCCTTGCACATTTGAGCTTGTGATAAAACCTTCGTGATTTGGTCCATTCATATTGTTTATAGAACTTATGGTTTTCCTCTTGAGAACTATTTATCCATATCATTTAACCAATCTAGTATTGGGGAAAGGATTTTGATTTTATATGTTTCCATTAATTACTTATGTTTCTTGGATAGCAGATCCTTAAGAGATATTTGATTTAAAGATATTTTTCCCCATTTGAATGCTTCCCTTTTTGTATTGGTTTAATTTTGTTTGTGCAAAACGTTTTCAATTTAACATAATTGAAATTTTTATTAAGAACTCAACCCTTAGCCATATCTATGAAAGGTACTTCATCTTGTTCTATTCTAATTTTTTTTTAAAAAACCCTTACCTTCTGTCTTAGAGTCAGTACTGTGTATTGGCTCCAAGGCAGAAGAGTGGTAAGGGTAGGCAATGGGGGTCAAGTGACTTGCCCAGGGTCACACAGCTAGGATGTGTCTCAGGCCAGATTTGAACCCAGGACCTCCCGTCTCTAGGCCTGGCTCTCAAACCACTGAGCTACCGAGCTGTCCCCTATTCTAATTTTTTAATGATATTTATATATTCAGTAGGAGCAGCTAGGTGGTATACTGGATAATGTTGGGCCTGAAGTCAGGAAGTCTAGAGTTGAAAGTAAGCCTCAGCCACTTTACTAGCTAAGTGACCCTAAGCAAATCACTTAATTTCTGCCTACCTCAGCTTCCTTATCTGTAAAATGGGAATAACAATAACACCTACTTAGCAGAGTTGTGAAGATCAAATGATGATAATAATTGTAAAGCATTTAGCACAGTGCTTGGCACATAGAGGCATTATCTAAATGCCCGCTATTATCATTATCATTATTATTATTACTTACCTAACTTACTAAGAATGTGACTTGACATAAATCACAACCTCTTCAACATTAATTTTGTTGTCTATAAAATGAGGATAACCTTACCCCAGAATGTGGCACAAATCAAATAATTTGTTTGAAAAGTCTTTGAAAACTATGAAAAGCCATACCAGTTTGATACTATGGGTTAGGCCTTCTAGCAACATGGAGTTTATTATATATACTTCAAGATTCATTTCACACAAAAGAACCCCCCAAAACTTTGCAGATGTGCAGAAGTTACAAATTATGTCATATCAAAACACAAAAAATTTCATTTGACTTCAGAAGGGAACAAGGACAAGGCTGAATTTTGGCTGGTCTATTATCGAAAGCTAAGTCTGGGAATACTTTCTCAGGGACAAATAGCCCCCACTGGAGTAGGTTTTGTCTAAATTTTGTCCATTATTGATCTTGACATGTCTAGAAACAGATTCAGAGACCAGGCAGCCTTTTGCTTAATTTCTGTCTTTAGTCTTGGAGAGAAATTGTTAACTTCTTAACTTCTGGTTTGCTAGGAACTTAAAGCTTTTCAATAAGGAAAGGTGTGGATCAGAAAAGGAGTCAAAAGAGGAGTCTCAGATTTTTATCTGTTTGAGACTGTTTCTCTTATTGGCTTCCCACAAGGCCTTGCTTGTACAAAAGCAGGAGCCATGGGCTTCTGGTGGAAATGGATGCAGGTAGGCCGCATCAGTGAGCAAGAGCAATCTACACATCGGGAAATTCATAAACTTCAATGGAGAAAGGAAATTACTCTTTTGGCTTCCTTTATAAGTCTTTCTATTTGGTATTATGCATTTTTAGAATTATTATTCTGATGAAAGGTCCATGGGCTTCCCCAGTCCCAGACCTCTAACGAGGTCCAGGGCACAAAAAAGGTCAAGGGCGCTCCCCTATGGCACTTCAACTTCTTGGGAGAAGGTTTCCTTGGTTATGGAGCCTTTTGGGTGCCATTGGAAGGAGTTGTTCTCTTTCCTGTTGTCTTCTTGAGCCTATCTCATTAAAGCTGAACCTTTGTAATTGGATTGGAAAAATTCCACTTGGTTTAAGGGCTTTCAAAGCTTATGAGTACAATTATTTTTTGTAACTGTTAAATGATAAAAGGAAGCTGCATTGATTTGGAAGAGAGCCACAGACTCTTTTTTAACAGCCTTATAAAGGACTAAATATTTTTGCCATTATTTACCCATTTTCCTGAAGAAGTCATGTCCTTTAGTGAATTGCAAAGGTTTTAAATCATGATTATCATTTAAGAGATAAATGTGGGGAAGGTCTGTGTATCTTTTCAACGTGACTTGTTTGAACTTGCAGAGCATTTTGTTAAGTTTGACTCAGGGAGACCATCAATAGGCTGACATGAGCCTTGAAATTTAGTTCATTGGAAAACAGGAAATATAGGTCTAATTCCTTTATTCAAACTCAGTAAATGGTTTGGGACAATTAATTTCCAATTGTTTCCCAGTAGAGCAGATTTACTTGTATATTAATGAGGCACAGGTGTTAGGCCCCTGGTGCCTGCATGCCTGGGAGGCATATTTAGGTTGTTTATCTAGTCAGCCATAGGTACTGCAAGGTACTCAAGCTTGCCTTTAACAGTTTATACAGTGAGGCTTTTTAATTTTTTGATGTTTTTTTAAATTTGCTAGCACCTGTTAAAATTTTAAAACTGATCATGTAGAAAGAAGAAGAAGAGAATTCAATAGTAAAGAGCACTAAAGTTAAAGAAAGTAGTCTTCTCTTCTGGTTAACTGCCCATCCTGACATTAAGAGGGAAAAAAAGGTTCATTTAAGCCAATATGTCATGTGAAAAACCGGTACAGTCAATGGCATACTTTTTGTCATCTATTTCTGGAGCAGGTATGGCTTTGTCTGTGGCTAAAACAGTTATAGTTTTCTATTAATATTCATTTTTCTTGTTTATTCACTGAACTGCAGTACCAACATTTTAGAGGAAATGGAATAGCCTCCATAGACATTATGAATTTCAGTAGCTGGCATAATTATAGCGATCTACATATTCATTAAATCCAGGAAAGAAATGTGTCCAAAAAGACAGCCATGCGTTCAGAAACATCACCCAACTCAATATGTGCCTTTTTAAAGTTTTGTGCTTTCTCCTTGTCAAGAAGTACTTGGTTTTCTCTGAACCAACACCCCTTCGAAAAGCTGTATAGGTTTTAGAAATGATTCCTCTGCCCTATTTTCTTTCATGTAGTAAAGAATGGGAAGAACTATTTGTAAACAACAATTACTTGGCAACTATACGGCTGAAGGGGATTAATGGGCAGCTGAGAAGCAGCAGGTTCCGCAGTGTTTGCTGGAAGGTAAGAAGAAAATATTTATTTACAGTTTGTGGTTGCAGTATATCAGCACATTACCTGATGCACTGGGAGATTACTGATGCAAAGAATCACTGAATTTTCCAAGAGACTTCCTCCCCAATTTTTGCCATCCATTTTGTCTTTCATAGGACATTTGCTAATAAGATTGAGACACCTTAGTTTTCAGTAGCTGGCAGTGGGAAAGGTTCATTCAAAATGAACATCTTTCCTTGGGTTAACGTCTCATTTGACAGTGAAAAATACACTCTGATGGACAGCTCTGCCTTGCCTACCAGTTTTTTGCAGGAAAATTCTACTTCTAAAATGTATTTAATCAACAAAGCATGACTTATATATCTGTTTTATATAAACACACACCTCGTTGTGTATGTGTGTGTTTTTAAAAGGCATTTGATTAATTTCAAACATCAAATTGCCTATCAGGGCAAGTGCCTTATTTTATTTTTTATTTTTATTTTTTGGTCTGCCCAATTTTCTTCATAAACAATAGCTTGAAAAGACTTCCAATTTGAATTAGTAGAAACACAATTTAAAGAATTCATTCAAGTCTCCTTTGGAGAAAATGGGCCATTGGTTACCATCTTAGTAGTACTGAATTGTAAGCTTTTTTTTTTCCTTGCCTTTAAAATATTGCTTTTTTTTTGTCTTTCAAAGGGAGCTGAGGTGATAACTGATTTCAAAAATAACTTCTATCTAAAGTTTTAAAGCTTTTGTTTACATAGATTAAGCATACCCAGTTAGATGAACATAAAGACTGGAAGAATCACAAGATCTTGTTTGAGATTTAATAATTAAAATACATTTTTCTTCTATTTGATAGAAGCAGTAAAAGAAGAACTACTTCCATTCTTCTCAGTCCAATTGTGCTGTTACCTATTTTCTGTTCCTTAACTTTTAGTAGAATCTTTCACTTGCTAAAAATAAACACAAAGCCAGATTTACCATGATGTTAGGTTAAGGGAAATTAAATCAAATTTTTTTTTTGAGAAAATTTTTTTGAGAAAATCTTATTTTCCATAATTGATTGCTGGTTACTAATTGCATTTGTTTTGCTAAAGGAAGAAAGAATATGTTTTTTCACAATTAGCTATCCTCAGCCCTGGATTTTCATCAGTAAACCTATATGTTTCAAGAGAATAAAAGCTATAACCAACACTTTGACCATTTTTGATGCTTTTCTTTTTATTTCCAATAAACACCAATGCCACTCTCTTGAGGCTTGATTAAATCAGATTTGATATATATTTTTTCTTAACATGAGTCCTGAAAAAAATGACCCCATTTTATGACGTTACTTTTTTATTTATAAACTTTGTATTATTTGTTTTTCATTTATTATAGTGATATCTTTTAAGTAAAGATTACTAGTAATTTTAAATAACATTATTTAATTACAGTAGGGGTAATATATTTGCTTTGGTGATTTTTTTTACATAATTACATCTTTTTCTCTTTTGGAATAACAACTTCATTTCTTATTCACAACAGCTTTTTCTGAATGTTCTCCCTCAAGATAAAAGTCAGTGGGCTAGCCAAACCAAGGAATTGAGAGCATGGTACAACAGAATCAAAGAAAGAGTATGTAGCATTTTAACAGATATAATTGGTCTTTTTTGTTAGCTTCAAAGAAAAGCCCAGATTCTGGTTTTGATTTTTGTTTTATTTCTTCCCCTCCCTCCTCCCCCCAGCATATTACCAACCCTCGGAAAGCTGCAGGACAACAGGATTTGATGATCAATAATCCTCTCTCTCAGGATGAAGGGGTAAAAAGTTGTCTTTGAATCATTTTTTATAGGCAGCCTTACTGACTGATTTAATAAATATGTTTAAAATGCAAGCAATTAATACTGGTTTTCTGTCTGAAACCCCATATTTCCATACCAACTATTCCTAAGTCCCACTTACTATCTTAAATCTTAAAGCATTTTACCAGGTAACTATCTACAGCATTCTGTTTGGTAGCGGGGAAGAAGCCACGATGTGGGAGAGGAGACACAGGGAACAAGGCATACAGGGATGAGAAGAGAGAGGAAGGAAAGACGGAAGGCAGGCTGGCTAGCTTCCTTGTAAGGAGAACAGTGCCCTCTGCCCCCTCTCTATGTACTCTCTTCCTGAGCTATGACAGAGATGGTGAACCTCCTGTCTGGGTGAATAGTCTCAGTAGGGAGAAGGTGCTGGAGAGCCTCTAAATCAGGAGTTCTTTCCTGGGGTCTGCAGACCATGAGTTGATGCCAGTGTCTGCGAACTTGGATGGGGAAAAAATGGACATCTTTATTTTCACTGATGTCTAACTGAAAATTTTCCTATCATTCAGTTTATTAATTTTTAAAACATTATTCTGAGATCAAGCTTCACCAGATTGCTAATGTGATCTTTTGACAGAAAGAAAGTGAAGGATCCCTTCCTGCTTTAAGTAATCATCTGGAAGGCAGTTTTAGCTTAGCAATCCAGTAGGCTTGGTAGATATTCCCGTCTTTCATTGGAATATAACTTTTTTTTAAACTGTAAGCTTTACAGTGACTCAACTCTGATTGACCCATAGCATCTCCTCCCCATTCAGGTTTCCATATCAGGGGACTATGGATCTGTTTCTCAAATAAAAATGTTCAAAGTGAGCTCAAATGAGTTTTAAGAGAACAAACCAGAAAAAAAATTGTTTGTCTTTTCTCTTTCTAAATATTGAGGAGAAAAATACTTGTTTCTTGCAAAATATTAGGTGTAGTTATTCTTTCAGATATTAAATTAGATTTGAACCTGAAGTGGTAGTCCAAATTGCTCCCTTCACTTGCTTCTTAGCAAACCTAGCCTTCAAAGCTTTTTTGGCAGTGACTAATAATAGCTGGATGTCTTTCTTTTTGGACTTTTCTGCTATTCACTGTTACCAAAGAATTAGAGTACAAAATTAATGAAAATGTGCCAAAGTCTTTATGAAAATTAACAAAAATTGCTAATACATTTAGTCTATCTTTCATACTATATGGTATTCAAAACTTTAAATATTTCATTATTTTATTAGTAAGTTAATAAACATTTATTTATCACCTTCTACATGCCATACATTGTGCTAATCACCAAAGTGCTGAAAAGTGTATAATGACAAAGATTTTTTCATAATCAAAAATTCAAGTAAGAATCCATTAAATTACTGTCCAACTTTCTGTTAAAAAGTATCATGTTGAGGTTATTAGATAAGAGAACACCCAAAAAGTGCCTCACAGAGAACTCCAGGCCTTACTCTTCAGAGCCATCTTGATACTCAAATAAGTCTCCTGCTCACATTTCTTGCTGTCCCAAATATTCTACCTTATTATACCTAGTAGTTGGCCAGCTTTGAAGATTAGTTTGAGACCTGCCACAGAACGGTTTTCCCTAGAATTGCTATAAGAGACAAGGAAATTAAAATGGCCCCTTCCTTCACAATACATCAGTAAGCCAGACTATCTTTTCAAGGTACAATCCAAACTTCCCCAAGTTCTCGTGTTTCTCAAAATTGTAACAGCTTCTCCAACAGGCAGAAGGGTGTCATTGGCCTGATTAAGAGGTGTGAGCGAGCAGATACCCAGGGCATGCAGCTTATTTTATTGAAGCCTTAGACAGAACCAAGAAAATTGTTTTAATGAAAATCCTTTAAATGCTCAGCTACTATTTCTTAGAGACTATGTAAACCACCTTTGTTAGATATCTGACTACCATGTATTGGTAACAACCAAGGTTTTATAAAGACCATACAATAATGTTGAGTGAAGAAATTGTATTAGAATATGCACACATTTAAGAGTTTGAAATAGGCTTTAAAAATGTCTGGTCAACCACAAGTTTTCTATTTTTAAAGGAAAAAAGACTTAACAGAAAGATGATCAATTTAATTTAATCTTAGAAAAGTTATTTACATTTATTTTTTTGCAGTAGGCACCAGACAAATACTACTATTTCAAGTGATGCTTTTTTCTTCATTTCAGAGTCTTTGGAATAAATTTTTTCAGGATAAGGAGCTTCGAGCAATGATTGAACAGGATGTCAAAAGAACGTATGTATGAAAAATACTTAAAAAAATTCTTTTAAAAATTCGTAGTTATATTATTTCTAAAACTATATAGTTCTTATTATTTGCCTTATAATTTCTCCATAATAAAAAGACCAGAAGAAAGACAAACTCACATAAGATTTGAAATATATTAAATTGAATCAATACTTTACATTTATTAGTGATTTCAGTTCTTTAATAAAGAATTGGTATGGTTCACTAAAAATATAGATTTTTAAAATGTGAAACAAAGGATCTTTTGACAGATTTCTTCTGATGAAAGTTTCATTTTAAAATATATAAAAGTTTAGTATTATAAAAATTAACTATAATATAATTGGAAGAGCTAAGCACTTCCTTTTCTTGTTAACATTCTCTAATGTGTTATATTGTCATTATGCTTGTTGAAGTCTTATCAACATTGCTGCCAGATGTGGTACTCTAGGACTCAAGAATCTATGCCCTTTAAATCTATAAAAGAACACACTACTTCCTACCCTGTCTCCAACATTTCTACTTGCCTAATCCCTTGTTATCCTTCTTGGCCTCTCATGCAATTAGGCACAGAACTTTGCAATTCTGGCACCCTTTGACCATCCAGCTATTTCGGAATAGTTCTCTGGGACTCAACTCTTTTCCTACAAAATTTACAACTATTACAGTAATATTCTAAAATGTGAAATAATAAGAGATACTAATAGTAGCTTTGGCCTGTCAGAAGAAAGATACAATAACAAAAATACAAAAACAATGCTTTTTAGTACTTTACAAATACATTTTGTATATGTAAGAAGAGCTTAAGATAATTATTCCCATTTGCAGGATGAAATGGCTTGCTCCAGTTCAGACAACTCAAGACGACTCCATCTAGGCCTCTCTAATCAAAAATTTTACCCTCTGTCCCTTCTCCTGGAGTCATCTCCCCAAAATAGAGAGATTGACTATTGTGACCAAAGGAACAAAGTCCTTGAAGGGATCCCAATGGCCCAGTGACATGGAGTTGGAAGCTTGGATTCCTTTCCATTACACTCTTTTATCCTCCTAATTGATCTTAATGTTCAGTGACTCATACTGTTTCCCTAGCATCAGTCTTTTGGTCACTTTCCCAACATTTGATGTTGTTAAAATAAGTTCGAGTCTCCCAACCCTTCCTCAGCAGGGGCTTTATTCTTAGTTCCATCTCCCACTCCCAATCAAGAGACTTAAGTATTTGTTCCCAAATTAAGCACCACCTTCTACAAGAAGCCTTTGCTTCCTTTCCTCCCATGCTAACTTGTAGTGAATTTCATTGGGGTTATTGAACTTTCTTCTCTTTTTGTTTGTTCAGTATATATTTACATGTTCTTAATGTCTCCACCAGTAGGATTTAAGCCCCTTGAGAGTAGCAATAGCTTCATTCTTTGTATTTTTATCCTCAGCCTCTAGCTCGCACCTATGAAATATTTATCCAGAGTTCTTGTGTTATATTGACTTTTCATGGTTTCTAGAGTTTGTTGAAGTATCAAGTGTTTAGGATTCTGAGTATGAGTTCACTATAGCAATGCCTACACCCAGATACACATACAGTGTAGGTGCATGCTCCCAGATTTTTATTTGTCTTTCAGTTTACAAAAAAGTCTGTTAACAGATTCTTAATATTTTTCAAGCACCTCCTGAGTATGCAAAGCAAGATTCCTGCCCTCAAAGAGCTCATAGTCTGATGGTAAAGACACAACATTCCAGGGAGCCCAGAGAGTGAAGATGAGGAAAGCTTCAGTTTCTACAACTGTAAAATAAGGATAATAACAGCACCTATATCTAAGGGTCATTGTGAGGGTTAAATGAGTTAATATTTATAAAGCACTTAGCATGGTGCCTGTCACATAATAGGTCCTGAATAAATGCTTATTCTCTTCTATCCCCTCTTCTCTTCCTTTCAATAGTACCTTTAGTCTGATTCTTACCTTGTTCTGGTATCATTTTTTCATATATTTAAAAGAACTAATGGGAATTTACCTACCATCACTGAATAATTAATACCCTGAAGTTGATGCATGTATTTTAATCCACACTATTAGAAGTTGTAATTATGTAAAATATGGTCATTGTTTCTAGCCCAATAGAAATATGCCGTGTGAATTCAAATTACATTCCTCTACTTAACCCCAACTTTCTTACAGAAGCAGCAACTCTGGGGTTATGTAAGTAGTAGTCTCTAGATGATGTATTTATAGAAGTCTTCATCAACCTACAGTTCTCTAAAATCATATCTTCATAGACCTAGGCCACAGATTTACCAGTGACTGACATAGTGGCATAGTGGAGTAAACTACAAATTTCCAGAATGAACTTTGGAGACATCCTACAAAAAAAAAGCAGCGCCAATATACCCCTTCAACTCAGCTTCTTTCAATTCTGCCCAATGCAATATCATCATATCTTGGTTCTTGACAAATAAAAGGTTTTTTCTGTACATTAAAAAAAATCAGTTAAGAATGTAATTATTTCATTTTTAGTATATGTACTGCCAAAGCAAGCACTCATTATTCCATGTTTATCAAAGAAAATATCCAGCATCTCTGCAGTTCCCACAGGCCCAAGCAGTTCATACCCTCTGTCGATAGGGGAACTCATTCATGGAACTCTCTCCTCATTTGTGGATATTGTGCCTCCTCAGAACATCTTTCTGTTATCCCACATGGATGTTCTCCCACAGATCCTATCCTGAGGATCTTGTCAACGTGCTAAGGGCTTTCTTCCTGGTCTTTTTCCCTTTCCCCAGTTCTGGTACAGCATTAGAGCTGCCAGCTTATATCTATCCATTATTCTCTGCCATGACTGATGAGCCACTTCTCTGATCATACATTTCCTCTGTGATCTTTCTTGTACTTCTCTTGCATGTGGGTTATCATTGGAAATGTATTGCAGCTAATATGCCCCAACCAGAGCCTTTCTGTTGCATTTTGGATTATCCACAGTTTTGGTTCTTAGATATTCCAACATTCACAACCCTGCAGTCACTAGGAGAACATGTGTGTCTGTCTGTTTTAAGATGGGTATTTGGGTATTTTGTACTCAGAACCAGTTTGAGATCATTGAAAGCACTTTGCCATTTACTAACTCTAATCCAATCTACTCATTCTCTTGTTCTACTGTGGGCCTAATTCATTGTACATTTATAGTGTTGTACTTTATCTTTTACTATCCAAAAAAAATATGGGTCCATTCTTCTGTGAGCTTTTTCATTTCTCATCTTCTTCGCCAGAAAACCTCTTGGCTTAACTCCCATGATCTTGATCTTTATTCAACAGTGACTTAACACTAAGGTTATGAAATCCTGTACCTAGAGTCAGAAAAACCAATTCCTTGATAAAAATGTGTGGTAGCACAGGGTCAAGTACAGATAGCTGGGCTATTCCATTAGAGAGCTGCCATTTTGACATTGCATCCTTAACATCTACTCTTTGAGTGCAGCGATCCAACCAGTTCTTAATGCATCTGAATTGTATGGTCATCTGGACCTCACTCCTTGTGTCTTCCCCACAAGATTATTATGTGGTACCATACAAAACTTTACTAAAATCTAGGTAAATTATCTTCTCAGCATTCCTTTCATCTACTATTTTAGTAATCTCTTCAAAAAAAGAAATGAAGTTAGTCTGGCATGGCCTGTTCTGGATGAAACCCTGCTGGTTCTAGGTAATTAGAGCCTCCTTATCTAGACATAGGTCAACCAGATCTTTGATGATCCTGTCTGGAAGTTTCCTGGGAAGTAAAGTCAATGTGCTTGTTGGCCTGTAGTTTATAAGAGTTTTAGCTTCTCTTTCCTTGCAGTACCTCCCCCCTTTTCTATAATGTTTCATGCATCATTTTCAGTATCTCTGCAGCCAAAGTGCCATTTTTTTTGGAGACACAAAGATCTAGTTTCTCTGGACATCAGAAGTCACTGAGGACAGCTTCCTGCCTCCTTCTCATTGCATAACTGATCTCAGATACTTGTTTCCTGTTAGTCAATTGTGTTGTAATCCAGTATAAAAATTGTTTGTTTATAGAGAAAATAGAAACAGAACAAGAATTTAGCACCTCCACTTTCTCTGTTGTAAGTGATCGTCCTCTCCTCTGGCCCCACCAAGGCCCTATGCCATCTTGGATCTTCTTTCTACTCCCAGAGAGCTAGATTAATAATGACGATGATGATGATGATGATAAAAATGATAGCCCTATTGATTGTTCCTACCTTTAATCCCAGCTTCAACTCATTTTTGGCTTTTGAGTTTCTGACACAATTTTTACAAGACTCTCATAGTTGCATTTATTCTCTATTACCTGGCCTTGTTTCTCTCATGCCTCTCTCATTCTGCATAGTCTTTCCCAGATTCCTATCAAGTAGCTCAGCAGATTTTCTTTATCAAATTTCAAATAGCTTCCAATTTTTACTATCAAGTTCATCTATTCCAGGTGACTTGAATTCAGCAAGAGCAGCTTGATCTTCTTTTGGGTTAGCAAGTCTTTAGACACATTTGCTCTTTCCAGCTCTTTCTTCTAGGCAGAGAATATAAAACAGTTAAGCAGTTGTCTGTTTTAGTCAACCCATCCTTCCGAAATGTGGCCCCTTTTTTTCTCTCCTTCTTCCCCTTTCCTGAAGAACACTTACTTTCTTTGTCTTTAAATTTCTTTGCCATTCTGGCCTTGCGAACACTATCCTTCCAAGTCCTAGCTTCATTTTTATATTCTTCTTCCATCTCACAAACTTACTTCTATCTATATCAAATTTATTTTTGTTTTTGAGCTCCCTGTGCATCCACATCACTTTCTTTAGAAAACTTCCCTTTCTCCTCTCTATTAGAATTGGTTTGTTCCCCGCCCCATCTCTTCCCCAGTCTTCAGAATTACATTTCTTTAGCACTTCCCATGCTTTCTAGCTCTCTTGCAATTCCTAGAAGAATTTTATTCCACAAGATCTTACCTCCTCTTCCACTGAATTCTTTGAAAATAGCTATCGGTATATAGGGTATGAGTTAGGCATCTTCATTCTACTCTCCTTCTGTAATATGAATTACAAGAGAGAGCAGTCACTTGATAAGAAGGCACCCATCCTTTCCAAAGAACAGGAAGGACTTTCTTATTGGATTTAATATCCAGAACAGAATTTCCTCATGTAGTTTCCTCCAGCTTTTGAAACTTAGTCAAACTCTAATTTTTAAAAGAATTATTTTAAATAACATTCACAAATAGACAAAAGCAACCTTCAATATTTATTTGATTTAGTAATTTAATAATATTATTTAATAATTAACTTTTCGGAAATGTTTCCTAGTGAGCTGGTCCACAATTCAGGTTGTCCCACTAAAAAGTTACATTTCTTAAAATTCATTTTTATTTTTTTAAATGATTCCTCAGGGAAAGAAGATTTTACAAGAAATTTCAGAGCAGAATTGATTTTGGTGTGTGTTAATGCAGACAATCTGCCCAGTGTTAAAATGTTAAAGGGAAAAAAAAAACACAAGCTGCCATGTTCGTGTGATCACACCAAAATAGCAGCTTGTATTTATATTTTCACTCTCCTAGAGGTGGACTGCAGGCGCACATGAATGAGGGGGAGAGCTTTGTGTTGTGTTGCGATTTTGTTTAATGCAGACAAAGTACACGCTTGTGCATGCACAACCAGCCCTCACATATGCACTCGTTCACAGCCTGGAAAGTGAAAACTACAACACAAGCCGCTCTCTAAGAGTTGTCAGCAACCTGCGCGCGCGCGCGCGCGTGTGTGTGTGTGTGTGTGTGTGTGTGTATGTGTGTGTGTGTTTCTTAAATATTAAAGAGGGGGGGAAACAGATTTTCAGGAATACAAGGAACAATTCTTTTATCAAGTGGCTCACAGCTCTTCCCCATTGACAGTATTTAAGGTAAAATTCAATATTTAGCCAACTCCTGTGGTTGTAAGGATCGAAAATGTATACATTCTCATTTACTATTTTTGCTTCATGTTTTTCTTTCTCTGTGACATTTCAGTTTTGTCTATATTTCTGTGTTTCACTAAAGTTTCTTACTTTAAAACTTGGAATCCTCTTTACTACAAAAGACATTTTCTTTCTCTAGTCGAGTGGGTGCATTTTCAAAAGGGCAGAGAGTGGTAGTCCTTTGATCAACATGTCGGGTAGCCCTTCCTTCGGCATCTAAGGAGCAGTAGGAGGAGGACATTACTTTGGCAGGAACTTTGTCATCCAGAGCTTCTCAGCAATAGGATTGTTTCCAACCCTCTGACATCCAATCTGTTTTCACTAAGCCAGCTTGTAGCCGCTCTTCATGATTGGGTATTCAGATTATTGTTGATAGTTAAAAATAAAGTGAGGTTTGTGCATTAGCATTATGAAATCACTCCCTAAAATCCCCCAAAGGCCTAGGCCTTCTCATCTAGGTTTAATTAAAGTTTAATTCAGGCTGTTAGTCCTCATCAAAAGTTTCAGCAGGTTCAGAAATAAATAGTACATAACATGAAGGTTGTGCTGGAAGAGAAACTTCTTAAACAAGAAGCACAAAACTGTGAAATCTTTTTGCCAAATCTTGCGGCCTACCATGTCTCACTAACTACAAAATAAATAGTATTATTAGGTTTATTATTAGATAATGATTGAATTTTTAGCATCAAAAAAAGACTTTGGAGATCATCCTATTTGAACTTCTTATTTAATAGTTGATAGAACTAAGCTCCCAAAGAACCCTGAAACCTTGTGAGCTAGTTAGTTAGTACTAACTTGGCCCTGAAGTCCCAAGCCACTGACCTCAGCCAGTGGTTGCCCTCTATGTGTGTTTGTATTATTGTTTTTTCCAAGATAGATATGTAGAGTGCTTTCAAACAGATTCAGCAACTCTATCCTTATAATTTGAGGCTTTGATTTTCCTTTTCCCTCTACAAAATAGTTAATGGAGACAAATTGACATACCACTGATTTTCAGTGTTTCATAAATATTTAATCTTGAGCATTTGCATTGATCAGTTTCAAAATTTGGATTTTCAAAAATTTTAATTTTCAATTTTTTAAAGTAAAGAAATATCATTATTTATTATTGAAGATTTCCAGAGCTTCCTTGTCCTATTGCACCATTAAAAATTCTCACCAAGGACTTTTCTTTTCTCATGGGATAGCTTTTACTGAACACTAACATCTTCACGATTCATCTGGGTCGGGTGCTTTGTCTGTTTTAATACTCCTAATTACCTAATTATGTGCCATAATGCACTGACAAAGCCTTTGATCACTTCAGTTTTTTTTTTTATTAACCCCTTTCTTTTTCAGGAAATAGTTCTGCTTGTCATATTAAGAGCCATCATGTGAAAGCTTTTAAACCCCAACCAGCACAGTCACTTCTCTAGCTTGGGCTTTTATCATGTAGTTTCCTGATTGTTCTCCTGGCTCCTAGTTAGTCAACAAGCATTTAATAAACACAGACTGTTCCAGGCACTTGCTAAGCATTGGAGATAGAATAGAGGCAGAAAGAAAGAGAGTCTCTAGCCTCTAACAGAAGAAAATGGCACATAAAGCTGAGAAGGGGTAGAAGGTGCTGTTAGTCCTTCCACAGGAACATGGTGGCTGTCGTTCATTCAGTTGTGTCCAACTCTTTGTGACCCAATGGAGACCATTGCACTTCACTATCTCTCTTCAAGTCTGTCCAAGCTCATGTTTGTTGCTTCTATTACACTTTTTCCATCTCATCTTCTGCCATCCCCTTCTCCCTTTGCCTTACTCTTTCCCAACATCAGACTCTTTACCAATGTGTCCCATCTTCTCATTAAATAGCCAGAGTCGTTCAACTTGAGTATTTGTCCCTCCAGTGAATAGTCTGAATTAATTTTTTAAGTACTAACTGATTTGATTTCCTGTCCAAGGGACTCTCAGAAGTCTTCTCCAGCATCACAGTTAGAAAATGTCAATTCTGTGGCATCCAGCTTTTTGTACAGTCTAGTTCTCAAAGCCATACCTTCGGAAAAACCATAGCTTTGACTTTACAAATCATTATAGGAAAGGTGATGTCTTTGCTTTTTAGTGTGCCGTCCTGATTTCCATAGCTTTCCTTCCAAGGAGCAGGTATCTTCTAATTTCATGGCTGCAGTCTCCATCTGCAATGATCTTTGACCCCCAAGAAAATGAAATCTGATATTGCTTTCATTTTTTTTCTACAACTTCAAACCAGTTTTTAGACCCTCCTCTTTCATCCTCCTCACAAGGCTTCATAATTCTTCTTTACCTGCCATTGGAATGGTATTTTCTGCATATCCGAGATAGTTAAAATTTCCCTTACAACCTTAATTCCAACTTTT
The DNA here is from genome assembly GCF_016433145.1 of Gracilinanus agilis. Lineage (NCBI taxonomy): Eukaryota > Metazoa > Chordata > Mammalia > Didelphimorphia > Didelphidae > Gracilinanus > Gracilinanus agilis. Next base: position 37,335,666 of record NC_058134.1, read on the forward strand.
TATTTGTCCAGCCTGGCATTTTGGATGAGGAACTCTGCATGAATTAAATAAATTAGATAACAATATATAACATTGTCATATTCCATTTCCAATTTTAAACCAAAAAATTGTTCCATTTTCAATTCCAACTGTTACTTCTTGACCTTCATACATATTCCTTGGAAGACAACTAAGATGATCTGGTCATCTCTTTGAGGACTTCCCACATTTTGTTGGGATCCACACAGTCAAAGGCTTTATTGTAATCAATACAGAAGAAATAGATGGTTTTTCTGGAATTCCACTACTTTTCTTCATAATCCAGTGAATGCTGGCAATTTGGTCTCTAGTTCTTTCTCTCTTCACAAAACAGACTGTATATCTGGTAATTCCTGGTTCACATACTGCTGAAGCCTAGCTTGCAGAGTCTTAAACATAATCTTGCTGGTGTGTGAAATGAGCACAATTTTTCAGTAATTTGGACATTCTTTAACACTGGGATATAAATTGATCTTTTCCAGTCTAGTGGCTGCTGTTGAGTATTCCAAGTTTGTTGGCATATTGAATGTAGCACTTTAACCACATCATCTTTTAGGATTTTAAATAGCTCCATGTAATTCCATCATCTCCAATAGCTTTATTGTTAGCAAGGCTTCTCAAGACCTCATTGACTTCATTTTCTAGGATGTCTGGCTCTAGATCAGTAATCATACCATCATGGCTATCAATGATGTTAAGATTTTTCAGGTACAATTCTTCTGAATGTTCTTGTCACTTCTTCTTAATCCCTTCTACTTCTGTCCATATCATCTTTGTCTTTTATGATGCCCATTTTTGTATGAAAAGTTCCTTTGTTATCTTTAATTTTCTTAGAAATCTCGTCTTTCTCATTCTGTTGTCTTCTATTTGAGTTGCTGGTTTAAGAAAACTTTCTTTTCTCTCCTTGCTATTCTATGGAATTCTGCATTTAATTGGGTATATCTTTCTCTTTTTCTCCTTTCACTTTTCTTCTTTTTTTAGCTATTTATAAAGCCTCAACAGTCATTTGCATTCTTATTCTTCTTTTTCATTGGAATATTTTTCATTGCTGCCTCCTAGACAATTTTGTGAACCTCTGTCCTTAATTTTTTAGTCATTCTTATTTATCAGATCTCATAATTTTAAATCTATTCATCCACTAAACTCCACTTCATATTGATAAAGGATGTTATATAAGATCATACCTTTGTGGTTTGATGGTTTTCCCTTTTTTCTTCAACTTAATTTGCAATAAGAAGCCTGAGGCATAGTTTTCTACAGGCCTTCTTTTAATTGATAGTATAGAGCTTCTCTACCTTTGGTTGCAAAGAATATATCAATCTGATTTCAATATTGACCATCTGATGATGTCCATGTGTAGAGTCACCTTTCGGTTGCTGAAAAAGTGCTTTTGCTATGAAAAATGAGTTCTCTTAAAAACATTTTTATTCTTTGCCCAGCTTCATTTTGTACTTCAAGGCGTTATTCCAATTGTCTTTTTATTTGCTACTTTAGCATTCCAATCTTCTAAGATTAATGTGACATCTTTTTTTGGTATTTTTTTCTAGATGTTGTAAGTCTTCGTGAACTGATCGATTTTGGCCTCCTCGCCATCAGTGGTTGGAGCAAGGACTTATATTACTATGATATTGAATAGTTTGCCTTGCATTTAAATGGATTATTGACTCTGAAGGCACCTGCATTTTTTCTTAAAAAATTCTCACAATAATATATATAATGATCACCTGAATTAAATTCAACCATTCTCATCCGTTGAAGTTCATTGACACCAAGGATATTGATGTTTAAACTTTCTGTAATCTTATTTGATCACATGTAGTTTAACTTGGATCATAGATCTTATATTCCAGCTTCCTGTGCAATATTGATCTTTGCAGCATTGCATTGGACATATCCACATATTAGCTTCTTTTCAGCTTTGACCCAGCTACATTGTTCTTTCTAAAGCTACTTATAGCTGTCCTCTGCTCTTCCTAAGTAGTATGTTGGATGCTTTCTGGCCTGAGGAGCCTATCTTCCAGTGCCATATCGCTTATCATTTTAATGTAGTCCCTGGATATTCTTGGCGAAGATACTGGAATAGTTAGCTATTTCCTTCTCCAATGGATCATCTTTTGTCTGAACTCTCCACTATGACATGTTTGTCTTGGATAACCAGATATGGCAGAGCTTAAAGTTTCTTTGAGCTATAGAAGCCCCTCTGCCAAAAAGGAAGTGACTAAGTCCTAAAAATTAGATATGGCTTATCTAGATCATTCCTCAAAATGGAGGTTTGAAGAGTTGCAATAGCTTATGCATGATGACTAAGTCTAGATAATAATGGATGGCTCATCAGAGCCTTCTCCCAAAAGGAAATTTAAATAAATAACTCACCAATGGGAGAAAGGAGCCTTTCAGCTTCCCCTCTCTTTAATTCAGTTTCCCCAAGTCCACAACAAGCATTTATTAAGCATTACTACATTCCAGAGACTATGCTAAGTGCCAGACGTACAAAGAAAGGCAAAAACAGTCATTTTACCCAGGTAGCTCACATACTTTTTAAAAATTAAGTTTATATTTTTCCCTAATTCCATATAGACTCAATTTTAGTCATTGTTTTCTAACATTTTGCAATTCATGTTCTCCCTTCCAGCCCTCCCTCATCCCTGAAATGTCAAGTAACATGATATAATTTATACATATGCTGTCATTCAATAAATATTTCCATGTTCATCATGCTGTAAGAGAAGAAAAATTCATGAAGGAAATCAAGGGGAAAATGGCATGCTTCAGTCTGCATTCAGACCTCATTAGTTCCTTCTATGGCAGTGGAAAGGCCTTTTCATCATGAATCCTTTGAAGCTGGCTTGGATCTTCACATTGCTAGTAATAGTTAAAGTCATTCATCATTGATCATCATAGATATTTTTTTGGTATTTACTATGTGCAATGTTCTTTTGATTCTCTTTACTTTTCATCACTTCATAGAAGACTTTCTAGGTTTATTTGTGATTGTCCTGTTGGTCATTTCTCATGACCCAATAGTATTCCATTACAACCATATACCACAACTTGTTCAGCCACTCCCCAGTAAATGAACATCCCTTCAGTTTCCATTTCTTTGCCACTACAAAAAGAGCTACCATAAACATTTTGGTAGAAGTAGGTCCTTTAACCCTGTCTTTGGTCTCTTAGATATAGACCTTATAGTGGTATTGCTGGACCAAAGGGTATGAGGGAGCTCACGTTCTGTTGGGACAGACAACATTCAAACTACTATGTATGTATGAGAAGGATACAGGGTAAGTTGTAAGTAATCAAGAGGGAAAACATTAGTATTAAGAGTATTAGAAAAGGCTTCTTGTAGAAATGAGGACTTGAAGAAAGATGGAAAAGGCAAGAAGCTGGGAGTGCATTCTAGATATATTAGGGAAGTCGGTGAAAATACATCATATCTGCGCATAAAGGAAAACAAGACTGTTGTCTCTAGATTTTGGAATACATGGTAGGGAGTGAAGACTAAGAAGGCTAGAATGGTTGGAAGGGAGCCAAGTTATGAAAAAAACAACAACAAGGTTTTTTTATTTGATCCTGGATGTAAAAGGGAACCAGTAGACTTTATTGAATAGATATGATCAGACTGTTCTAACAAAATAATAATATAGCTAGCATTTAAATAGCACCTATTTGTGCTAAGCATTGCCCTAAACTCTTCACATATGAAATCTCATTTGCTATCATTATCCCTTATTTATTTCTTTGTTTGTTTTATTTTTTAGAAAGATTTTTTCCATGGTAACATGATTCATGTTCTTTCTCTTTCTCCGCCCACTGCCCAACCCCCAGTAGCCAATGCACATTTCCACTGGTTTCTTCCTGTGTCATTAATCAAGACCTGTTTCGATATTATTGTTAATTGTTCTAATGTGGTCATTGAGAGTCTACATCCTAATTGTGTCCTCGTCAACCCATGTGTTCAAGAAATTGTTTTTCTTCTGTGTTTCTACTCCTGTACCTCTTCCTCTGAATGTGGGTAGCGTTCTTTTCCATAAAAAACTCAGAATTGTCCTGGGTCATTGCATTGCTGCTAGTAAAGAAGTCCATTACATTTGATTTTACCACAGAGTATCAGTCTCTGTGTACAATGTTCTTCTGGTTCTGCTCCTTTCACTCTGCATCAATTCCTGGAGGTCTTTCCAGTTCACATGGAATTCCTCCAGTTTATTATTCCTTTGAGCACAATAGTATTCCATCACCAACATATACCACATTTTGTTCAGCCATTCCCCAATTGAAGGGCATACCCTCATTTTCCAGTTTTTTGCCACCACAAAGAACGCAGCTATAAATATTTTTGACCATGTCTTTTTCTTTATGATATCTTTGGGGTGCAAACCCAGAAATGCTATAGCTGGATCAAAGGGCAGGCAGTCTTTTATCTCTCTTTGGGCATAGTTCCAAATTGCCATCCAGAATGGTTGTATCAGTAACTCCACCAGCAGTGCATTAATGTCCCAATTTTGCCACATCCCCTCCAGCATTCATTACTCTCCCTTGCTATCATTTTAGCCAATCTGCTGGGTGTGAGGTAATACCTCAGATTTGTTTTGGTTTGAATTTCTCTAATTATTAAAGATTTAGAACACTTTCTCGTGTGCTTATTGATAGCTTTGATTTCTTTATCTGAAAATTGTCTATTCATGTCCCTTGCCCATTTATCAATTGGGGAATGGCTTGATTTTTTGGACAATTGATTTAGCTCCTTCTATATTTGAGTAATTAGACCTTTGTCCAAGTTTTTTGTTATAAAGATTTTTTTCCAGTTTATTTCCCTTCTGATTTTAGTTACATTGTTTTTGTTTGTACAAAATCTTTTTAATTTAATGTAATAAAATGATCTATTTTACATTTTGTAATTTTTTTCTAACTCTTGCTTGGTTTTAAAATCTTTCCTTTCCCAGAGATCTGACAAGTATACTTTTCTGTGTTTGCCTAATTTTCTTATACTTTCCTTCTTTATATTCAAGACATTCACCCATTCTGAATTTATCTTGGTGTAGGGTGTGAGATGTTGATCTAAACCTAATCTCTCACATATTGTTTTCCAATTTTCCCAGCAGTTTTTGTCAAATAGTGGATTTTTTGTCCCCAAAGTTGGGCTCTTTGGGTTTATCATACACTGTCTTGCTGACGTCACTTACCCCAAGTCTATTCCACTGATCTTCCCTTCTGTCTCTTAGCCAGTACCATATTGTTTTGATGACCACTACTTTATAATATAGTTTAATATCTGATACTACTAGGCCACCTTCCTTTACTTTTTTTTTTCATTATTTCCCTTGATATTCTTGATCTTTTGTTCTTCCAAATGAACTTTGTTATAGTTTTTTCTAATTCTGTAAAAAATTTTCTTGGTAGTTTGATAGGTATGGCACTAAATAAGTAAATTAATTTGGGTAGAATGATCATTTTTATTATGTTAGCTTATCCTACCCATGAGCAATCAATGTTTTCCCACTTGTTTAGATCTAGTTTTAATTGTGTGGAAAGTGTTTTTTAGTTGTGTTTGGTATAATTCCTGTGTTTGTCTAGGCAGAAAGATTCCTAAGTATTTTATATTGTCTAGAGTGATTTTAAATGATATTTCTCTTTCTAACTTGCTGCTGGGATGTGTTGGAAATATATAGAAATACTGCTGATTTTTGTGTATTTATTTTGTATCCTGCAACTTTGCTAAAATTGTTGATTATTTCTACTAGCTTTTTAGTTGATTCTCTAGGATTTTTTAAGGAGACCATAATATCATCTGCAAAGATTGATAGCATAGTCTCCGCATTGCCTATTCGATACCTTTAATTTCTTTTTCTTCTCTAATTGCTACTGCTACTGTTTCTAGTACAATGTTAAATAATAGAGGGGATAATGGGCATCCTTGTTTCACATCTGATCTTATTGAAAAGGCTTCTAATTGATCCCCATTGCATATGATGCTTGTTGATGGTTTTAGATATATATTGTTTATTATTTTTAGGAAAGGTCTTTCTATTTCTGTACTTTCCAATATTTTCAATAGGAATGGGTGTTGTATTTTGTCAAAGGCTTTTTCAGCATCTATTGATTTTTGTGATTTTTGTTTGTTAGTTTGTTGATATAGTTAATTATGTGGATGGTTTTCCTAATGTTAAACCATCCTTGCATTCCTGGTATAAATCCCACCTGATCATGGTGGATAATCCTCTTGATTACTTGCTGGAGTCTTTTTGCTAATATTTTATTTGAGATTTTTGCATCTATGTTCATTAGGGAGATTGGTCTGTAGTTTTCTTTCTCTGTTTTTGATCTCCCTGGATTTTGAATCGGTACCATATTTGTGTCATAAAAGGATTTTGGTAGGACTCCTTCTTTGCTTATCCTATCAAATAATTTGTATAGTATTGGGATTAGTTGCTCTTTGAATGTCTGATAGAATTCACTTGTGAATCCATCAGGCCCTGGTGATTTTTTCTTAGGGAGTTCTTTGATGGCTTGTTCAATTTCTTTTTCTGATAAAGGATTATTTAGGTATTCTATTTTTCTCCTGTTAATCTAGGCAATTTATATTTTTGTAAATATTCATCTATATCTCCTAAATTGTTATATTTATTGCCATATAATTGGGTGAAATAGTTTTTAATGATTGCCTTAATTTCCCCTTCATTAGAGGTGAGGTCTCCCTTTTCATCTTTTATACTGTTAATTTGGTTTTCTTCTTTCCTGTTTTATTAGATTTACCAGTACTTTGTCTATTTTGTCTGTTTTTTTTCAAAATACCAGCTTCTAGTCTTACTTATTAATGCAATAGTTCTTTTACTTTCAATTTTATTAATTTCTCCTTTGATTTTTAGTATTTCTAATTTGATTTTCATCTGGGGATTTTTAATTTGTTCATTTTCTAGTTTTTTAAGTTGCATGCCCAATTCATTAATCTCTGCCCTCCCTAATTTGTTAATATATGCACTCAGTGATATAAATTCTCCCCTTAGAACTGCTTCAGCCTCATCCCATAGGTTTTGGTAAGAAGTCTCATCATTGTCATTGTCTTCAATGAAATTATTAATTGTTTCTATGATTTGTTCTTTCACTAACTTATTTTAGAGAATCATAGTATTTAATTTCAAATTAGTTTTTGGTTTGTCTCACCATGTATTCTTACTTATAACTATTTTTATTGCATTATGATCTGATAAGGTTGCATTTATTATTTCTTCTTTTTTTGCTGTGTTTCTATGCCCTATTACATGGTCGGTCTATCTTTGTGAATGTTCCGTGCGCTGCTGAAAAGAAGGTGTATTCCTTTTTGTCCCTATTTGTTTTTCTCCATATACCTATTAAGTCTAATTTTTCTAGGATGTCATTCACCTTTCTTATCTCTTTCTTATTTACTTTTTGGTTTGATTTATCTAGATCTGATAGGGGAAAGTTGAGTTTGCCCACTAGTATAGTTTTGCCATCTATTTCGTCTTAGAGCTTCACTAGGTTCTCCTTTAGAAATTTGGATGCTATACCATTTGTTGCATACATGTTGAGTACTGATATTTTTTCTTTCTTTATACTGCCTTTTATTAGGATGTAATTACCTTCCCTATCTCTTTTAACCAGATCTAGTTTTACTTTGGCTCTGTCAGTAATCATGATTGCAACTCCTGCCTTCTTTTTCTCAGTTGAAGCCCAATAGATTTTGCTCCCTCCTTTCATTTTTATTCTATGTATTTATTCTGCCTGTCTTATGTGTGTTTCTTGTATAGAACATATGGTAGGATTTTGGTTTCTAATCCACTCTGCTATTTGCTTCTGTTTTATGGGTGAGTTCATCCCATTCACATTCAGAGTTATGATTATCAACTGTGTATTTCCAGACATTTTGATTCTCTCTCCTTGTCCTGCCCTTTCTTCTTTCACTATTTCCTTCTATACCAGTGTTTTGTTTCCCTTTTTACAGAGGAGAAATTGAAGCAGATAGAAATTACAATGTCTTGACTAGAGCCATGTGGCTAATAAGTTTCTAAAATCAGAAGTAGATAAGGTAATAAATTTCTAAGGCCAGAACTCAGAGCATCTAGCCTATAAGCCCAGCACTCTATTTTCTGTGCCACCTAACTGCCTTTCTAGCTGCTTTGATAGCCAACCTAAGGACTTAAGGATCATCTAGAATAGGGAATGACTTGAGTTAGGTATACCAACCAGCAGGCCATTGGAGTAGTCCATGCATGAGGTGATGAGGACCTATAGCAGAGTGGTGGCAGGGTCAGAGGAGAGAAGGGAGCAGTAAATGAGAAATCCTGGAGAGGTCAAATCAACAGGCTTTGGCAACATATTGGTTGTGGAAGCAGAATGAGAAAGGAAGGAGTCCAGGAAGACACTAAAGTTGTGAGCTTTGGTGTCAAGGTGGATGATTGTATCCTTAATAATAGAGTTGTGAGGGAGGGGATTGGAGTGAAAGAGAATGAGTTCCATTTTGGATGTGTTCAGTTTAAGATCTCTTTGGAACATCCAGTTCGCTGTGAGACAGTGATCAGGAGAGCAGTTAAGACTGGACAGTAGATATGAGAATCATCTACCTGCAGATGATAACTTTCATGAGATTACCAGGTTCAGTAGTATAGAGAGCAAAGAGAGAGATCTCTAGGGGACCCCATCATCCTTAGCAGGCATGACCTAGACTAGATCTGGCAAAGGAGACCAAGAAAAGTTCAGATAGGCAGGAGGTCAGCCAGGAAGAAGTGCCAGAGCTATAGGGAGGTCATGAAGAGATAAGAATTATGACAATATCATGACTTTGGTCAGTTGAATGGTGCAATCAGAAGCCAGACTGCAGAAAGTTAAGAAAGTGTGAGTAAGGGCAAAGTGACATAGATTGCTTTATTCAAAGAATTTAACCATAAAAGGGAAGAGCTAAAGAATGATTGAGGAGCCTTTTTTTTTTTTTTAAGAATGAGGGAAACATGGACAGAGGCAGTAGACAATGAGAGATTGAAGATTAATGAGGAAGGTTGATAAAGGCAGGCATTCTGCTATTGGAGAAGATGGGATATAATAGGATCATGTAGGTATTTTGAGGAGTTTGCATTGGTAAGGAGGAGATAGCGAAAAAAGAGATCTGTATGATGTGAAATGAGGAGGGAGGAAGAGGGAGCTCTCTTAGGGAATGACCGCAATTTTTTCAGTCAAATATGGGGCCAGGTTCTTCAGCTGAGAGGGTTGGAGTCAAGGCATTCATGGGAAGATTTTATGAAGTAATGAAAAGTTTTGGAAAAGCTGCTGCAACAAGTAGGCTAATGAATTGATTAGAGGGGCAGGATTGTTTCGCTACTTTGAGGGCCTAATTGAGATGATGTAATAAATTTATAGTGGTGTGGTTTCATGATTTTCTACAGATGCCAAAACTTCATAAAGCATATGGTCTGACCACATCTTTCTCTTGCTCAAAAACATTTCTCCTATTTGGCTTTCTTAATTTAGCCCAAATTTTCCAATTTACCTTTTATATATTAATCCCCTTCATAAACAATACTTTCCAGTCAGATTAACATACTAGCTCTCAGGAAACTTGACATTCCATCTGCTTTCTCCAAATGATTGTGCTTTCCTCTCCACAACTTCCAATAAAAACATGAAAAATATAGAATTTTTACCTCTGCCTCTTAGTGTCCATACCTCATAGGAAGTGTTCTCTTATTCTTCTCATTTTTTCTTCTGAGTATGTGTGTGTGTGTGTGTGTGTGTGTGTGTGTATTATGCTTTATATATAGAAAGCATTTAGGCAATATGTGTTGCAGAAGCACAAACTGCTTTTACATTGCAGAAAATGTCCATTTAAAAATATCATCTACCATTGTCTTTCAAAAGACGCCTCTTTGAATCAGGTTTTAGGGTGTTTTGAGTTTTTTTAAACACCTTCTAATAATGTGATAAATTTGATCAAATACCAAATTGCTCCTGAATCAAGAGTTAAAGTGGAAAATCTACTTTCTGCAACCAACTAAAAACCCCTAGATTCCACTTCATTGTCTTCAGAAGGATATTGTAAGTGTTCGAAGCACCAACATTAGTGTCTCATTGCCATTCAGCTTTACATCTGTAGTTTTACTCTTATATCAAATCTCTAATTATAATGTCTGACCAGATGTAGAATGGTCTCATAAATATTTCAGGATGGAATACTTTCTCCATTTCTGCCCTATATAAAGTGAATGAGAGAGAGAGAGAGAGAGAGAGAGAGAGAGAGAGAGAGAGAGACAGAGAGAGAGAGACAGAGAGAGAGACAGAGACAGAGTCAGATACAGAGAGTCAGAGACAGAGACACACAGTGTGTGTAATTTTTTTCCTTCCTCTGTTTTTTAACACATGGTTTCTATTATACCTCATTGAATAAATTGTGATTAATAAGACATAACTACTGATTAATTCTTTAAATACTTATCTGGTTCTTCTTTGTTAAAAGAAAAAATAAAACCGAGAAACAAACTATCATTTGATGTAGTTTGGACCTGAAATTATGGTTTCAACATTGATTCCATCTCATCATAACATGCTGCTGAATCCTACTTGGGAAAGTCATTGTGTGCTTTATTTTCTTTAAAGACAAGTTTACCTTTACAGTTTGTGGAAGATTAGGATAACGATCTAATTTGCTTTTCCTGAAAGTATATCATATATGTAATATGTGCGTATGTGAATGTATATTATATGTATAATATGTGCAGATATTATACAAGTATGTATACATAAATACATATCATATGAAAACACCATAAGGCATATAAATGGGAAAAGAAATTTAGAATTACCACCTCTTTAAAAACCCTGATGACAATTTAATCTTCCACAAATTAAAATTTTTGTCTCCTCATATGCATTTTTCCATGTACTCAAAGACAGTTATCATTACTATAAAATGTTTAGATTTTTTATATAGTGGGAGTTATATTTTTTGTTTTACATATATGTTTCAAATTAATTACCCAGATTTTAGTGTATCCCTACACTTATTAACCTATACTTAAATACATTTCTTTGAATTATTTCTCATGTTATATGATTAAAGAGATTTTATCATATATTTGGAAGAACACTAATGTGGGATTTCAGTTTCTGTTTTGGGTATTCTGTTAGTTGGATAAGTGGATATTGAAAGGAAGGGAATAGAAATTTATATAGTCCCTACTGCATGCCACGAACTGTCTTTAGTGCCTTTGCAAATACCTCATTTGACAAGACACCTAATCTTTCTGTCTTACAGTTTTCCCGTCTATAAAATGTGGGACTATAATAATCTCTTAAGGTGCTCAAAATGTTAGGATTCAATGATTGCTTTTCCATCTTCTAAAAAGACTCTTTTTCAGTAGTTCAGCATATATGTCTACCTTGAATGCTTCTGTGGATTCCCCATTAGAATTTATAGGCAAATATTCCTCTTTAAAGATTAAAGGGTTTTTTTCTTTCTTCTAAAAAGGGAATACTGTGAGATTTTACAAATTGGCACTTCAGCTCTGTAGAGTAGAATTGTGGATGGTGTGCTATTGCATTTAGATGAGGTACGCTATGGCTGCCTAATACACATTTTCAGTTGATTGGGTATTTGCTAAAAGTGGGTAATTTAAATTATCTACCTGCAATTTAATTCTGGTAGATCTCTAGTTTTTAATCTTGGAAGTGGTTAGTATGCATTTAAATGAAACCATGAATTGGTATGTAATATAATTTACATTTTTAGTGGATAGATATTAAACTCTTACTATATAGTTCATAGATATTTGTTGGCAGAAGTAAGGAAGGTACTTTTTAGGACTTTCTCCCATTCTCAATTCTGATCTTGAATATTACTTAGAATTGTATTAGGCCATAATTTTGTGTGCATGAGAGATTTGCAAAGAATAACTGCAAAAGAGGTCCATATAAGTTATGTTCAGAGGCTTAATAGACCTGTTTTTCCTTCCATTACTCATAATTAATGCTAACATGATGTTAGTTTATTGTATCTCCTTTGTCTTTAAGACTCATATCTTAATAGACCAAGGGGCATTGGAGATAACACTTTCTCTTAACTCATCTATCCTTTGGTTACTATCTCATTTCTGATGTTATCACTAAACTTTCTCAGGAAATGTTCTGCCACCATTGCCATCTCTTTGTCACCCACATTCTTCTAATATTTTTTATTTAGATGCCATTCTTAGCACTTCATTAAATTGTTCTCTGTAAGGCATGTGACTTTTCTCTGAGAAAAGTTACTCTCTGCTTAGTTACCATCATGATTTCCTTTCTTGATGCATTTGACATGATGAACCAGTGTTCCGTAAAATATCTTTAGCTTTTGTGATCCTGCTTCTTGCATTCTTTGGATTGTCATTTATTTTTTCCTTTATATTTTCTCTTCCTTAGTGCCAGCTAAACCAGTATTTAATTTTAGATTTTTCTATTATTCTCCAGCTACATCCCCACTCTTCAGAAGCTGGCTTTAGTTCAGATAGGAGATAGTAAGTCATCTTGATATTTTGATGAAATTCATAGTTGAAAGAAACTTTCAAGGTCATCTCTTCCAACCCTCCACTCAAAGCAGCATCTTAGACATGTGTAGAGCTTCTCTGTACATAATTTTTGGCTTTTTGTCTCCCCCATTAGACTGAAACTGGGTGTGTTAGGGCTGTTTCTTTGTATTCCTGCCCCTTTGCACAGGCCCCAGCACACAATAGACAATAAATGTTGTCAACCCATTGACGAATTGTTAGACTGATGGGCATGTAATTTGAGTGTTCTTCTGTGTCCTCATGATACCCAAAGAACAAGAAAGGCATTGGGGAGACAAATATTTGGTAGCACATGGACAAGAGTTACACATTGTGGACCAGCATAGATGGTTTTGCAGTCTACCTAGTTAGAGAAAGTGTCTAAGTTGATGACATCACAGTTACATTCGTACCTTGTGAGGAAAGCACAAGAAATAAGGGATTGGGTAAGTCCCCAACCCTCAGAAGCATCAGCAAAATCACTGGTCATTTTTGTCATTGGTACTTAAAACACTGAAATATATTTCTGTTTTCTCAGCCTTTAATTCTCCTAGATGAAATATTTTCCATCTCCACAGCCAAAATCAAACCATGATCAGCTAATGCCCATTGTATTATGACATCCTTAGATCAGATCTCATTCTAATTTTTTCTGCCTTCACTCATCTAATATATAGTTACCTGAATTATCTTTTTCAGTCATGTTTTCTTTATCTTAAACTCAAGAATCTCTAGGTAATTCTGTTATTCATATTACAGATAAAACTTCTCTGCTTAGATTTAGAACTCTTTACTGATTTTCCCTATCTTTTATCCTTTCTCTTGCCCTCCCAGACAACCATTATCATTTTTCCAACTTTATTTCTATATGGACCCTTTGATAAATAATAATGCTATTTAAATATGTGAATCATTTATTAGTGTCTATGCTTTCTAAGTTGACATTCCCACTTACTGGAAGGTCCTTTCCCCATATTCCCATATAGCCTTAAAATCCTAGTTTTCAACTCACTTTGGGAAAACCATGAGTAACTCCCCACCCAACTATTTGCTCACAGCATTCCCAGTCTTATTATTTTTCTTTCTTTTATACCTAGTTGTTATATCAATTTATAGATACAGTTATATTAGTCTCAGATATATTCTTCAGTTGTTTCATGGAAATATCCTTTACCTTTTTAAATAGAATTTACACTGCCTAAGAGCAGGGACACTAGACCCCCTAGATTGCCCAGTGAGTTTAGAATACCACATTTTGTTAATAGAGCTAAAGTCATTATAATATGTAATTGTGTGTTTAAGTTCTTTTAGCTTTGTGTCAAATTGGATAAGTTGTCCCTGAGAAATATTCATTTAGACATGGATAGGGTTCCTATCTATTCAGTCTCAATTAAAAATATTGTCCATATCAAATCATATCATACATGTAAGGTAAATATGGCCTGCCATTATTGTTAGGAAGAAAATGTTTCTTATGCGTATAAAATTTATTTGATATTTTTAACTTAAATGACATTTTTTAATTTTTCTTCCTTTTTTCACTCCTATTTCATTAAAACATTAGTCCTGCCACAGGGAAAAATTGGGATACAGATAAAAAAGTCTTGAATAGAAAACTCAGAAAGCCTTGGGGAACTCTCAGAAGTGAGAGTTGGAAGAAGACTCTTTAAACCAGGCTGCCTGCCTCAGGACTCTGTTTTCTTTTTTCAGGTTTCCTGAAATGCAGTATTTCCAACAAGAAAATGTGAGAAAAATTCTTACAGATGTTCTTTTCTGTTATGCGAGAGAAAACGAGCAGTTGCTTTATAAACAGGTAATGAAAATATCGTACAGGTGGCATCCATTGACTCAAAATTTTCTATACAGCTTGACAAATGATAGCGCAATAATGGAGGCTTTATTGTATCTAGAGTTGTATCATAATGCTCAGGCAATCAGAGAGATACTTGTCAGCTGCATGCGAAGAAAAGTAAGCTCATTGACGCACATATGCTAGCTCCTCATTATAAGACATTCCACCAAATTGTCTTCTATAAGGCTGCTCAAGCTTTTCTTTCAACTTTTTGGAGTTTGTTTATAAACAGCCTTTTTGAAGCCAATCTAGTAATAAAACTTTCCATGGTGCATGTATAAATATTGTATCCAAGTACAGCATTTATATAAATATAAGAAAATGTAAAAAGTTATAAAGTACCCCATTAAGTCTCTAAAATTTATCAAAAACCAATTTCAAAAAGTTGCTTATAACAGTTGAAAATACATATTTAGTTTCACCATGATACTATTACCTGACCCATCACATAGTCATTAACACTCAGAAAGTTAATGCATTATATTTTCCACAAGAGGAAATTTCCCATTATTTACTCACAGTATTTTAAGATCTATTTCAGTTTATTGTAACTTTTTAAGTACAGAGAACATAATTGTCTACATTTACCACATTCTGAAAGCATTAATTTCCAGGAAAGGCATAAACTAAGTTGTCAATCTTTTTAACAGTCATATTCTATAGTGTAAAATATATTCAGTTCTATATCCTGGGTCAAGTATCGGAAAACATTTTTGATCAAATTTTGACTAAATATTTTAAAAATCTACTAGATTAAACAAAAGAATTAAATAGGAAAGGAATTAACTTTAAAATTTTGTACATAATAAATCAAGTCAAAGAGTAGTTATTCAACATAATTTCCCTCCTTTTTATGTTAATATATAAAAGCAAAAGTTGTGTTAGAGCAATTCTGTACCAATGGGGTTATGCTATCAAAGAATAAGAAAGTCAACATTGCCCAGCCTTACTATCTTCAGTGAATGTGACTCAGAGCACTTGCATTGAAGATAGTGAAATGGAGGATCACATTCTAGATAATTTAGATAAAGTCTATCATTTATTGACCAAGAAAGTAATATTATCTGACTCCTGGGTATGACTTAAAGGCTTAATTACCCCCTGTGCATGCTTAAAATCCTGTAGATTCTTTGCTGAGAAATAATACCTTGCTGCAGAAGGACTGAATATTTAGCCAGATCAAATTTAAGAAAAAACCTTGAGTTTCATCACAAGCTGTTAAAGCTATTATTTTGTACTAGGTGACACCCCGTTTAACATAGACCATATTGTTAATAGTTATGGGATTTTATTGAATTAATGAGACTGTTATCATGTAGTAGAATGTCTTGCTGAGTTAATTGAAACTGCAGAGATTATATAAATGGTATTAATGAACTTTGACTGCCTGATGCCTTGGCTTTAATAAAGACTGCGTGGTGGGCTAAATGAACATAGGCAGATAAAAGAACAGGTTCAATCTTCTGAGCCTACAGGCTGTTGACGATGGGAACTTCTTTACCTTTATTTTCCACTGGTACAAATTTGATTCTGCAGCACTTACTGAAGAATAGTTCAGCCGAGTTAAAGCCATGAGACTACAGAAATGCCATCAGTTTAGACTATCACAAAATACATATTGTATGGCCATGGAATAAATGGTTAGATCAATAAATATGTTTTGTCACTTTTAGAAAATAGGAACTCAATTACTTTGTGGGGATCTCTTCTACTAGAGTCTTCACAGGATTCTGCTGGAATTTCCATTTGCAGTTACTTGCTGTATTCTTCTAGCTTTTGCTCTGTCCATTTCACAGACACTCCAGTTTTCCAGAGTGTTTGGGGCAGCTCTAAAAGAGAACTTTGGAGCTTAGATGAGAAACAAAATTCTGGATGAGTTCTGGCCAGGGGCACTTCTGGTAGACAAGTAAAACCAATTCTTCCTTTTCCACTGCCAAGGAATTGTCCTTTAGAGTTTGATTCAGTGTGACTACAGTTGGTTTTTGTAGTGAAATTACTCCCAGACCTTGAAAACTCATCTCAAAAACTAACTCCTCAATGCACATCTCCCTTTATTCATGAATCATTTTTTTCCCCAAAGACCCTGGCTGGCTCTTTGTTCCTCTTTTATCCACTCATCATGGATTGTTATGTGTTTTGGTCATTAGAATCAGAGAGTATTACAGTTTTTTACATGTTATTGCCTTCTAGACCTCTGAATACAAGCAAATTTGTAGCTATTTTGTGAGTTTTAAATTAGTATCTGGGCAGGAGTGTTAGCCTATCTACTCGTAGTACTAATATTATCACTATAGGTGCTTAATAAATGGTTGGCCTTTAATTGAACTATTAGATTCGATGATCAAAGAAATTATTAATTTTTACCTATAAGGGACATTAGAGACCTGCCATTCCATATCCTTCATTTGATCAATGAGGAAACAGATCCACAGAGGTTCAGGTGATGTGATCAAAATTACACAAGTATTAAGTGACAATTTACTTGAACCCAGATCCATATTACCCTGAATCTAGAGCTCTTTCTTTCTTCCTTTCTCTTTGCAAAATTTTATTTAATTAATTAATTTTGAGTATTTTTCCATGGTTACAAGATTCATGTTCTTTTCCTGTCCTCTCCCCAAATCCCTCCCCTAGCAGATGTGCAATTCCACTGGGTTTTACATGTGTCATTGATCAAGACTTATTTCTATATTATTGATATTTGCACTAGGGTTATCACATAGAGTCTACATCACCAACCATATCCCCATCAACCCATGTAATCAAGCAGTTGTTTTTCTTCTGTGTTTCTATTCCCACAGTTCTTCCTCTCTGAATATGGATAGTGTTCTTGCTCATAAGTCCCTCCGAGTTGTCATGGATTATTGCATTGCTGCTAGTAGCATTACATTCAATTGTGCCACAGTGTGTCCATCTCTGTGTATAAGGTTCTCCTGGATCTGCTCCTTTCATTCTGCATCAGTTCCTGGAGACCGTTCCAGTTCACATGGAATTCCTCCAGTTCATTATTTCTTTTAGCCCAATAGTATTCCATCACCAACAGATACCATTGTTTAGCCATTCCCCAATCAGAGGGCATCCCCTCATTTTGCAATTTTTTGCCACTACAAAGAGTGCAGCTATAGATATTTTTGTACAAGTCTTTTTCCTTTATTATCTCTTTGGGGTACAAACCCAGCAGTGCTCTGGGTCAAAAGGTAGACAATCTTTTAAAGCCCTATGGGCATAGTTCCAAATTGCCACCCAGAATGATTGGGTCAATTCACAACTCTACCAGCAATACATTAATGTCTCAATTTTGCCACATCCCCTCCAACATTTATTACTTTCCTTTGCTCTCGTATTAGCCAATCTGCTAGGTGTGAAGTGGTACCTCAGAGTTATTTTGATTTGCATTTCTCTAATTGTAAGAGATTTAGAACACTTTTTCATGTGCTTATTGATATTTTTGATTTCTTTATCTGAAAAGTGTCTATTCATGTCCCTTGCCCATTTATCAAATGTGGAATGGCTTGATTTTTTTTTACAATTGATTTAGCTCCTTGTAAATTTGAGTAATTAGACCTTTGTCAGAGGTTTTGTTATAAAGATTTCCCCCAATTTGTTACTTCCCTCCTAATTTTTATTGCATTGGTTTTGTTTGTACAAAAACTTTTTAATTTAATTTAATCAAACATTTATTTTATATTTTATAATGTTTTCTAACTCTTTCTTGGTCTTAAAATCTTTATTTTCCCTTAGATCTGACAGATAAACTATTCTTTTTTCACCTAATTTACTTATAGCTTCCTTATTTATATTCAAGTCAGTTCACCCATTCTGAATTTGTCTTGGTGTACACTGTGAGATGCTGATCTAAACCTAATCTCGCCCAAACTGTTTTCTAATTTTCCCAGCAGTTTTTGTCAAATAGTAGATTTTTGT
The DNA here is from genome assembly GCF_016433145.1 of Gracilinanus agilis. Taxonomy (NCBI): domain Eukaryota; kingdom Metazoa; phylum Chordata; class Mammalia; order Didelphimorphia; family Didelphidae; genus Gracilinanus; species Gracilinanus agilis. Next base: position 37,353,984 of record NC_058134.1, read on the forward strand.
CCCAAAAGCTGAGTTCTTTGGGTTTATCATACACTGTATTACTGAGGCTATTTTCCCCATGTCTATTTCACTGATCTTCCCTTTTGTCTCTTAACCAGTACCAAATTCTTTTGATGACCACTGCTTTATAGTACAGTTTAAGATCTGGTACAGGTAGGCCCCCATCCTTCATTTTTTTTTCATTATTTCCCTTAATATTCTTTATCTTTTGTTTTTTCCAAATGAACTTTGTTATAGTTTTTTTCTAATTCAGTAAAAAAGTTTCTTGGTAGTTTCACAGGTATGGCACTGAGTAAGTAAATTAATTTGGTTAGGGTTGTCATTTTTATTATGTTAGCTTGCCCTACCCATAAGCAATTAATGTTTTTCTAATTTTTTAGATCTAGTTTTAATTGTGTGGAAAGTGTTTTGTAGTTGTGTTGGTATAATTCCTGTGTTTGTCTTGGCAAATAGATTCCTAAGTATTTTATATTGTCTAGGGCAGTGATGGGCAAACTATGGCCTGTGGGCCAGATGCGCCCCCCTGAAATGTTCTATCTGGCAGAGGGACATTATTCCTAATCTGTGAATACAATGAGTAGGATATAATTCAATGAAACTTCAAAAGAGTTGCCTTAGAAACAGACTGACAGATGAGCATTTCCTTTCCTTTGACCCCCTTTTTAAAAAGTTTGCCTATCACTGGTGTAGTATGATTTTAAATGGAATTTCTCTTTCTAACTCTTGCTGCTGGGATGTGTTGGAAATATATAGGAATTCTGATGATTTATGTGGGTTTATTTTGTATCCTGCACTTTGCGAAAATTGATGATTGTTTCCACTAGCTTTTTAGTTGATTCTCTAGGATTCTTTAAGCAGACCATCATATCATCTGCAAAGAGTGATTGCTTGGTTTCCTCATTGCCTATTTGATACCTTCAATTTCTTTTTCTTCTCTAATTGCTACTGCTAGTGTTTCTAGTACTATGTTGAATAATAGAGGTGATATTGGGCATCCTTGTTTCACTCCTGATCTTATTGGGAATGCTTCTAATTTATCCTCACTTGTGAATCCATCTAGTCCTGGAGATTGTTCAATTTCTTTTTTTCTGATATGGGATTATTTAATCTATTTCTTATATATTTCTATAATTCTATTTCTTAATCTAGGCAATTTGTATTTTTATAATTATTCATCAGTAACAACTAGATTACCATATTTATTGCCATATAATTGGGCAAAATAGTTTTTAATGATTGCCTTAATTTCCTCTTCATTAGAGGTGAGGTCTCCCTTTTCATCTTTGAAACTGTTGCTTTGTTTTTCTTCTTTCCTTTTTTTATTAGATTGATCAGTACTTTGTCTATTTTATTTGTTTTTTCAAAGTACCAGATTCTAGTCTTATTTATTAATTCAACAGTTTTTTTTTACTTTCGATTTTATTGATTTCTCCTTTAATTTTTAGGATCTCTAATATAGTTTTCATCTGGAGATTTTTAATTTGTTGACTTTCTAGTTTTTTAATTTTCATGCCCAATTCATTAACCTCTGTCTTCCCTAATTTGTTAATATGTGCACTCAAGGATATAAATTTCCCCATGAGTACCACTTTGGCTACATCCCATTAATTTTGATAGGATGTCTTATCATTGTTATTCTCTTCAAAGAAATTATTAATTGTTTCTACGATTTGTTCTTTAACCAATTTTGGAGAATCATTATTTAATTTCCAATTAATATTTGGTTTGCCTCTCTTGTACTTTTACTAATTATTATTTTTATTGCATTATGATCTGAAAATGTTGTGTTTATTATTTCTGCTCCTTTTTATGTGTTTGCCATGTTTTTATGCCCTAGTACATGGTCAGTCTTTGTGAATGTACCATGTGCTGCTGAAGAGGTGTATTCCTTTTTGTCCCTATTTGTTTTTCTCCACCTATCTATTGACTCTAATTTTTCTAAGATTTCATTCAAATCTCTTCTTTCTTATTTATTTTATTTTTTGGTTTGATTTATCTAGAAATGATAGAGGAAGGTTCAAGTCTCCCACTAGTATAGTTTTGCTATCTATCTCCTGCTTAAGCTCCATGAATTTCTCCTTTGGAAATTTGGAAGCTATACTATTTGGTGCATACATGTTGAGTACTGATATTTCCTCATTGTCTTTACTGACTTTTATCAGGATGTAATTACTTTCCCTATCTCTTTTAACTAGATCTATTTTTACTTTGGCTTTCTAAGATATCATGATTGTGACTCATGCCTTCTTTTTCTCAGTTGATGCCCAGTAGATTGTGTTCCAGCCTTTTACCTTTATCTTGTGTGTGTCTCCCTGCCTCATGTGTGTTTCTTATAGACAATATATGGTAAGATTTTGGTTTCTAATCCACTCTGCTATTTGCTTCCCTTTTATGGGCAAGTTCATCCCATTAACATTCAGAGTTATGATTACCACCTGTTTATTTCCCAACATTTTGATTTCTTCTCCTTATCCTGCCCTTTCTTCTTTCACTATTTCCTTCTACACCAATGTTTTTTTTAATCAATCCCCCTAATCCCAATCTTATTTTACTTATCTTTCTCCCCCCTCCCTTCTTATTCCCCTCTTAATTTTCTTTAGGGTCTTTTTAAGCTACCCTCCCATAATCTCCCTCCCTAGTATTACTTCTCTCCCCACCAGTCCATTTGTTACCCTTCTACTTCTCTATATGGCACGAATCAATTCTCTGCCCCCAATGGATCTAATTGTTCTTCCCTCTTTTGAGTCAATTGCATGTACGAATTAAGTATTTCCTGTTTCCAACCTCTTTACCCTTCCAGGATATTGGTCTTCTCCCTTGCTCCCACCATGTGCCTCTTTATGAAATATAAATTTAACCCATTTTGTTTCTTTCCCCATTTCTCTTGATATTATCCTACTTTTAGTTTATATATACATATATTGTGTGTGTGTGTGTGTGTGTGTGTGTATAGACATTTCATCCTATACAGTTTGTCACTGTTCCCTCCAAATATACTTCTTCTACCTACCCTGATGATAATATCAATTTTTAAGAGTTACCAATATCATTTTTTCTTATAGGAATACAAATCATTTGAATTTATTGGGTCTCTTAAAATAAGTTTTGTTTTTGTTTTTTTCCCATCTCTTATTTACCATTTGGTGATTCTCTTGAGTTCTCTGTGTGAACATCAAATGTTTTGTTTAAGCCCAGGCTTTTCTTTATGAATGCTGTAAGTCTTCTATTTTATTAAATGATCAAACTTTCCCCTGCAAGAATATAGTTAGTTTTGTTGGGTAGTTGATTCTTGGTTGTAGACTCAGTTCCCTTGCTTTCCGGAATATTATATTCCATGCCTTCCGGTCCTTCAGTGTAGATGCAGCCAGATCCTTTGTTATCCTAACTGGCTCCATGCTATCTGAATGACTTCTTAGCAACTTGTAATATTTTTTCCTTGGTCTGATAGTTCTTTAATTTGGCTATAGCATTCCTGGGAGTTGTCAATTGGGAATTAAATGTAGGAGGTGATATATGGATTCTTTCAATCTCCACTTTTCCCTCTTGTTCAAGAATGTTGGGACAGTTTTCTTGGATAATTTCCTAAAGAATGATGTACAGGCTTTTCCTTTTGTCATGATCTTCTGGTGGTCCAATCATTCTTACATTGTCTCTCTTTGATCTGTTTTCAAGATCTGAGGTTTTGTCAGTGAGGTGTTTCATATTTTCCTCAGTTTTTTCATTCTTTTGATTTTGTTAAATAGATTCTTGCTGCCTTGTGAAGTCATTTGCTTCTAGTTGTTGGATTCTAATTTTTAAAGACTGAATTTCATCCCTGGCCTTTTGATCATCCTTCTCCTTCTAGTCTGATTTTCTTTGTGGTCATCTTTCACCTTCTTTACCTCGTTTTCAATTTGGTCAGTTTTGGTGTTCAAGATACTATTTTCTTGTTTTAGTCCATGTATTTTCGCTTCCCAATTGTCTTTAGCCTCTCTTAATTTTTTTGAGTTCTTGAGTTAATTGAATTTTGAGTTCTTCCAAAGCTTGCGTCCAGTTTGTTCGAGTTTCTGTGTTTTTGCTTGGTGTTCCTTGTTCCTCCTGTTCCTTTTGCTCTTTGTTCATTACTTGGATAGAAGCTTTTGATTGTAATTTCTTTTTTCTTTTTCTGTTGTTTATTCAAATTTTTTCCTTCTCACTCCTGTAATTGGCTAGAATCTTCCTCCTCTGATTATTTGCAGGATCTGTGGGTTTGGGCTATTCTATCCTGAAGGGGCTCCTTTTCTGTTCTGCTGATTGACTAGGTTAGCCTGATGTTTTAATTAGCCCTGAGGTCAGATCCCAGCTGGCATCAGAAGCTGAAGGTGTAGGTGCTTATAGCTGCTTCCAGTACAGTCTATAGAGCTCTTTCTACTGTCTTATTCTATTGATTAAGCATGTTGAGCTTGCCATCATCTTTTTCAGCATATTAATCCACAATAATTATAATAGATTTCCCTACTATATTGTCTTTAATATAGCATTTTAAGGTAGGCACATTGATTTTACATTAACCATTTGATTTACAACAGCCTTGTGAAGTAAGTATATTCCTTTGATTATAGAATAATAATTAACCTATTCATCTCATTAAAATTTGGCTCACCAATCTTTTGTTCTAAAATATGTGAAAAATTTCAAACTCCTAAGATGTCAATACATTTTATATACTTTGTAATTAATATGTTACTTTGAAGACTGCTATGAAAGGAGAACTGAAAAGTGCCATTGCAAAAGATCTTCAAATATAAATGTTAGCTAGGTTAAGCTCATACTTTAATGTTTAACAAATATTGTCTAAGGTATATTATAGAAATATAAATGTTAGTTATGAAACAATTAGCATTTTCTAAACAAAATTTTAAAAAATATCAGTAAAGGAACTAGCATTTTGAGAAGCTGGACAAGTGATCCTAGACATATCATCTAAGGAAGAGTGAGGCCAGCTTGAACCTGTTATACCAAATCATTCCTTCATCACCCCCTTCTCCCTCTATTAACCCCTTAGTGTTTATTTACCTGTTTCAGACCAAGACACAAATGAAGAATTTAGCTCTTATGAAACAGTTTCACCCTCTCTGTGTCTAACCTCCTGCCAGTCACAAAAAACCCCCCAGCCAGCCAGTTCTAAAAGAATCATCCATGCACAGAGGCAGACAGGGCTTTCTGCTTTTGAATTGAGGGTCTCCAAGTGACTTTCATTTTAAAGGAGCATTATGAGGAATGGAGAAGAACAGTCATTGTAAGATCATACAGTTGAAAGATTTGAACATACACCATTGGGAAGACAGAAAGTGTGTGCACATCTGTGTGGTCACAGCCTATGTTATATTTGCTGCATCCTGCCAGACCACATATTCTTGTGGTATATATTGTAGTGGGTGTGGATTTGCCTTTTAGTCTTAAAATATCACTTCATTTGCAATCATTAGTTAACTTGATCTCTTAGAGTTCGCCCTGGCAGATTATAATCCCTGTGTTGGGAATTTCAATCAAATTGCCTGTGACTAGAACCTCTTCTGTCCTGCCTTCCCCATAAACTTACAGATTGGCAGTGCTACCTCATTTCCTAATTTCTTCAAAGTGTCATCCTCTCCCATGCCCTGCCTGAAATTTTGGATAAGGGGAGTCACTGTAACAAGTCGCCCACTGGGGTACTGGACCCATTGTAACCCTCATGAAAACTTGATCAGTTAAACTAGGTCATAGCAGGTGCTTGGATGAAGTTTATGCTAAAGTTTTCTTTTGCATCATCCCTGAGGGATTGGAGTTCCAGCAAGAGGCAAAAATGTTTATTTACCAATTTAACTATGTGAACAAGACTATGGAGGAATGCTTGCCTTTCTTCAGGGAGCTAGTGCTTCTTCCTCTTCCCAGAGGTTCCCATCCTTTCTGAAGTTCCCTTCCAGAGAGATGAGAAGAACTGCTGCAGTTGTGGGAGGTAGGCAGCTTAGAGAAGACATTCAGCATGGTGGCCAAGAGCTGCTCTTGGTCCCAGCTCCAGCAAGATGCTAACATTCACTGATGATACACTTTCGACAAGCACATAGGTATGAAGGTTGGGCCAGTATTGCTCCCTGTGATTCATCCTTCACATGCAGACCCTCCAAATGTCAGAAGAGGAAATGACAATGTGCAAAATCCTATGTTTGAGACCATATGACAACCCACCAGCTTCAGAGAAGGTATGACCTAAAGAAGATGGAAGAAGTCATCTGTTCTGTGGAGGGGAGCAGTTGCTGGCTTGTGCAGTGGCTAGACGGCTGGCCCTGGAATCAAGAAGAACCAGGTTCAATCCAGCCTCCAACACTTCCTAGCTATGAGATTCTGGATAAGTTACATAACTTCTTCCAACCTCAATTTCTTCCTCTGTAAAATAAACCCTACCTAGTAGCAGTGACAGAGATGATCTGATTTTGGTTTCAAATTAAAGGAGGGGCAAACAAAAAGGAAGAAAGACTTGGGGATAGAGGTGCAGTAGTCAGCGGATGTTGATACAACTGGTGAGACTGGAACCAAATTCTAGATGTCATTGGTAATTGAAGCAGGCACTAGGCAAGAGATTCTATCATGAAAGGATTAAGGCCTCTGGAACATTGTTTATTTGGGTGTCAGTGGGAGAAAGCCAGGGCGTGAAGCAAAAAATCAAAATAATTTGGAGAAATGCACCAATCATTAAAAAAAAATTCAAGTGGTTTTGCATGGCAATTCTATTACATATTGAAGGAATAAATAAGTCCCGTGTTACATGTACTATTCTTAACAATAGAGAAAGAAGATAATTTACCTAATTCTTTAGTGAGGCAGACATGGGTCTAGTACACAAACAAGTGAAGGATAAAGTAGTTGTCTTTTTTAAATTATAAACTATTATTATAGGTCAATTGTAAAGCCAAAATATTCAGTAAAATATTACAAATGTATCCAAGAATAATCATTATGACCAAGTTGATTTTAGCCCAAGGTTGCAAAGATGGGTCAATATTAGGAAAATTAGTTGCACAATAAAGCATGTAATAGCAAAATAAAACTGCAGAATTTTACCCATAGATTCAGAAAAGACCTTTGACAGAATTAGCATTCATGGTTTGTTTTTTAAAGACACTGAAAAGTATTGGGAATATCAATGCACAAACTGTGTGGTCATATCCAAATCACCAAATGTAATCCAAAGCATTTATCAAAAAAAAAAACCAAAAAACAAGTGCCAACGTTATAAGCAGAAAGGAAACCCTGGAAAATCAGAGGGGAATAAAAATGGTCACTCTCTTCATCATTATTTGATATTCTGTCAATAGTGCTGACTATAACAGTAAATCAGTTCACTTTTTATAAACATTTATTAAGCACCCTCTGTATTCAATACATTATATTGGACACGGGTTATAAAGAGAAAAATCAAAATAATCTCTTCTTTGAAGGAACATACATTCTATGTGAAAGAATTAAGAAAAGAATAAAGATTTGATTTTACTAGATCTCAAATTATTAAGTAGACATCAGAACTATCTTTTACTAAATAAGTCAGAAGAACAAATTATCAAAACCTGAGTTAACATCTTGCCTCATGAGTTGACTAGAATTGTGGGTACCCAGTACAAACCACCTCTCTGCCTAAATTTTCTCACCTATAAAATGAGGAGGGTTTAAGGGTCTCTAAGGTGTTTTCCACCTCTAAATCTATGGTACTTTGAACTGAGAAAGGGACTTTTCATTCAGAACTCCTGGGAAAGTTGGAAAGCTATTGGTAGAAAATATTAGGCCAGTACCTTAACACGTACCATAGTATTCTCCTAATGGATGAACAATCTTAGCATAAGCAGGTATAACATTAAAATAATTAAGGATAAAAGGCTTAATCATTTATGTCTAAGGAAAGGGGGAAAATTCATAATATGTACACAATAGAGGAAATGATAAAAGTTGAATTGGACCATCTTTATTGTATGAAATCATACAAACAAAATTCAAATAGGTGGAATTAAAAGGTTAGAATTTATTATAAAATATCCTTTAATTGAATATCTGTGATAAAAATATAATATCTTAAGTCTATAGGAAATTATCACTAAGCTATTAAAATTAAGATACGTGCTTACCTTAAGAATAGAAAATGACAATCTCCCCAATTTTTTCAATGATTCAAAAAGAGTTCTGATGCCAAAACCATTGAAGAATAAAATAAGTTGTTTAATTACAAACCTTTGTTGCTATTCAATATCAAAGCCAGAATGTTAAACAAAACATGATTAATATATCTAAAAATAATCATGTTGACCAAGCTGTATTTACAACAAGGTCACAAGGATGATTTAATATTAATAAAATGAATGGCATTCTCTAAAATATAGGTACACAAAGAATATATGCAATATATTGGGAAAAAATCTGAATCATTAATAATTTAATTAAAATTAAAATAACTAAGGGGATGGAGCTAAGATGGCCACAGAGTAGCAAAAACTTTTGGAATCTCTTTCCAGCCAATCACTACAAAGCATCTCAAAAGGACAAAAATCAAAATCAGATCAGTAAAGGGGCTCTCCCACATGGCGCAGTCTTAAAGGTAGGTAGTGTTTGGGGATTTCCACGCAAAACTACACTTATCAAAGCCCAAGCTGATCACCACTCTCCCATACTACCTACCACCCCAGAGTCATAGTGAGGACTGGGGCAGTCTCTAAATTCTCAGGAGTTGGCTGAGAGCAATACAGACTTACCCCTGAAAGCAGTACGAGGCCTTAGCAATGAGACTTGGGACTTGAGACTAAAGACCATGGAGCCTGGGTAGCAGAGCTCAGAGCTTGGGCCAAACTAAGGCTGGCCACAGTAGAGGAAGCTGGAACTGGAAAAATAGCCTCAGGGCACACCACTTTAAAGTATGCTACACAAAGAATTACCTGGAAGGTACTACCAATACAAAGTCCTACAAGACAGAAGCTAAGAAATCAATGTGTACCACTATGCAGGAATCTCAATCCACAAGTAGCAAAAGAAATAAATTGTGACAAAAAATGCTTTTGACTCTGGATAATTTCTATGGAGAAAAATGGCAAAATACCGAAGCAACAACAGAGAGTGACAAACAAATACATCTGAACTTTCCCCCCCAAAATGGAAATTGGTCACAAGTTCTCAAGGAACTCAAGGGACTTTGTAATGGAGGATTACTAAGAATATAATCTAAATGGTTTTGTGGGTTCACACTGGGTTGAAGGAGAGACAGGAATGTCTGATGGTCTGGACCAAACAGGATAGGAAGACCAGGGTTTACTGCCAAACTGTTAACTGTCACAAGAATGGCAGTTTGGCCAACAGTCACTTAGCTCACCTAGGTTAGGGCCTATGTAACCAGCAGGCAACAGGTAAAAGTTGTAACAGTTTTAATTGAATAAACAAACAAAGATGGGTATTAGGGATTCTACTTTTAACAAATAAGGACAAACCACAAGGTCAAGGTAGGGACTTGACTATACTATTCTATTGACCTAAGCCAGGCAGGGCCCAAAGGAAACAGTATTGAAGTCACAGGGAAAAGCTCCTCCAAACCTAGTTCCAGCCAGGTATGGTCAGCTCAGCTAATGGGTCTGAGGATGGCTTTCAATTGGGATCTCACGGTAAATCTAAGGATGGTCTCAGGATGCCAGGAGCCAACTCTACCAAGATAAGTGATCCAAGGTACCCAGGTAGGGAGAAAGAATTTGCAATGCTGTCCACCAGATCACAAACCACTTCCCCACTTGGTGCTGCTCTGCAGGTCTGTTGTCCACTGCTGAAAAGCCTCCATCTCTCTCAGGATCCCAGGAAATCTGGATGCAGTTTCCCCTAACTCTTGAGTTCTCCCAGGGTTAGCAACAATTATGTCCCCAACCACTATGGAGTCTCTCTCAGAGAGCAAGAAGCAAACTTCCTGCTTCTTCATTCCATCTTGGAATCCTCAAGCTCTTCCTGCTAGGTCCAACACTAATACAAAATTAATAACTAATCCTCACAACAATTTCAAGAAACAAGTAAGAATGATAGAAGAATAATGGGAAGAAAAGTGGGAAAAAGAAATGAAAGTAATTCAGAAAGACAATAACAGCTTAAAAAACAAAAAGGCCCACATGGAAAAAGAGGCACAGAAATCAAATGAAGTAATAAGTAAATTGGAGAAAAGAATTGACTTGCTGGAAGCCATGAAAAGCAGGATAGAACAACCCAAAAAGGAAAATTAAAAGATCATAGCTGAAAATCCAATCTTTAAAGACTAGAATTAGGCAAATAAAAGCTAATGATAAAATGAGACAGCAAAAATTAATAAAGCCAAGTCAAAAGAATGACAAAATAGAAGGAAACATGAAATATCTCACTGAAAACGCAACTGACTTGTTAAATAGATCCAGGAGTAACAGTTTGAAAATTATTAGTCTACCTGAAAGTCTGGAAAAAAATAATAAAAGCCTTGACATATTACAAGAAATTACCCAAGAAAACTGCCCTGATATTCTTGAACAATAGGACAAAATAAACTTTGAGAGTCCATAGATTACCTCCTACATTAAATCCTCAAAAGACAACCTCCAGGAATATAATACCCAAACTCAAGAGCTTCCAAGTCATGGAGAAAATATTACAACAAGCCAGAAAGAGACAATTCAGATATCAAGGAGCACCAATCAGGATTATACAGGATCTGGCAGCCTCCACACTAAAAGACTGAAAGTCTTAGAATATGATATTCAGAAAGGTAAGAGAATTGGGTCTACAACCAAGGATCACCTACCCATTTATGTAGACTATATACTTCCAGTGGAAAGTATGGGCATTCAACAAAATAGATGATTTCCAAATATTTATAAATAGATCAGAACTAAATGGAAATTTTGATATCCAAATACAAAAGTCAAGAAAAACATGAAAAGGTAAATAAGAAAGAGAGGGGGAATTTTTTTTCATTCAATAAGGTCAAATTGTTTATATTCCTATATGAAAAAAATGTTATTTGTAATTTTCAAAAATTGTATTCACTATTATAGTAGTTAGAAGAATTATTCATAAATAGATGTTGAGATACTAAGTGGTTTAAGATGGTATGCAAAAAAAGAAAAGAAAAGAAAATAGGGGCAATAGAAGATGGCACAAAGAGAAACTTGAAGGAATAAGAAAACTTGAAGGAATAAGAAAAAATAGGATAATCTATACCACACAAAGAGGTGCATTGGAGGGGGAGGGGAAGAATACTAATATAAGAAGGAGAGGAAGAGAGTGCTAATAGGTAATACTCAAACCTTTCTCTCAGTGGAATCAATTCTTAGAGAGAAGTGCATCTAGATCCATTGGGGTATTGATTCTATCTTACTCTACAGGGAAGTTGAGAGGGAAAAAACAAAGAGAAGTACAAAAAAGGAGGGTAAGGGGGGTGGGAATTTAATAGACCCTAAAAAAAGGAATAAAAATGAGTGTATGGGGGTGAGTATTGATGGTGTGGGATGTGTTTATCAAGACACTCACTTAATAGTTCTCAGTGGGCCAGAGCAGCTAACCACTCATCCCCACCCCAGGGAAGACCTATGAGGGAATAAACTCAAAGGGGTTCCCAAACTGGCAAAGCTATAGCGGGGATGTTGAATGAAGGTGTTGGGGTTCAGTTGTGACCTTGTTGGGTTGGATCCAACCCTCAGTGCCAATAATACTGAGACAAGCCACCCCACTCCTAAGTTCAAGTAGCTTTGCCCTTCAAGATGGTGTTTGCTATTCGTCTTTTTCTCAGCCACAAGATCAGTCTTCCTCCCCTCAAAGTAACAGCCCCAAGCTACCATTAATATACTAATAAAGATTTATTATGAGGATAAGGGAATTCAGGATAACAGGGTAAGGGTTATTTGCGGATTTTGAGGAAGGAGAGAACTGGGATAACTTCTCTACCTATTATGAACCCCCCCAACAAGAGAGCAGTTCTAGTTTCATCTATAACTTGGACTCAGAAACTGACTCTCCCTCTCCTCACATTATCCTATCCTTAACACTAGCTAGCAAACAGGGGAATAACTGAAAGGAAGGGGTACAAGATGGATGAAGGAAGGGTCCTTCAAGTGTCCTCTCCCACTAGAGTACGGACACTATGGCCAATTATGGAGCACAACTCTCTAGGTTACTTCTTTGTTGGCACTGAAGTCAGTACAAAGGTTTAGCTGTTGAAATCTCTAGCTTGCCCCTGAATTTGGGGTTCAGAAGAGCTAATTTCCTGTCCAGACCCACCCAGCTACCCACAACCATCCACCCCAGTCCTACCAGAGAGCTTGACTGTCCTCTCCAATGATTGACAGTTGACAGTTGGCAATTTAGAATCTTCAGAGTCCTCACCAAACTCCCTCCTTCACTGCACCCTCCTCTAGGTTCTGTGAGGCCACCTTCAACTCCAATTGCCTGCTCTCTGTTGCAAAATTCAGTCCACACTGTTATAGCAGGGGGCGGAAAGGGAAGTAAAATAAGGGTGGGGATTAGGTGAACTGATTAAAAGCAAACTACTGGAGTAGAAGGAAATAGTGAAAGAAGAAAGGGCAGGACTAGGAGAGGAAATCAAAATGTTTGGGAATACAGAGGTGGTAATAATAGCTCTGAATGTGAATAGGATGAACTCACCCATAAAAAAGAAGCAAATAGCAGAGTGGATTAGAAACTAGAATTCTACCATATGTTGTCTACAAGAAACACACATGAGGCAGGTAGACACACAGGGTAAAGGTAAAAGGCTGGAGCAAAATCTATTGGGCATCAACTGAGAAAGAGAAGGCAGGAGTCGCAATGATGATATCTGACAAAGCCAAAGTAAAAATAGATCTGATTAAAAGAGATAGGGAAGGTAATTACATCCTGATAAAAAGCAGTATGCACCAAATAGTATAACATTCAAATTTTTAAAGGAGAAACTGTTGGAGCTTAAGGAGGAAATAGATAGTAAAACTATACTAGTGGGAGACCTGAATCTTCCTCTATCAGAGCTAGATAAATCAAACCAAAGAATGAGTAGGAAAGATTTAAGAAATGTGAATGAAATCTTAGAAAAAAATTAAGAGTTAATATGTGGAGAAAAACAAATAGGGACAAAAAGGAATACACCTTTTCAGGAGCACATGTACATTGACAAAGATTGACTCTATAATGTGGCATAAAATCATTGCAAAAAATGCATAAAAGCAGAAATAATAAATGCAACCTTTTCAAATCATAATGCAATAAAAATTCAAATTAGTATGGATACATGGAGAGGCAAATCAATAATTAATTGAAAAATAAACAACATTATTCTCCAAAATTGATTGGTTAAAGAACAAATCATAGAAACAATTAACAATTTTATTGAAGGGAATGACAATGAGGAAATATAAAAATTTATAGGATGCAGCCAAAGAAATACTCAGAGGGAAATTTATATCCCTGAGTGCAGATATCAACAAATCAGAGAGGGTAAAGGTCAATGAATTGGGCATGCAAATTAAAAAAACTAGAAAAATAACAAATTAAAAATTCTCAGATAAAAACGAAATTGAAAATTCTAAACATCAAAGGAGAAATTAATGAAATTGAAAGTAAAAAATTATTGAATTAATAAAAAAGACTAGGAGCTGCTACTTTGAAAAAAATAAAGTACTAGTTAATCTAATCAAAAAAGGAAAGAAGAAAATCAAATTAACAGTATCTAAGATGAAAAGGGTAACCTCGCCTCTAATGATGAGGAAAATAAGGTAATTATTAAGAACTACTTTGCCCAGCAATAAATGTGACAATCTTAAGTGAAATGCGTGAATATTTATAAATATGTAAAATGTATAACTTAAGAAAAGTGGCAATTGAATACTTAAACAATCCCATCTCAGAAAAAGTAATAGATCAAGCCATCAAGGAACTCCCTATGAAAAAATTCCCAGGGCCTGATGGATTCACTAGTGAATTCTATCAAACATTTAAAGAAAAACTAATCCCAATACTATAAAAATTATTTTACACAATAAGCAAAGAATGAGTTTTACCAAATTCCTTTTATGACACAAATATGGTATTGATTCCAAAGCCAGGTAGACCAAAAACAAACTAAAAAATAGCTGCAGACCAATCTCCCTAATGAACGTAGAAGTAAAAATCTTAAATAGAATACTTGCAAAAATATTCCAGAAAGTGATCACAAGGATTGTTCACTATATTCATGTAGGATTTATACCAGGAATCCAAAGATGGTTTAATATTAAGCAAACCATTCATATAATTAACTATATCAACAACCAAACCAACAGAAATCACATGGTTATCTCAATAGATACCGAAAAAACTTTGACAAAATACAGCACTCATTCCCATTGAAAACACTAGAAAGTAAAGGAATAGATGGACCTTTCCTAAAAATAATAAACAGTATATATTTAAAAGCAGGAGTAAGCATCATTTACAATGGGGATATGTTAGAAGACTTCCCAATAAGATCAGGAGTGAAGCAAGGATGCTCATTATCACCTCTATTATTTAACATTGTACTAATAGTGCTAGTAGTAGCAATTAAGAGAAGAAAAACAAATTGAAGGAATTAAAATAGACAGTGAGGAGACCAAACTATCATTCTTTACAGATGATATGATGGCCTATTTAAAAAATCCTAGAGAATCAACTGAAAAGCTAGTGGAAACAATCAACGACTTTAGCAAAGTTTCGAGATATGAAATGAACCCACATAAATCATCAGCATTTCTATATATTTCTAACAGATTTCACCAGCAAGAGTTACAAAGAGAAATCCCATTTAAAATCACCTTAAACAATGTAAGATATTTTGGAGTCTATTTGCCAAGACAAACACAGGAATTATGTGAACCCAACTACAAAACAATTTCCACACAGTTAAAACTATCTAAAAAAGATCTAAATAATTGCAAAAACAATAATTGTTCATAGGTAGGATGAGCTAATATAATAAAAATGACAATCCTATCCAAATTAATTTTACTTATTCAGTGGCATACCTATGAAAATACCAAGAAACTTTTTTCTTAGAATTAGAAAAAATTATAACAAAGTTTATTTGTAAGAACAAAAGACCTGGAATGTTAAGGGAACTAATGAAAAAAATGTGAAGTATGGGGTCTAGCAATACCAGATATTAAACTATACTATAAAGCAATGGTCATCAAAACAATATGTTACTGGCTAAAAGACAGGAGGGAGGATCATTGTAATAGACTTGGGGTAAATATACTCTGCAAAATAGTATACGATAAACCCAAAGACACTAGCTTTTAGGACAAGAACCCATTATTTGACAAATACTGCTGGGAAAATTGGAAAACAGTATGGGAGAGATTAGGTTTAGATCAACATCTCACATCCTATCCCAAGATAAATTCAGGATGGGTAAATGACTTAAATATAAAGAAGTAAATTATAAGTAAATTAGGTGAACATAGAATAGTATACGTTTTAGATGTATGGGAAAAGAAAGAATTTATGACCAAGCAAGAGAGAGAATATTACAAAATTTAAAATGAATAATTTTGATTATATTAAATTAAAAAGATTTTGTTCAAACAAAGCCAGTGCAACCAAAATTAGAAGGAAAACAACAAATTGGAGGAAAATCTTCATAGCAAAAAACCTCTGATAAAGGTCTAATTACTCAAATTTATAAGGAGCTAAATTAATTGTAAAAAAAAATCAATCCATTCCCCTATCGATAAATGGGCAAGGGATATGAATAGGCAGTTTTCAGATAATGAAATCAAAAGTATTAATAAGCACATGAAAAAGTGTTCTAAATCTCTTATAATTAGAAAAATGCAAATCAAAATAACTCTGAGGTACCACTGCACACCTAGCATATTGACCAATATGACAGCAAAGGAAAGTAATAAATGTTGGAGGGGATGTGGGGATTTGGCAAAATTAGTATATTAATGCATTGCTGGTAGAGTTGTGAATTAATCCAACCATTCTGGAGGGCAATTTGGAACTATGCCCAAAGGCCTTTAAAAGACTGCCTGCCCTTTGATCCAGCCGTAGCATTTCTGGGTTTGTACCCCAAAAATATAATAAGGAAAATACTTGTTCAAAAATATTTATAGTTAAACTCTTTGTGGTGGCAAAAAGTTGGAAAATGAGAGGATGCCCTTCATTTGGGGAATGATTGAACAAATTGCGGTATTTGATGGTGATGGAATACTATTGTGCTAAAAGGAATAACAAACTGGAGGAATTCCATGTGAACTGGAATGACCTCCAGGAATTGATGCAGAGTGAAAGGAGCAGAACCAGGAGAACATTGTACACAGAGACTGATACACTTGGCACAATCAAATGTAGTGGACTTCTCTTCTAGCAGCAATGCAATGATCCAGGGCAATTCTGAGGGACTTATGAAAAAGAACGCTATCCACATCCAAAGAAAGAACTGTGTGAGCAAAAATGAAGAAGAAAAATATTGGGGATATTATTGGGGATGTTGACTTTTAATGATCACTCTATTGCAAATATTAACATTATGGAAATAGGTTTTGAACAATGATACATATAAAACCCAGTGGAATTCCTCATTGGCTCCAGAAGAGGAGAGTGAAAGGGGAGGGAAAGAACATTGAATCATGTTACCATGGTAAAATATTCTAAATTAATTAATTAACTAATTTTAAATTATAACTAAGAATAGTTTCTCCCTTCAAAATTTAAAAGCTTACTAAAGATGGAAAAAAATCATTATAGGTACTATAAGAAGATATATGTATTAATTGCTTGCTTGTGTAATTGGTATTGGTGCAACTGTTAGAAAGAATAATGAAATTTTGCAAGAATGATTGGAGGCCTTCATCCTCTTTGTCCTAGTGCTGATATATAACCAGTCAGTCAGTTAAGTATCCCTCATAAAACAAAACTGTAAACTAAGCCTTAAGGAAACAAAACGACAACTGTCCTTGTCCTCAAGAAACTTCCCTGAACTCATAAGTACAAACAGCTATACATACAAAGAAAGTTTGGAAGGGGAAAGACCCACTGCTAGAATAATGGAGGAATATCATGAATCAGAAGAAGCTGGCTCTTAATTGAAACTTTGAAAAATAATCACAACAAAAGATAGTACCTATCACTTCAGAATGGCTGAATAAAGTGCTATGTTCATGTAATAGAATGTTGTGATTTTCTTAGGAATAGCAAATCTCAAGAATTTATAGAAATGTAGGAAGACTTACATGAAGTGATAACTGATGAAGAAAGCAATGCCCAAAGAACAGTATTTACAAGGACTAAGAAAATGAAAATAAAGACAACACTGAAAAGATAAAACCAAACTCAAGTCAAATTCAACCAATATTATTGATAATGAGATGCCAACATGAAAATAAGCAAGCAACATCATCTTTTCCTCTTTTCTTTCTAATAATTTTTTTAAATTAACAATACCTGTTTTCCATTTGTTTCACTTGCTCCACTCCCCCCCTCCCCAGGAAAAATCAAGAAAAACAGAACTCTTATTGCATATTTATTGTCAAGTAAGACAAATTCACACTTTGTCCTTGTCCCGAAACTGTCTCATTCAGCATATTTATTAGTTCTTCCCCTTTCTGGCAGCTGTTGTATACCATTTGTCATCCTCAATCCTCCAAAGTCATGACTGGCAATTACATTGTTCACTATTCTTAAGCCTAGAAAATCCTATAGAAATACATATGAACTGATACATAGAGAGAAGAACTATTCATATAATTAAAATAGTACCTTCTTTTCCTATTAACATTTAATAAACTTGAAGAGTAGAAATCAGTCTTCCTTATTCTTAGCAATCACTTAAAAATTCTGCTTCACATTTTCAGTGAATATTCTTTATAAGGGTGTATAAGAAATAACCATTAGTGTCAAACTCATGTATCATCCTTAGAAAACTTAGAAAACTTAATTATACATTTTGGTCAAGGAATTATTGTAAGCTAGTTCATTAAAAATAGTAATTCATAGGCCTTGATCAATGATATGTGTAAAAACCAGTGGAATTGTGCATCATCTAAGGTGGGTTAGGTGGCTTGGGGGAGAGGGAAAGAACATGAAATAGGTAACTAGGGGAAAATATTAAAAATTAAAATTTTTAAAATAATAATAATAATTCAGTTCATTGTATTTAGTCTCTTCTTTTTATTCCCTCTTTAGAACCACAAGTGAATGAAAAGGCAGTGATTTGAAAATAATATAAATATTTGCTTTTCATGTTAGAGGCAGGCATCTTTTACTATAATCAATTTTGCTTTCATGTTGAATTCCCATTTAGTGACCTATTTACACCCATGACCTTAATTTCTTCTTTGCTTATATATTTCTTATCCTTGTCTTATTTGCATTCTTGAAGGATAGCAGCTGTTCAGAGAGATAAAGAATCTCCTCAAAAGTATTAGTTGCATTATTTGTATTTTTTAAACCCTTTCCTTCCTTCTTATAAGTGACACAAATATCATTTTCAAGGTAGAAGAGCAGTAATGGCTGGGCATTGAGTGATTTGTCCAGGTTCACACAGCTAAGGAAGTGTCTAGAATCTCATTTGAACTTAGGACCTCCCATCTCTAGGACATGGAGCCACCTAACTGTCCCTGTTATTTGTATTTGTAGTGCTACTGCCTAGCACATTAAAATTAAAATTTTTAAAAATTAAGAAATGCTATATGTGATATTTATTCCCTTTTCCATATTCCCATAGCCACAATATTAATCTAGGCCTCTACCTATCATTGCAATAGAGTTTTTAAAAATAATAGGTTAAATTCATTATATACTTTTTCTTTAAGGAAGTAGTCCAGAATAGAGATTGGCAATTTCATACACAGTTGTTTTATTGTGACCTACTTGGTATTTGGAAGTGATAATGGATTGAGGGGAAAAGGAGTTCAGGAAAACAACAAATAAATAAATAAAAGATGACTCTTGTTTCAGAGCAGTTGAGTTTGAGATGCTTCCAAGCTTTCCAGGCTGAAATGTTTTACATTCAAGTAGAAACATGAGATTGAGGCTTAGAAGAGAGATAAGAACTAAAAATGTAGATGTTAGAAAGTTTTGCCTAGTGTTGATAATTATATCTGTGGGAACTGATGAGATGGCATAGAGAAAAAAAGAAAAGGGAACTCACACAGAGCTTTAGAGATACTCAACAGTTAGTGGACCTGACCTAGAAAGAGCCAGCAAAGAACACCGAAAAGCATTATTCTGGCAGAGAAGTGAGCAGCTTTTCCTCTCCTACCTCGCCAGTCTTCAGGTTCCTTACATCTTAATTCCCTGGGGCTTCCTGGCTGTTCCATCTCTGTTCCAGGCATGTTCTCTAGCTATGCTACCTGTTTGGAACACTCTCTCCTCTGAGTAGTCTAGTGACAGACCCCATCCCACCCCCATCCTCCTTTGTGTTATTCAGTCATTCACTTGTTTCTGACACTTCCTTGAGCATACTATACTGGGGATGTTCTCAGCAAAGATATTGGAGGGTTTTGTCATTTCCTCCTCCAGTGGATTAAGGGGTTTAAAGAGTGGACAAGGAGGACTGGTGCCTCTCCTAGGAGGTCTTGACAAGCCCTTTCAGGGCTACTCATCCACCTTTGGTGTCTGCTAATGACCCAACTCTCACCCATGACTCCTAGAACCTATAGCATGTGCAAGAGCCCAGGAGGACCATCTCTGTAGATAGGCTCAGCATAGAGTGAGGGATAAATGATAGCCTTTCAACCCTTCATTGAAGTAGGGAGGGATGTCTACCCCAAGCATGTGAAGACTTCCTCCAGCACAACGGGCAGAGGAAAATGGTTTGTTCTGCCAGCCATGAAGGCAGCTGAAGCAGAGGCTGCAGAGTTCTTGAGAGCCTGCCCAGGTCATCCACTGCACCCTGGGCCATCACCAGTCATCCTGACTATTGTGTATTGCCTCTAGAATTCAGTGACTCTGGAAGAGAGTAAGACTGACAATGAAGGATGAACAGCAAGGCAAACAGAGGTTAAGTTAAGACTTGCCAAAGGTCACCCAGCTAGTAAGTGTCTGATGAAGGATTTGAACTCAAATCTTCATGACTCTGGGCCTGGTGCTTTATCCACTGAGCCATCCAGCTGGTTCCACTGTTTCAACTGGCCTCCTTTTAAGTCCCAACTAAAATCCCATTTTTTACTGAAAGCTTTTCCCAATCCCTCTACATTCCAGTGCCTTTCCTCTCTTAATTACTTCACATTTTATCCTTAGGATAGCATACATTGTATATATTTGTTTGCATATTGCCTCCCCCATTAGATTCTAGTCTTTTGGAGAGCAGAGACTTTGCCCTCTTCTGTATTCTTAGAACTTTGTGCTATTTCTGGCATATTGTAGGAGTTCAACAATTTATTGATTAATTGATAGCTTAGGTGCCAAATAATTTTTATTTTATCTTCCTTGTGTTTCTGTTGTCTGTGGTATGTAGGTTTTAAAATTAATATTCAATGCCTCCAAAGTATGATATTTATAAGGATTTATTAATATTAAATTAGAGAGCTAAAGAAATGCTGGGAACCTTTCCCACTCACCACACCATCCATGAGAGAGAGAGAGAGAGAGAGAGAGAGAGAGAGAGAAAAGGAGCCAACCCAAATTAAATACAGACAGCATCACCCCTTATGTATACGCAAGGAAAAGGGAATTATGGGTCAATACAGAAAGGAAGTTTGGATAATGTAGTTTCAGAGGTTCAAGATCTTCCAACTTTACATTCCCCCTGTGATCCCAGTTTCCCCAATGGATCATGAAAACATAATCAAATTATTTAATTTTTACAATTATTTAATTAAATAAATTATTTAATTAAATAATTAAATTCACAGTGATTCAGAAATAAAAGGAAAATAAAAGGGAGAAATAATAAAACCAATGTTAAGTGCACTGACAAAAAGCCATTTAGGGGGCAGTCCCCTTTTTGGCATAAGAGTATCCATTCAAAATAAATACATTCAAGGGGGCAGCTGGGTAGCTCAGTGGAGTGAGAGTCAGACCTAGAGACAGGAGGTCCTAGGTTCAAATCTGGCCTCAGACACTTCCCAGCTGTGTGACCCTGGACAAGTCACTTGACCCCCATTGCCCACCCTTACCAATCTTCCACCTATGAGACAATACACCGAAGTACAAGGGCTAAAAACTAAATAAATAGATAGATAGATAGATAGATAGATAGATAGATAGATAGATACATTCAACCCCACCAAAGTTCAAATTCGCCATGTCTCGAAGTTCACCCTGGATCTTCTGGTGCAATGTGTGGGCTCTACAGGCATCTTCATGGAGCCTTCTGGATTCTGGGAGATAGTCTTCTGTTCTAAATTAGGGTCAAATTCGAATCCAAATTCACAGCAATAATATATCCCCCTCAGGATAATAACTATATATTTCCCCCTGAAGAGGTAGATACAGGCATACACATAAGAATCACATAGGAATACATGATCAAGTCATAAGGTACATGAATCAATTATCAAAAACAGAGTCCAAAGATATTATATCAGAGTCCAAAGATATAATAAAAAAGGAAAAATAACCTCTGAGGGAAATATAGAATATTTAAAATGTGAAGAAAGAAAAATTCTAGGAAAAAGAAAAAAAAATTTACAAAATTACAACAGGTTCTCGCAGTGATCCATGTCCTATAAGCTTTGCAACAACAATCACTCACTAACCCGATTTAGCAGCCTGGACTATAGAAAGTTGTCACATCATGAAAGAAATAGAAAAAGAGACTAGATCTCAAAATAAATGGGAAATTGCATTTCCTAGTTCAATCCTTTTCTTCACTTTCAGAAATAATGGAGCCAGAAAATTTGATGTTGGGTACTTGATATAGAGTGTAGTACAAGGAAATCCTGCATCTTAACATATGTTAAGCATCACAACCTCAGGTCTCACACATGATCAAATCTTTGTGCTCTTTGTGTAGAATGTCATCAATCCCTGTAGGATTGGTTTGGTCTCTTTTCCATTTTTGTGCTTGTTTGGCACTCCACAAGTCAACTTCTGTGCTCCTTTGTGGTCCAATTCTCCTTGGATTAGACATATTCATCAAGCAAAGTCTCATAATAATTAAATAAATAGTGGCAGGTTTCCATAGTCCGAAACTTTAGGAGTATACATTTATATACTAGGCAAATGGACATCTTAGCTTAATCTATTTCAAAAATCCATTTAATACTGGTGATGTACTTCAAATGTAAAAAAAATGAGGGGAAAAACAAGTCAAATACTGTATTGCACATGTAGGAAGAAAAACCAAAAAACAAAAATATTAAAAATGTGTAGTTTTACAATCACAGAGGTAAAGTATAGAGCTTAATTTCCAAAAATAAGATTCATTTCCTCCTTAACTTGCCATGATCCACAGTGTGAGTGCAAATGAGGTAGATAAAGTGATGTGAGTGCAAACGAGGTATATAAAATAATAATACATTCAAGAAAATACAAAAGGAATGACAAAAGGCACAAAATGTTTTGAAAAGCACATTAGGTCAATGTTGATCACTAATACAGATATTCTGTTGTGAGGTAGTATATGTATCGTTCAAGTACAAGAATCAATCAAATAAAGTGCAGCAAAATAGTGCAAATCCAGCAATAGGGCATTCTTATCACAATAGTCAAATATAATCCATAATCAAATATAATAGGTACAGGCAATTATAAATAGTACAGAAAATTATTCATTATCAATAGAGGGTACTCATTTCACATGACTACAATGAATCCACGAGTCCCTTTCTCCAAATTTAATGGTTTTTGGTGTACTTAATAAGACCTGGACTGGTCCATCATAAGCAGGTTCAGTTGACCCAATATGTTTGAAATTCCTTATGTACACATTATCACCTGGGTTCAAATCATGAAGCGAGAAGTCTAAGGGGTCTGCTTGAGCTGCAGCTCCTGTATAGTGCACACTATCTCTCATAAAAGAAGAACCATCTATAAATAATATTAAATATGAATTATCCAGAGGTGTCCAGTAAATCATTACGAGGTTTATCAACAGTGGACACTAAAGATGTACAGTCATGTAAAGATTCTCCGGAAGTTGTCAAACCAGGGAGCAAGGTTGCAGAATTAAGAACTCCACAACTTTTTAATGTGATATGTTCATTATTAAATAGGGTTATCTTGTATCTTGTAATCCTTTGATCAGTAAATGCCTGAGTCCTATGTCTTAATAATAATACTTTGACCTTGTGTGGGCACATTATGGTCAGAGGGCATCCTAGTGCCAGATCAGCAGATTTAGTTACTAATAAAGCTGTGGCTGCTACTCCTCTAAGGCATGGTGATGCTTCTGAAGCTACTGGGTCAAGCTGGGCTGAATAATAGGCAACCGGGCATTGAGCAGGTCCCCAAAGTTGAGTTAGAACACTTGAAGCTACCCCTTTCCTTTCATGGACATATAAAGTAAATTGTCATAATTTGGGTTGCCTAGAGTAGGGGCAGACAAGATAGCCTGTTTTAAATTTGAAAGAGTTGTTTGGTGTTCCTTTTCCAATTTAAGTGGTTCAGGGACTGTATTTTTTGTGAGTGATACAAGGGGCTTAGTGATTTCCCTGTAGCAAGGGATCCACTGCCAACAAAATCCTGATGCTCCAAGAATCACCCTCAATTGTTTTTTAGTGGTTGGAGCACTTAATTTTTGTATACTTTCAATATGTTTTGGAGAAATTAAATGAGACCCAGCAGTTAAAATCTAAATATTGCACTTTGGGGAGACACCACTGAACTTTATCTTTGAAGACCTTGTGGCCTGTTATGTCGCTCCAAAAGGAGATGCTTGCTGTCCTCTTGGCATGCCTCAGCATTTGGTGAGGCCAAGAACAAATCATCCATATATTGGATTAAACAGCTGTATTTAAATTTAATAGTATCTGTATTAGCAGTTAAGAATTGTGTGAACAATGTAGGGCTTTCCACAAACCCTTGAGGCAAAAGAGCCCAGGTCCTCTTGGAACCATTCCAGGTGAAAGCAAAGATATGCCTGGAATCCTCATGTATAGGTATGGAAAATAATGCTGAGCACAAGTCTACTACTGTAAAGTATGTAGCTGTTCTAGGAAGAGAAGAAATGATAATGTTTATTTTGGAAATTACAGGGTATCTCTTTATAACGTGATTGCTCACGGCCCTCAAATCCTGGGCGAATCAATAGAGATACTTTCCATCGGGCCCCAATTTTGGCTTTTTAGCAGGCAGGATAGGCGTATTGGATACAGATTTACAGGGAATTATGGTGACTTGGTCAATTAGTGAATTTATCCCTGGGGTAATGCCCTCTATTGCCTCCTTGGAGAGAGGATACTGAGGAATGGAAGGAGGTGGGCTAGATTTAGTTTTAATTTGGATGGTGACAGCTGATTTAAGTAGACCAACATTAGAAAATGATGTGGCCCAGAGAGACTCAGGTATATCAGTTGGGATTTCAAAAGTGGGAGACTCCTTCATCTCATGACTATCTGAAACTATAGGAAACAAAGTTAAGGATTCCTCAGGCAATTCCAGTGACATAGAGCCATCTGGAGAGCAAATTATTATGGCTTTAAACTTGCATAAAAGATCTCTCCCCAGAAAATTTATAGGGGAGCCAGGCATCAAGAGGAAAGAATGATCCACATTCAAGGGTCCTACAGACACCATCCTGGGGGAAAGTTTTTGAACTTTTAGGAGTGTCCCTGATACCCTCCCTACATTTATTGATCCTATGGAATTGCAGTATGGATCAGGTGTACTCTTCAATACAGACCTGGAAGCTCTAGTGTCCAAAAGACAGTTATAATAGTTTTTACCAACCTTTAATGTTACATGGGGTTCATCAGTATGGGGAGGGCAGTGGTTGGGGACAATGGGTAATAAGGCATCAGGGTCTGGAAAATCAAAGATTGTATCCTTTGATTCCTGTGCCCCAAACTTCTCCCCTCCCCACCCTGTACACCTTCATAATCTTTGGGTAATTCCTTGGGCTCCTTCTTGAGGGGCAATAGCACGCTGGGTATTTTGGGGATGAGCTCTGCTTAAGATATACTGCTGTGGAGTCATTTGGTATGAGTTATCAATTGCCTGATCCATATCCCTTGATTTGTTCTCAGTCCTAAAGTTGAGAATCCTGAAATCATTATTATAATGATTATTCCTATAATTATTTCCATAGTTATTATTCAACTGTGTTCTGATTATTCTTAACAAATTTCTACAGTTTATCATTGTATAGCCCTTCTCACAGATGTGGCAAGTAAGGGATCAATAGTTAGATTCTTGGAGAGGGGCAATTACCATTGGTTGAGTATCATGCCCTCTTTGTTGTTTATCAATTTTATCACTTACAGAGTCTAGTTTCTTTTGAAACATTTTCCATTAAGCTATTATTCTCTTCCTGTTTTTCTTTATGACTGTTAGACATAAACAGCAGTTCTCCTTAATTCATCAAGGTCCATTTCAGGCCATTTAGGGCAATGTGTTCTAAAGTAATCTTGGATCTCTCTACAAGAGTTGACAAATTGTTCCCTTATTTGCTTTATATACTTTTCAATAGAAAAGTCAAGTTCCATGTATCTCCCTCCCAGCTCAATGAGCCTGTCCATGAATTGGAAGGGTGTCTCATCATCAGATTGGATAAGACCTTTAAATATGGCCCAGTCATGTGGCTTCAAGGTGCAATCTCCCATTGCTTTGAGAATGGCCTCCCTAGCAAGACGTAAGTCTGAATATTCTTTGGGGTTGTTATACTGCCATTGAGGATCTTCAGATGGCCAGTGTACTGCCTTGCATCCTTGGGCTTTGTTAACATGAGAGATAATTTTATTCCTCTCACGTTCCCTTAGGAAAGCCTGGAGCAATTTTTCTACATCTTTATAAGAAGGGTCATAGTGAAAAGAAATATCATCCATCTATTTTATTACTGCTATTGGCTCTTCCTCGTAATTAGGACAATCTTATTTTAATTCCTTTATATCCTGAGGCATGAAAAGTGTATGATGTTTTAATGTAACCACATCCCCATCATGTCCTATTGTGGACAATTCCCTTAAGAGGAAAAGGTCTTCACAGTGTGAAGGGAAAGGGAAGGGAGTAAGGTAGGAGGATAGGATGGATGGGAGAAAGGTGAGAGGAAGGTATAGGAAGGGAAAGGAAGATAGCAGTCCCCAGCCCCAGTAGGGGAAATTTACCAGAGCCCTTCAGGGGCTCAAATAAAGGATCAAAGAGCAACTTTAGGGTTTTGAATAGTTATGTTTTATTTAGATTAGGAAAGGGAAGGTCTAGGGAAAACTAGGAGATAGGAAGAAAGGGAAAAAGTCATCAAGAGACAGTTCTACAGGGCTCAGCCTCTGGCTGGCGAGAGCAGAGCATTCCAGGGGAGAGAGAGCTAAGCTTCCAGGGTCCAGAGACCTAGTGAGAGCTCAGGGTAGAGCCTCAGGCTGGCGGGAGCAGGGCACTGGGTAGAGACCAAGAAAAGGTGCCAAACTTTCTCTTTTATACTTTCTCTGACACCTCCCACAAATGAAGTGGGAGTTGTCAGGGGAAGTTGTAGCAGAGAGAGAGTCCTGGTAGTTGTAGTCTTCCAGGGCTTATAACAATTTCAGATGACACAACAGGAATCATTTCATGGTTGTGGTTTCTGAGAAGTTGACTGTGGGGAGGTAAGGTTAGCCAGGAGTTGCAGAGCATGAGCAAGGTGGTCCAGAGTAGGAGAGAGGAGGTTCTGCACCTGAGATATAGTAGAGGGACCTGTCATCTCTATTTCAGGAGAAACAAGTTTGCAAAAATCAGACAAGTTTCGGGGAGAATCTTCCTTTGTCATTTTACCATGGAAGTAATGCATGACATGGTTCAATTGAATTTGCATGTTGGCCTTCATTCTCCTTTGGGAAGCTTGTTGTGACCTAATAGTCCTGAAAAAAAAGAAAATTCCAAGCCACGTAAGAAGAAGGAGGTAATCCGGAGCTCTATAAGTTCCTAACTGGGCAAAAACCTCAAGAGTTTCTTGTAGAGGCTTGTTGTGAGGAAGATTAGATTAGGTATTGATTATGTATTGATTATGTATTGATTAGGATGTACCTAGCAGGAAGGAGCTGGAGCTAGGAATTCCAGGTTGGAATGAAGGAGGAGGAAGTCTGTCTGTGCCCTGAGTGTGGACTCCATTAGTGGTGGGCAAATCTGTTGCCAGCCTGGGAGACCTCAGAGCAAAGGACATCCTGCTTCCTGATTTCCCCTGGGATCCTGTGTGGTGTGGCATCTAAGAAAAGGACAAATCTAGGAAAAAAAAAGCCAAGAGAGGAGGAGAAGTTTGAATACTGGAGGACAGTGCTTCAAGCAGAACCCTCTCTACCTGGTACCTAAGATCATCTTGACTCCTGGCATCCAGAGATCATCAGTGGATTGCAGTGAGAATCCCAAAGCCACAAAGTCCTAGCTGTACTCAAGCCTGGCAGGTTCCAGGTTTGAGGCAGAAACCCAGAGACTCCATTTATAGCTCCTTGGGCCCTGTTAGTTTAGATCACTTAGATAAGAGTAGAATAAGTCCTCCCATTGCCCTGTGGTTTTATCCTTTAGATTTTAAGTATAGAAATCCTTTCCCACCTTTTAGTCTAACATAATTAAAGCTGTTAAGTCCCTTTTACTTTGTTAGCCTGTTACTATACTCTGGTCTAGTGGAAGCTGGGTGACAGTTAAGATCAACTGCCATTCCTGTGGAAATCCAGTAAACTCTGGTCTCTTCCACCCTGGTCCAGTCTCTCATAAATCCTAGAGTGTGTTCCCACAAACCACTTAGTTTATTATAATATCCCTGGTGACCCCATTACCTTACTTATATTTTCCTACAGGCTGAACATTGTAATCAAAAGGGTAGATTAAATCACTTCCCAGCTGTGTGACCCTGGGCAAGTCACTTGACCCCCATTGCCCACCCTTACCACTCTTCCACCTATGAGACAATACACCGAAGTACAAGGGTTTAAAAAAAAAAAAGGGGTAGATTAAAGGGAAGTGGAAAAGATAATAATTTTCTTGACCTGCAGAGACAGCTACAGTTACTTTACCTCTTGCATATAATTTTTACACTGATGAGTTTTGAGAGTTTGTGAGGATTGAAGAAAACACCTGGTCCCCCGTCTTGTTGGTCATTCCAGTTTAAACTCTTTCAGCAAAAGACATTTATTGGGGAGCTAGCTCCTATGTACCAGGCACTGTGCTAAGAGTCTTTACAAACTGTATCTCATTTGATTCTCACTACAACCCTTGAGAAGTTGCTGCTATTATTTTCTTGTTTAACAGTTGGTGAATTATTATCGTTATTATCATCATAACAACTGCTAACATTTATATAGCACTTACTATATATCAGGCCCTGTGATAAGTGCTATTATAATTATTATCTCATTTGATCCTTACCATAACCTTGGGAAGTTGGTACTTTTATTATCTCCATTTTATAGATTAAGATACTGAGGCAAACAGAGGTTAAGTGACTTGTCCAGGGTTATCCAGCTAGTAGATATCTAAGGTCACATTTAAACTCAGGACTTCCTGACTCTAAACCTAGAGCTCTATCCGCTGTGCCACCTAGCAGGAGATTAGGCAAAAAACCTGTCCCAATGGAATGGCATTATCAACCCCTTCTCCAAAGATAGGAGACTGATGCATGATGGTGTGGCTTTTTCCCTCTTTCTGAGGAAGTCTGGAGACCACATAGGAGCTGGGAGTGACAGAATGGTGTTTCCTTCCCTCACCACAAAAATAGGAGATTGGTGCAATGGAATGAGAGACTGATGATTCAACAGGAGCCTGGTAGACCCAATGATTCTTCTCTTCTCACAGAAGACTGTAAATGAAGGGAGGCGGAGCATCAGGGATCAGCCAGGGACAGGAAAGCAAACATTGGAAGGAAGATTGGCGAAGGGTGCCAACTCCTGAATACCTAATCCTGCTGGATCCATTTGATGAATGGGATATTACTTGTGTATAGAACTCCTACAAATGGGGAGATCAATAAAACTTGGTGTTCAAGGAAGCCCCAGAACTGATCTTTGCCAAAAGCCCAGGATTCTAAGAAATGAAACTGAGGAGAGAAGTGATTCTAGAAACATGGAACCAGCATGTAAAGTCACAAAAGTCAGATGGGATGTTAGTGAATGTCTGGCAGGCCAGCATGATTGTCAGAAAGAATGCAAACTTGCGAAAGCTAGAATTAAAAAGAACTAAGGACTCAAGTAGCACAGAAATATCTGGACATTTAGTGTAGAAAATATGCTTATATGTCTAAATAGTCCATGAGACTATATCACTGAAATAAAAAAGTTTGTTAATTGATAATCATGACAAGGATTCTGAGTCATTAAGGTAAAGTAAAATTATGTTTATTAACCATTGTTTTAGAAGCCAGCCAAGATGTCCATGAAAAATATCCAAAATATGAGGATTTTGGCCTGTGAAAGGTGGTAATGAGGTTATTTAGAAAATTCAAGTGCAAGACTATTTAGCTATGCTCAGAAAAATGAACTTAAGTATATGTAATATTAAATATTGTTGCTTAGTTATATTCAATTAATCTTCAGGACTAGTAAGTCGCAATATAAGTTCAGCAGTGAATTATATTGATAAAATTACTAAATGAAATTTATTCTAAGACCTTTGATTTGTCAGAAAAAATTATCTTGCTTTTTAAAAAATATTTTGCAACAAATATAATGAAAGCTGTATTTTTAAAACCTTTGTTTCTTTTGTTATACCTTTATAAGGTATGGACCTTTCATTCTCTAACATTCAAAGCTAGCTGACTTCAGCTTTTCTTAAAAGCCACTGACATCCTAATTCTGAACCATCATACAATGAAAACATTGGGGGTAATTTCCTCCAGTCTACTTTTCTCTGTTCCCCTTCTTACTGCAGATCTTTCTACTGAAGCTCATGATTGTAATTTGCATAAATGAAATTCATATTTATGAACATAGTTCTTGTAGCAACTGACAGGTGCAAGGTTGTCTACCATGCCAATTTATTGTCTGCTGTGTCATTTAAAAGAAACCCGCTCGCTGTATCTTGAAGAATAAATGCCTTGGTTCACTTGGAATTGACAGTTTGTAAAAAGAAGACAACTTTTTTTGATGCTATATGATTTTTTCTTCTTTCATAGTATATGGTAATGTCACTAGCTATTGCACATTATAGAAATACATCTTTGTGGTGTGTTGTAATCCAATGGATTCAACATCTTTTTCTCATTTTTTTTCCTCATGTCTCAGGGTATGCACGAGCTGTTAGCACCGATAGTCTTTATCCTCCATTGTGACCACCAAGCCTTCCTACATGCCAGTGAAGCTGCACGGCCAAGGCAAGTCTTCATTAGTTACTGTTTATTGTCCAGCTGTATTTCCAATCCCGTTATAACCGCCCTATCCCTTTATTCTCCCAATCAATGACCTTTATAATAAAGGGGATATTAAATTAGTAACTTCTAGACATGTAAATAAAAAGAACCAATAAGATGGAGTCCATTCATTAAATAGTCTTTTTCATTGTCCACAATTTTAATCCTAGGATAGCTTAACCAAGATTCCAAAGCCCATGTTGGTAGTAGCCTATTCTGTGGAAATTAATTTATTATTTCATAATGTATCCTTTGAAATTTTTCTTTCATTGCTGCCTTTAAGCATGCTTAGCAGATGTTTTCTTAGAAATTTGTCTAGAACTTTGTGAATTCTCTCATTTCCCTTAATTTTTATGGTAAATTGGGAGCAATAAGCAAAGAGATCCTGGACTTTAACTGCCAGAAATAACATTTGCCTACTGTGTGCAGAGTGTTGTTAAACCCTAGGGGCAATACAGAAATAAAATAAGAACTTGTGAGTTTAAAGTCTAATAGGATTATACCCAATAATCATAATGCAAATTGGTACCCAACAAGGGATTGTTGTTACTGCTAGGCTTTCCAGGGATATATTAGAAACATCAAGAACAAGGACCCAGAGGAAAGTTGAAGCAAATAAGCTAGTTTGGCCAATGTTTTGAGATAATACTCCAAAGGAAGATAAACACATTGGTGAAGCCACTCACAAGAAATCTGCCTTAAAGATGAGATAAAGATGCAAATCCCTGTGTGCTTCTTCCCATAAACAGCTCTAGAACTCCAACTCTCTATTTTCCAAATCTGTCTGACCTAATTTGCTAAATGAAAACTAAGTTGAAATGAAATGTCCCTCCCACTAATGGAAAGGAACCATGACAAAGATAGCCCCAAACAGGAAATAATTCAAAGATCATTTAGTTTAAGGAAAATATTGAGTAACTTTGTCACTCAGTAAAACAAACACATTACGCTAATGTATAGGCTGAGATAAACCAGCTAGATGGAAGGTGGGATCAGCCAAGACTCCCAGCATCTCAGTGACAGAAGCAAACTAGGGGACCAGTTAGTCCACAGTACGGGTCAGCCTGGTGGTCTGGTGGGTGAAGCACCAGGTCTGTAGTCGGGAAGACTCATCTTCCAAAGCTCAATTCTGGCCCCAGACACTTACTAGCTGTGTGACCATGGACAAATCACTGAATCCTGATTGCATCAGTTTTGTCTTCTGTAAAATGAGCTAGAAAAGGAAATGACAAACCACTCCAGTGTCTCTGCCAAGAGAGCCCAAATGGGGTCACACTCTGATACAGCTGAAAAATGACTCAGCAGACCACAGTATGTGATCAAGAAGACTTTCTGGAACATTCCTGAGAAATGGTCATCCAGCCCTTGCAGGCCAACTCCAGCTCTTGAGAGAAGAGAGCAAGGAAGAAGGAAGGGGAGAGAGAAATGATGGTGAATAATCTGGAATAGAGGGAATCCATATTTAACCAATAGAAAAATGAATTCAGAGCACTTCACTTGTTTTTTCTCCCATTTTATTAATTTACTAGAAATGTGTGTTTTAGGAACTCTTTTCCTAGCTAAAACCAGTCTGCTGCTGCAGGTCTCTCTCTTATTCAAAGTTCTAGTCCAGCTTGATGAATCCAGATCCCCCACTCTCATTCTGACCCTGCAGCTCCCCCTACCCCTCTCCTAATCTGGAGTTTTTCTTCTTTCATGGCCAAACCTGAGGAATCCCCACCCAATTCCTCTTGTCTCTTTCCCTCCCTACCCTGTGAAAGGGATGATTTCCTTTCCTTTTCTTAAAACTTTTCCTGCAATTTATTTGAATTTCTCCTTTTTTTTTACTTATCTCAGTTTGCCTTATGCCATAGCTCTTTTTTAATTTGATCTTCCTATACTCCCACCAGATTATAAGTGTCTTATCTATATTTTACATAACATTATCTCTCTTTTAATCCAGTAAGTTTTACTGATCATATTTGCCTTTAGCTTCCAGTCAAATAATATGTTTACATTTTAAATCTTCCTATATTTTAAAATCTCAACAATTTTAACTTTAATTTCTGCATAAAATTTCTTTTGAAACTGTCAGCATGATTATTGGAGTAAATTGGTTTTGCATGCTTTTGTTGTAAAAAATTATAGATCCCAAAATATTGTGTACAGAATTTACTTCATTTAGAAATAAAAGATAGTTCATTGCCAGGGGAAAAAAATGCTCTGATATCAATAGGCTCCATCCATCAAAAAAGTTAAGTAATATTGTAGACTAGATTGATAAGAAAGACTGTCACTGATTAATTGCTGTTAAAATACAATTAAAAAGAAGCTATTAAAGCAAAATGAATTAATGTTTTGATACTGCAAATACGACCAGGAACAATATTTTTTTTTTCATTTTGGAAAAACAGTGATAGATTGTAGAGTAATCAATTATTCTAGATCAAGCATAGTCTAGGTATCAATTGCGACATCCAGTAATTTGTTATTTGGAATAATAAGATAGCTGCTTCATTGTAGTGTAGACAAGTCAACTAATTTGTTTTTGATCTTAATAAAAAGGAAAGACTTTATTTATTCAATAGGGTTTCTTTTTTCATTTAAGAAGGCTAATTTTTCTCATTTGAACTGTATGGAGGAATATGGTTTTTTTCTATATACATGCAGAATGCAGACCCACATACAAATTTTGATTGGTCACTTATGTTTTGTTTTGTTTTGTTTTGTTTTGTTTTTTAAAGTGAGGAAATGAAAGCTCTTTTGAATCCAGAGTACTTGGAGCATGATGCCTAGTAAGTATAAAAACCATTTTGACACATTCTTTTCAAAAACTTCTATTATAACAATTAATAACTATTTTCCTTTTCCCTTTTAGTGCAATGTTTTCACATCTTATGCAAACTGCTGAGCCCTGGTTTTCGACTTTTGAGCATGATGGTCAAAAGGTGAATTCCTTAAAAATCTTTACAATATTCATTTTCCACTGATTCCCATCTTAAACTTTGAAGGGTGATCTTAGAGCAGTGATGGGCAAACTGCAGCCATGGGCCAGATGGGGCCCCTGAAATGTTCTATTCTTCTGACATTATTCCTAATCTGACAAATACAATGAGTAGGATACAATACAATGAAACTTTGAAAGAGTTGCCTTAGAAACAGACAGACAGATGAGCATTTCCTTTCCTTTGGCCCCCCTTTTAAAATGTTTGCCCATCACTGAACTAGAGGGTTTTTGGCATTAATAAGCAAGGTTGATATTCTCCCACAAAATTAATGAAGCAAAATAAATACCCGAGGCATCAGTATCCAAGTGGTATTCCAAAAAAGACAGTGAACAAACATACTACATGCTCAGTGTCATATGGGAATGTCAGTGTACAACATAAAAGGTTTCATTTAGTGTTTTAGACAATAGTTACTTAGGGCAGAGATTTCCATGAAAAATATTAGAGTATACTGAACATCTAAGCTTCATTGCATTTTTCAAAAAACTCTTTACTTTCTGTCTTCGAATCAGTACTGTGTGTTGGTTCCAAGGCAGAAGAGCAGTATGGGCTGGGCAACTGGGATTAAGTGACTCACCCCAGAGCCATCCAGCTGGGAAGTGTCTGAGGCCAGATCTGAACCCAGGACTTCCCTTCTCTATCCACTGAGCTGCCTACCTGCTCCCTGTTTAATTGCATTTTGATGAATTTTTATTCTACCCAAGCATACTGAAGCATTTGACATAGTAGGCACTTGATAGTTACTTATAGATTTGTCTACTTAATAAATTAATTTAAGTGCATTTATTGTATTATTTTTATCCAACTGAGTTAATACAATTGCTACATTGCCATCACTTTGCCTAACATAATTTTAGTGATGTAGGAAGTTCTAGCATCACTATTAGTTGATACATCTAAAGTCATCAGTATCTTTTGCTATTTATTTTGTAATTCAGCACATGGTTTGGTCAGTTATTACTTTACTGGTTGCTTATTGGCAATCAGGGCACATTTTGATTTGATTGCATTCTAGTTTGACTAAAGAGAGTCAGTACCCGAATGTTTGTTACCTTCTGTCTTTGCCATCAAGGAGTTTAAAAGTGTTGAACTGGTCATAGGATAATATTGGTCAGTAGGGATTTATTCATTACCTGCTATATGACAGGCATTATGCAAAGGAGTAGGGGTGCAAATGAGAATACATCCATCCATGCCTCCTAAGGATGTAAAGGTGAAAAATTAATAGTTGGACAATAATTTTAGGAAATCATGTGGTCGCCAATATTTATTATATCTTGAGTCAGAAATTTATTTACAAAATAGAGGGGAAACAATAAAGTAGAGAAATGTAAAAGAGGTTAGAGAAAATACCTATATTAGTTTTTAGCCAGGGGGGCAGTGGTGAGTAACCACCACAGCCTCCTCCAAGATGGAAACTAGTCTCTCCAGAAACTAGGAAAGAAGTCAGCCTTTTTCACTCACCCAATGAAGTAGTTCAGAAGTCGAAGCTGAGTTCCAAGTTCACGATCCAAGCTGCAGTCTCCAGCGAAGCTCCTTTGAAGACTATCTCCAGAAGACACTCTCTTTAGACGATCTTCTCAAAGACCATCTGCCTCAAGCTGAAGGATTTCTTTGGCTTTTAGGAGGCTCTTTGTCCCTTCCCCTCTTCACAGGGGCCAATCGTAGTTTCCAGATTGTCTAACACTGCAGTGTCTGTGGGTTCGACTTCTCACCTTCTGAAGGTTACGTTCTCAGCTAAGGGTATGACTTTTCTAAAATCCATCTTCTGGAGAGTAAATACTCATCCTGGCTGATTGAGTTTCTGAGGGTGTGAATCCACTAAGTGATTTGTAAGCTTCTCCACCTATTTAAAGCTTGTGTTGACTCAATCAAAAGGTGGACAAAGGAGAGTTAATCCTGTCCTCCCAATCTAGTGAGGTAATTTAAGTTACTGTTAACTCAGAAGAGACAATAAAGAATTCTCTTTTGCAAGGGATAGCAAGGTGGTGCAGGGACAGAACTCCAGGCCTGGAGTCAGAAGCTTTCCTGAGCCCATATAAGGCCCCTAGGTGGGTGACTCTGGGAAAGTCACTTAACCCATTTTGCCTCAGTTTCCTCATCTGTAAAATGAGCTGGAGAAGGAATGTAAAACCACTCCAGGATCTTTGCCAAGAAAACTCTGAATGGGGTCTCAGAGGGTCAGACATGACTGAGAAACACCTGAAAGGCAGCAGCCTTCAAAGGAACTGATGGTGTTTGCTCAGGGAGAAGACATGTGCATCTCTAAGTAGATGCAGACTGTGTGTGTGTGATACCTACACCATAATGGAAGGAGGGAGGGAGGGCCCTCACTGATGAAGGGATTAGGTAAGGATTACTCTCAAGAGGCAGTGCTGAAGCAGAGCCTTCAAGAAAGTCCAGGATCAGCAGGGGAAGCCCTGGGAGAGAGCATTTCAGGCAAAGTCCTGGAGACTGGAGATGAAGTGTCATATGTGAGAAACAGCAAGGCTACTGGTTTATTTAGTCAAGCAAGGAGTTAATATTTTATTCTGAGACCAGTAGGGAGCTTTGGAGTTATAAAATCACCTTAGCACAAAGGTGGAGGGTGAACTGGAATGGGGAGAGACTAAACTGCAAACAGATCATCAGCCCATGTAGACAGAATCCTTAACCTGAAGTTCATGAAGTGAGATTTTTTGTTTTTTTCTTTTTCTTCATCTCTTATGCATTTAAAAACATTATTCTGAGGAGGGATCCTTAAGTTTCAGCAAATGAAGCCACAAGGGTCCCAGACTCAAGACTGAGAACCTTAGCTATTGAGGCTTATCCAAGAATATGTGTATTGGGAATAGGCTGCCCACTTGGCCACATGTAGAGCCCAGAGTTTAGCTGGAAGACAAGAGTAACCCGAATGTCTTTCGAGAAGCTTCAAATCTTTACTGACCCTGAGATTCCGTGAAACAGAAGTCTCGGCTTTTGCCAGTAACATTATGCCAGTGTTACTGAATATCCGTCAGAGAGCCCTTGCGAGTTTGCATAAGCTATGGCATGTGACAACTTGGGAACCCAGAGAAAGAACAGGAGGAAAAGGCAACCTACAGGGAGAGAGATGCTGAAAAAGCCTTTGACAAAATACAACACCCATTACTATTGAAAACACTAGAAAGTATAGGAATAGAAGGTCCTTTCCTAAAAATAATAAACAGTATATACCTAAAACCATCAACAAGCATCATATGCAATGGGGATAAATTAGAAACCTTCCCAGTAAGATCAGGAGTGAAACAAGGACACCCATTTTCACCTCTATTATTTAATATTGTACTAGAAACACTAGCAGTAGCAATTAGAGAAGAAAAAGAAAATGAAGGTATTAAAATAGGCAACAAGGAGACCAAGCTATCACTCTTTGCAGATGATATGATGGTCTACTTAAAAAATCCTAGAGAATCAACTAAAAAGGTAGTGGAAATAATCAACAACTTTAGCAAAGTTGCAGGATACAAAATAAACCCACATAAATCATCAGCATTTCTATATATTTCCAACAAATCCCAGCAGCAAGAATTAGAAAGAGAAACACCATTTAAAATCACCCTAGACAATATAAAATACTTAGGAATCTATCTGCCTAGACAAACACAGGAATTATACCAAACACAACTACAAAGCACTTTCCACACAATTAAAACTAGATCTAAACAATTGGAAAAACATTAATTGCTCAAGGGTAGGACGAGCTAATATAATAAAAATGACCATCCCACCCAAATAAATTTACTTATTGAGTGGCATACCTATGAAACTACCAAGAAACTTTTTTACTGAATTAGAAAAAACTCTAACAACGTGCATTTGGAAGAACAAAATATCAAGACTATCAAGGGAAATAATGAAAAAAAAATGTGAAGGATGAGAGCCTAGTAGTACCTGATCTTAAACTGTACTATAAAGCAGTGGTTTTAAGAGACAGAAGGAAGGATCAGTGGAATAGACTTGGAGTAAGTGACCTCAGCAAAACAGTTCATGATAAACCCAAAGATCCCAGCTTTTGGGACAAAAATCCGCTATTTGACAAAAACTGCTGGAAAAATTGGAAAACAACATGAGAGAGATTGGGTCTAGATCAGTGATTCCCAAAGTGGGTGCCACTGCCCCCTAGTGGATGCTGCAGTGATCCAGTGGAGGCAGTGATGGCCACAGATGCATTTGGGGGTGGTGAATAACTGTAAGGGGGCGGTGATATTATGTGACAGGGGGCTCTAAGTAATATTTTTTCTGGAAAGGGGGTGATAGGCCAAAAAAGTTTTGGAACCACTGGTCTAGATGAACATCTCACACCCTACACCCTACACCTATAAATTAAGAATGGGTGAATGACCTGAATATAAAGAAGGAAATTTAAATTAGGTGAACACAGAATAGTATACTTGTCAGATTTCTGGGAAAGGAAAGATTTTAAAACCAAGCAAGAGTTAGAAAAAATTACAAAATGTAAAATAAATAATTTTGATTACATTAAAAAAGTTTTGTACAAACAGAACCAATGCAACCAAAATTAGAAGGGAAGCAACAAATTGGGAAAAAACCTTTTTAACAAAAAACTGTGACAAAGGTCTAATTACTCAAATATATAAGGAGCTAAATCAATTGTAAAAAAAAAATCAAGCCATTCCCCAATTGATAAATGGGCAAAGGACATGAATAGGCAATTTTCAGATAAAGAAATCAAAACTATTAATAAACACATAAAATGTGTTCTAAATCTCTTATAATTAGAGAAATGCAAATCAAAACAACTCTCAGGTACCACCCCACACCTAGCATAACTAGCATTAACTAACATGACAGCAAAGGAAAGTAATAAATGTTGGAGGGGATGTGGCAAAATTGGGACATTAATACATTGCTCGTGGAGTTGTGAATTGATCCAACCATTCTGGAGGGCAATTTGGAACTATGCCCAAAGGCCTTTAAAAGACTGGCTGCCCTTTGATCCAGCCATACCATTGCTGAGTTTATACCCCAAAGAGATCATAGGGGAAAAGACTTGTACAAAAATATTTATAGTTGAACTCTTTGTGGTGGCCAAAAATTGGAAAATGAGGAAATGTTCCTAAATTGAGGAATGGTTAATCAAGTTGTGGTATTTGATGGTGATGGAATACTATTGTACTGAAAGGAATAATGAACTGGAGGAATTCCATGTGAACTGGAATGACCTCTAGGAACTGATGCAGAGCAAAAGGAGCAGATCCAGGAGAACCTTATACACAGAAATTGATATACTGTGGTACAATCGAATGCAGTGGACTTCTCTATAAACAGCAATGCAATGACCCAGAACTCAGGGACTTGTGAGAAAGAACACCATCCACATTCAGAAGAAGAACTGTGGGACTAGAAACACAGAAGAAAAACAACTGCTTGAACACATGTGTTGATGTGGACATGATTTGGGATGTCGACTCTAAATGACCACTCCAGAGCAACTATCAATAATATGGAAATAGGTCTTGATCAGTGATACATGTAAAACCCAGTGGAATTATGTGTTGGCTATGGGGAGGGTGGGGGAGCAGGCTTGTGGGGGCGGGAAAGAACATGAACCATGAAAGCATGGGAAAATATTAAAAAAAAAATTTTAATAAAATGAAAAAAAAAAGGAATTGAAGGAGAAGGAGAGAGTATTGGGGACCTGGAGAGCCCATTTGCTAGTGCCATACTGTCTGGCTCCCCTGTGACAGATATGGGGAGGGGGCTAATGAATAGCCCAGGATGGATAGGCATGAAAGGGCTCTGGTCTGTTGTCAGAGGAAATTCCAGAACCAGTGACCCCACAGAAGTATCCTAAAGCTTGGGATCCCTAATGACACCAGGAGAAACCTCAGTCACCATCTAGTCCATGGAACAGGGAAGACCTTCAGCAGGTTGGCCATGCATGGGTCACAGCACCCATGTTGTCTTCTTGGCAGGCCATTTGAAATTGCTTAGGGTGAAAAAGCTCAGTTGAGTGAATTTTCATGTATTAGGTACTTCAAGCAGTCACTTATAATGTATAATTGACCTTTCTCAAAGTATTTTGTATTTTAATTTTTTAACTTTGTTTAAACTGAATGTGCTCAATTATTTTCTCAGCAATGAGTAATGTGACTTGCTATTAATATTCATGTTAGGTAAATTGACTTAGAAAGTATATGATGTTTATATTATGTCAATGAATCACAACAAACTTAGTTCTATGAAAATAGATAAAACTATTTAATTTTTTGTGAAAGGATTTGTTTTAGCTTTAAAAAGCAAAAATACCACTACTACTAAAGGCACAGAATCAAACAGACATACTTAGAGGTAATGTAACATTTAAAAAAAAATCTAGGCCTGTGATTTCTTAATTTATAGCCCTTTTGGTATAAAACTTGTACCAATTCTACCAGCCTCAGCAACAACTCTGTGACTTATAATATTGGAGAATTGCCTGATGTATAGATAAATTAAGTAACTTGCTTGTAGTCACACAGCTAATATGTACCAGAGACAGACCCCAGATCTTCCTAAATATAAGACTATCATCCACATCAACCTAATTCTTATTGTATACATTAAGTCATCAAATTATTTTACATAGCTCAGACAATACAGTGAAAGAGTCAGTCTCTTTATTGGAAGCAATAAAACAACTTTTGAACACACATTAATTCCTCAGAAAAGTCAATGTGTAAGTTTCCTACTAAAAGGAGTATGTGGTCAAATGCTTATTGATCTTCCACTCAATGAATCCACTCCTTTCTCTTTAGAAGTTTATAAAAATGAGCAGACTTTGAACTGTTCCCATTCAATTATTGTGCTTCCATCCACCCAGTCTGGACAGAGTCTACATGCAGCATTGCCCTTTTCAGTCTCTGTGCTGGCTGTTAAGGGTGTGGCAAGCTCTAGATGGAGGGACATGCCCTTTCCTCAGGGAGCTAGCTTTCTAGTCATAGATATCTGAAGGGAGAACATTATCAGGTTGGGCCTAAAGGTTCCTTTTCCAAAGAAAACCAACCACTCATGAGAATGACATCATGTTTTTATTATGATAATTATTCTTAAGTTTGAAAATCTGTTTCTTGAGATTCTTACCTTTAAACATTTCATTAAATGCACTTAAACTGTTTGCAAATAGGAAGTTTCATGGTTCTTTTTATAGTTAAAGATCTCCCCCTTTCAATGTCTTGAGATATTTATAATTGACAGATGCAAATAACATTCTTTGTTATGAAAAGAAATCCAGGAGGTAAGGGAATATTCTGCATCACATTTATCTTCCATTATGATTTCAATGGAAGATAAGCTAAGCTGTTTAGCATGTAAGTGATCATCAGCATTACTTTCTAGTTTCTTAAATTTAAGAGATTTTTATCTTAAGTATT
This sequence comes from Gracilinanus agilis, assembly GCF_016433145.1. Lineage (NCBI taxonomy): Eukaryota > Metazoa > Chordata > Mammalia > Didelphimorphia > Didelphidae > Gracilinanus > Gracilinanus agilis. The sequence continues at coordinate 37,394,762 of NC_058134.1, forward strand.
CTGAGCAAAGGGAAAATATTTTTAATGTACAGTTTATGCCTGCAGTCTTTAATAGACCACACAAGAGCCCCTATTAAGCATCAGAATAATAGACTACACATGCTATTGATTTAATGACAATTCATACTACTCATACTAGAAATTGATCTGATTTCATTAAACTAAACATTTTTAACAGGTTCATTCAAGATAGATTCCCTCCCCAGACTTCTACAATTAAAGATTCTATTTCTTACAGAGATATAATTTATTTAAGTCCCCTAAAAATGATTTTCTTATTTTTTATATTATTGATATAAATCCTACAAAATAAATAAATCATATAGATAAAAATCCTATAGCAAAAAAGTACTTCAGACTAACTGGCCCAAGCCATGTATACTTTAATTTTGCAACTAAACTGTATAGTCAAAATATATGACATAATAATGTGTCTACTTTTTTCAAAGACTTTTAAATGACATTTTTGAAGGGAGTTTGACTTCTTAAAACAGAGATGTCAAATACAGGGCCCAGAACCCTCCTGGATGTGACCTGAATGTGTTTAAAATATAATTAGAAAATATTTAACAACATAAATAATAATACAATAAAACATACTAAGTCAATATACATCCTACAGATATCCTTATATATAGTTTTTAATTCCAGTGTCTTAGGAAAAAATACTGGGCTCTAAAATACTAAAAGCTAGTTTTAATATCGATATGGATTTTTAAATGTATTCTATATAGAAGTCAATGAAGGGCAGGTAGCACAGTAGATAGAGAGCCAGGCCTCGAGTCAGGAGGAGTTGAGTTCAAATTTGGCTTCAGGTATTTCTTAGCTGGGTGAGTTGCCTAGCTTTTATATAGCCCTTCTATCCTAGGATTGATTCTAAAACAGAAGATAAGGGTTTTTTTAAAAAAAAGTCAATTAAAGACCAATTTTAATGGTGATTATTATCTTTAACAATGATCATAACTAGGTTTCACTGGTATCCAAACAATATCAAGATATTTAATGGAAAGAAAACCTCATTTGAAGTAAGAGAACTTGGGTTTCATTCCCAGCAAGGTAGCTGTTTCCATGCACCGCATGTCATGGGCAAGTCACTAAGTCACCCTGAGCCACTCATTTTCTTCCCTATAAAATGAAGCTGCTGGCCTGGATGACCCCCAGGATCCATTACAGCTCTCTCTCTCTTTGATTCTGTCATCTTCAGAGGAAAGTCCTAAGCACATGAAGTGAATCCCTATTGAGCATTTACAGAAAAATATAAGCCACAGACACACGATGAGAAGGCAGCCATGAGATGCAGATGATAAGAGTGCTGGATCAAGAAGCCCGGACAAGTCACTTCTCCTCTGTCTGCCTCAGTTTTCTCATCTATAAAACGAAGTGGGAAATAGCACCAACTTCCCATGGCATTTGTGAGGATCAAATGAAATAATAATTTATAAAACACTTTGCAAACCATAAAGTGATATTTAAATGCTGACTTTAATGATCATTTTTGTTAGCCATGAGGGACAGGAGGAATCATACTGATGAAAGCATACATCCTTTAAACTATTTTTTTTTTCCGTTTAATGAGCTATTGGTAATAGGTTACAATATCCCCTTACCATGCATCTCTCCATTGCCAGTTGAGTGTTCTTCAACTACTTCCCAGTGAGTGATATACTATCCTAACACTGTTCCTGGTGCTTAGTAGGTACTTGTGGGTTAATAGATATTTTTTTAAAACTATGTTAAAAAGAGAGTCATTTAGCTTTAGAAAGAAACCTAGAGGTCTTTAAAGCACTGGACAACTCTGTCCAGCCTGATCTTTTCATTTTTAATCCTGGGTTCAATTTATTGTCCATCAGCATTAAACATCTAAAATTATATACTGACATATTTAAATGTATATCTCAGGCTGCAGCATTGTATTAACATAAGTTAATTATTCTATTAAAATGAAGTACTGGCCCTCATAACTTAGAACCAAAAGAAAAAGGACATCAGACCAGATATGAATTCCACATACTCTGATTTTATTTTTAAATCCCTTTTCTTTCTGAGGCTGTCAGCTCAGTTTTGGATAAAGATGGCATAATATATGAGAAGAGAAGTCCTGGAAATATAGGGCCAGAGATTTATGAATCAAAGCTTTATCTAATATATTTGAGTCTTCAGTATAGTAAGAACAGTAATAACTTGTATTTGTAAACTGCTTTATCCTTTTCAAAACACTTTCCTATCTATGGAGACCAGAAGATAGAAAGGAAAATGGGAATGGTGGTTCTGGTAAATGTAGAAGTCATTAGCAGTATCAGAAGATGCTATGAGCATTTGGCACTGAGTTTAACATTTTTAATGGCTAATTGATTTAAGGAAACACAAAAGGCATTGTATGAGTTATGGTAATTAGCTTCTTTGACTGTGGTCTTTATTACTTTATCATTTTGAATTTGGGGTTGTCTATTCTGTAACAATAAATAATGTATTACTTATTTCAGCAGCAAGGTGGCACTGTGAATAGAGTGCCAGACCTAGAATCAGGAAAACATCTTCCTGAGTTCAAATTTGACTTCAGACACTTTCTAGCTGTGTGACTCTGGGCAAGTCAGTTAACCCTATTTGCCTGTGTTTCCTCAGTGATTGAAACAGAGCTCATCTCCATACCATGACCCTGCCCCTTCCTCCAAGAGCCTCAGAGGCCCAAACTAAAAACTATAGAAATTGACCCCAGCTGCAGTAGCACCAGCACAGTAGCACCCTGTATTAACTGAGTCAAGGAATGAGACACCATAGAGGTGTAAAGGAGAATTCCATGAGGGTTGTGAGGCAATTCACCAAGCCTGAGCAAAAGAACCCAACAACCATCTGTGACCATTTCTGAATACCATAATACAATAAATAATATAAGAAAATTTCCCAGGACTTCTGAACATAGAAAATTAAATACCAATTGAAATAATGCCTCCAAGAAAAGAAAAAAATAAAAAGAAAGCTGCAAACTCCAAAATATTCCATTGTTAATTTGAACAGTTCAGTATAGAAAAAAACAAAATCTGCAAGTGACCAGAAAAACCTTGGAATATAAAAGAAGGGAAGTTTGAATAACTCAAGACTCTTTCCTACCTACCAGAAAACATAGGAGGGGACGAAATAATGTGTGCCAATGAGACACAGAACTCAGGATGCTGGCTAGGCAAATTTGAGCCCAAGTATAAATGAAAAAAAAATGGATATTCAATAATCAAAAGGCATTAAAAACATTCTTAGAAAGATTTCTAGGAGGCAAGTGGACACCAAAGAAGAAAAGCAGCCCTGTAAAGGGCTCAGCAAGCCTTCACACTGGTAGTATTAGTCTTCCTCACCTGTGGCTCCATGAAGCTGACATGCAAGGGTAGACTAAACCAGGTTGAGGGTAACTGACAGACCTCCAACCTGTGGATGAGTTGGGAGTGTCTACTCCAAGCATGTAAAGACTTCCCCTGGTTGAAGGGGTACATAAGAACATCTTGTTCCAGTGGCCATGAAGGTTGTGGAAGCAGGCACTGTGGAGTTGTTAGAGCTTGGTTAGACACTGAAGAAGACACGGTCATCCCCTGCATCTTGAGAGATCACTAGTTGTCTTAGCTTTGTCCTGCCACTGGACTTCAGTGACCAGAAGAGAAAGTGAGGCTGTTGACTTTGTGCCTCTCTGCCTCACTTAAAACCAACTTATGCATGAGTCAGAAGACATCACCCATGATGTCATTTTGGTCCTCTGGAGTATGAAGGACAAAAAACAACTGGAAGTAGTGTAACATCCTTTGCACTTTTTTTAATCCGACACTGCCACCACCCTAGTTAAGTCTGTCATCACTTTACACCTAGACTATTCCAGTAGCTTTCTGGTCAGTGTCCTGCCTCAATCCTACCCCTCTCCCAGTTTAATTTTCTATTCAACTGCCAAGTCTCCCCAAAGAGCAGGTATGACCATGTCACCGTCCTACTCATTAAATGCCAGGGGCCCCCTTACCTTCAGGATCAGATATGAAATCCTCTGCATGGCATTAACCTGGCTAATTCCTACCTTTCCACTCCTCTTCTGCTTTGTTGTCCAGGATCTCTGCTCTTTGCTACTGCTTATCACACAAAACATGATATTTTCAAACATGTTTGAAAGGCATATCCCTCCCTGTTTATTTTATCTTACCATATCATTTGATATTGTAGAGAATCATTATTTTTATGGTTCAAATTATCAGGAAATATTGTGTGAACCTACCATATATCTAACAGATACTCATTTAAGAAGAACCTTTAAGACTAGACATTGCTTTTCTGATTATTTTGTTGTATCAAATAATAATAATAATAATAATAATAATAGCTGCTAACATTTATATGGCACTTTGACATTTAAAAATTACATGTATTATCTAACTTGATACAACAATGCTGTGAGGGAAATGTGATTATTCTTCTTCTTTTATAGATGAGGAAACTAAGGCTCAGACGTATAACATGGCTTGCCTAAAATTAAAGAGTTAGTAGCCATCTGAGGCAGGATTTGAACTCTCGTTTCTATCAAGGACAGTTAGGACAAGTACATAGACTTATAATTTTTACCTAAAGCTATGTTTATATGAATACTAAAATGTGTGGTTAAACTTTTGTGTCATTTTTTTTCTTCTTTTTGGTCTTAGGGAAAAGACACGATGATGCCGCCCATCCCATTTGCCAGGCCACAGGATTTAGGCCCATCCATTGCTATTGTTACGAAAGTAAACCACATTCAAGACCATCTCCTAAAGAAGCATGATATTGAGCTCTACATGCACCTGAACAGACTAGAAATTGCTCCACAGATATATGGACTGTAAGTGTGAACAGATATTTAAAATAATCATTTTATTTTGAATTATTATTAAAATCTTATGGTCAACCAAATTTTCAAAAAGGACAGACATTTTAAATGTTTGCTTTAATTCCTTTATTACTTTTATTTTGTTTGAAAGAAAAGTTTTTCTCAAGCAAAGGGATGAGTGTGAAGTCCTCCCCATAGAGAATTTATTTCTAAAACTAAGAGGAAGTTCACTGTGATAAAGTAGAATATAAGCAGACACAAGGCCAGGCTAGGCAACATTGTATTCAGTGCATTGGTGTTTTGGGTGTTTTGGCCTCATCATCAAAAAAATACAATTTGTCTTTTTACCCATAAAGGCAACAGAATAATCATATAATTTGCATTGAACATTTAATATGTCTGGAGAGAGAGAAGAAAAATGCCCCCACATCTTAAATAGATGAGGAAAGGGAGATTCGCATGCAAGTAGAGGTAGCTTCCTCACTTGGTATTCAGTCTTTTAATCTTGATATGGCCTTCATTTTCTCCACAGCCCATTTTTGTATAGCCCATGAACTGTTTTATTTACACTTTGAAATAAAGTTTTTTTGTATTTTAAAATGTAAAAAACAGAGTTAACTCAGGCTGCAAAAAACAGGTAATAGTTTGTCAACTCCTGGAACCAAGAAAGCTTTGGAGTCCCTTTCAGCTCTAGTTCAGTGAACCTATGGCAGACAGGAAATCTCTCTTCATCTTGAACTCTGCAGGTTTTCTCCCATGTCACAAACCTTTACCAAGCACGTGTCTCCTTTTTAACAATCACAAACATCAGAAATGATCACTATTTTAGACCTTGTTGTATTATGTCTGTTATATCACAAATATGGTTATACCTAGAAAAACTCAAAACAGTATGAAATATGTATGAAATATGCACCTTCCCAGAGGAAAACTTGTAAAGTGGCATAGTGTGCTGCCAAGTGCTTTTTTGCAGTGTATAAACAATTAAGCATGGTGGCATCTTCTATCCTTTATATCTTTTGGTCAGTCGTATAGTAAATATAGTGTGTCAACTAAGCAATTTTACTTAGAAAAACATGCCTATTCCTTTTTAATTCAATAAATCCTGGATGTCTATCTATCTATATTATTCTCACAAAGATTTTCTGAAGTTGTAGAGATAGACACAAAGTAAGTACTTTTTGATGTTCTTTGGTCATTTTTTCTTATATTTCCACCCTGTGGCATTTTCTCTTCCTTCAGAGAGCTAAAGGATATCTTAGCTCCATCAAAGCCAGCACACGAGGTTAGCTGCTGTTCCCATTTTCACTCTCTTTAGCACCATTTCCTGTATCTCTGTGATGTAATCCATAATCCAAAACTGGTATTAGAGACCAAATATGGTGATTCCCTTTTCCTTGATAAGCAGAAAAGACCATTATGAAATATATACAGATATTTCCACATTTCATTTGTATATTGTAGTCCCAGTTTTGTCCTTAAATACCCTCAGGATAACTTTGTTCAGTTGGTTTCTCTTACTCAGCTTTCTCTAAATGATTTTTCTCTACACTGCTTCTTGCTGTCTTATGCAGTTATATTGCTCAGGATATTCCATCATTCTTCTCTATAAGTTTTTGCAAATGAGTTTATACTCTAAATTTCTATTACCCTTGACTGCCATAACTCTGCTCGGCAACTAAGTTAAATATATTCTAATTAAGGCAGTCTTTAGGCAGTTTTTGGTCTCTTCTTTGTGACAATTTATTTCAGTTAAACTTCTGTGTGTCATTGTTGTAATCCATGTCAGTCCCCCTTCTAGGCCTTGTTTTTCAGTACCATACCTGGAAGATAGACCAAGTAGATTATGAGAGTTTTCAGGTTCTTTTGGTCTCCTTGTTACAGCGATTGGTTTATTGGTTATATAGAGAACTGTTATAACCAGTATTATACTTGTCTCCCTTCATTTCCTATTTTCTAACAACATTAACATTTTAAAATAGCTCAGACTGGAGCTATTTTAATTGCATGCCATATCTCAGTGATCTGAATAGAGGTTGCTGTTTTAGGAATGACTTCCAAATCAGTAAGAAGTCATTTCCTTGTTTTTCACATATAATCAATTTGATTCGCATTGTGCTATTTGTTTCATTTATAGTACAAATGATAATAATGATACGATTCAATTTCTCCAACAGTATGTCCGCTCTGTTGTACCATATTTTACAAATCTCTTGTTGTTATTGTTGTTATAATAGTCCAAAAACTGTAATACTTATCTTCTATCCATATTTTACTCCATTTTGATACTGACATATTGCAGAAACAAAAGGAGGCCTTGCAGAAGTTGAGGGCCATTTAATATTTTTCTTAATATTTCTTGGGCTGTGTAGACCAAGACTTAATCACCATAGGACCCAACTCCTGAACTTGACTATACTTGGGTGGGCTGCACCTTGGAATGCAGACATGGTCAGAAGTGGACTCCTTGGGGTAATATGCCATAAGTACTTCACCCCCTATCGCTTGGATTCACAGTATTGGCAGAGGCTTTTAGGAGTTACATGGTTTATTACATTACTTTTTATGCCCAGTTGCCTTTGGGGTATCCTGCCTTAAAACTAAAGCATAATATATGGGGAGAAAATACACAACACTTCTCATAAGGACATTCCCTTCAATATAAATTCTTCTCTTCTTTACTAGAACAATTTTGTATAATAATTGCAACACTCTGTAATCAAAGAAAGTTATAAACAAAGTAAGTGCACAATGATTGGGGGATGCCTGAAAAACTCAGGATTGTATTGGAATGCAGTGAAATAGTATGCAGTAAGAAATAATGATAAGAAGTTCAGAAAAACATAGGATAATGTATACAAACTGATGCAGAACTAAATAAGCAGAACCAACAAAACAATAGGTCAACTAGGTGGCACAGCAGAGAGAGTTCTTGGCCTAAAGTCAGGAGGACTTATCTTGAGTTTGAATCTGCCCTCCAACACTTACTACCTGTGAGACCCTGGGCAAGTCATTTATCCCTGGTTGCCTCAGTTTCCTAAATAAGAACAATTATAAGATTATATTTTATCAATAAAATGTTGCCCACTATTGACTTAGAAGAGGATATTCTTCCTATATGTGTATTAATGACTTAATTTTGAAAAGTCATATGTTTTTATCAGCTTTGCTTAACAAATAAGTTTTAGAAGTATTTCCCTAATTTATATCATTTTACTTATTCTTCTGTTCTTAGTTTCTGAAATGGATTTATGGTTGGATCTTGTCTCTACCACTTAGTACTTGTGAGGTTATGAACACGATACTTCATCTCTCAAGGCCTCCTCTCCCTTGGGGACTCAGTCTAAGATGACTTCAAAGCCCCTTCCATGCTCAGATCTAAAACTGGTATCCTCCCATCTTCTGATCCTGGCTTTTTACAAATGTTAGGCTAAATTTAGTACCAACACCTAAGATGAGGCACATGGTTAATGAATCTTCCTTGTTTTTTCTTTGCTAATATTTTATATCTTAACATGAATTTCATAAAAGTAAACATGATTTGATTACATACACTTCCTAGTAACAAATTTCTTAATAGTAAAATTGTATCTTAATTTTAAAAGGTAAAGCTAAAAATGTGAAATAATTTATAGATATGACTGATGAAACAATTCATTGTATTAGAAAACTAGGTAAATAGCAATTGGTATTTTTAATTATTTATTTTTTAATTGATAAAATATTGTCAAACGGTTCTGCCTCTTCCACAGGCTACTGGTTAAAATAGTAAAATTTGCTTGGTTCTCATCTTTAAGGATAGGATTTGAGGAGCTATTTGATAAGAATTTTGTGAAATATATGTATCTCAGACAAATTAGAAATGAAATAGTATTGAAAATTTTATCTAAAATAGGAAAGATAAATTGAAAAGGAACTAAGTCATGGCTTTGAAGTTAGTAGTACCTTATTCAGTTTAAATGAGAATCAAAGTTATCTTTTGTTCCTACAAAGAGAGATTTTAATTGTTAAAATTGAAGAAATTACTAATTTGGAGAAAATATTAGTTATTGTCTCGAGACATAATTGGGCTCCCCCTGGAAATTTGTTGCTTAAATCACACTGGCTTTCTATCTCCACCTAACCTGTTCTTCTAAGACTTCTTTTTCCATACCTTTTCCTTATAAGCACACTTTATGATCCAGATTTCTATCTCCCTCATACATTTTTGAGAAATATAATACTTTATGTTACCATTTGTTCATAATCATCCAAACCTAAATATTATTTTAGAGATAGTATTTGGGGAAAATGGATTAATTTGCTTGTAACTTTAACCCTTCCCATCATCCTACCCCTCTAAAATTGTTTCTTGAGAATTTATTACTATCTATAATAATTGTTACAATGTAGTGTTAAGAATTTAAGTTAAAGGTCAGCAGTTATATCATGTTTAATTTCATTCTACTCTTCAATCATCTCAAAATGCACAAATGTAAATTTCAAGAGGGTGATGGAAATTGTGCTCACCTTTAGACATAGTCTCCCAGAGTTAAGTAGCCATAAACCTACTTTCGAGTCTTTCAGGCATTTTAAACTGGCAAAATGTTCTGTCATGATCCCAGCATTCCTTGGGAAAGGATTTCAATATCTTGTTCTTCCCCTGGTTTCACAGCTTAATGCAGAAGTCAACCAGTTCTGTTACTTCAGAGTCTTATCTTTTTTGAAAAGGGAACATTATTTTAGAAGTTTCATAAACAAAAATGAATACTTGAAGATCCATAAGCATGACCATATGGGTTGAGTAAATTATCAAAAAATGGACTCATTTGAAAGTTAGGAATTGTACGTTAGCAGAAACCAGATGGGAAGAGAGATTGTACTTGTCCCATGCCTTCATTCCTAGGGAAGAAGATCAAAATGTATAGTCTTCATGTCAACTGAAGTATGCTACTGTGTGTACAACAGATGTTTTATAGATTTTCATTTTTCAAACAAAACAAGGATTTAAAAAAATTTTTTTACTAAAGCCAAAACAGTTCTACTAAAGCTAGAGAAACAATTGTAGAGTTGTAAATGTGCCAGTAATAAATGAACCAACTATAGTATTTTATGAATCCAAATAATTTCTATAGAACGAGGGAGAAAGTAATAAATACATGTTTACATTCAGAAAAGGAGTTAGTAAGATCATAATTGGTGGCAGCTCTTTCATGTAAATATGCAATTGTGGCTAAGGTCTCATTTTACCTAATCACAAATATTTTGCTTGGAAAATTTTTTAGAGTTTCTTAAAATCTCTTTTCTGATACAATTTATACTACTTCATCTTGAGATTTAGAAAATTTTACATTTAAAATAAAAATTGTTTTTATCAAAACTCTTAAAAACCAAAATATTTAGACTTTTTTGGTAATGAGAGCTATGTCTTTAGTTGGAGTTTGCAATAAAGTAGTTCAACTTCCAATAGTTATTTATACTGATAAAGTAACATCAATTATTGACACTGAATATATGTCACATAGTATGCACAAATGGGTTAAAAACCAATGTGTTTATCCTTAAAATTAGGAATAAATGCACAATAAACTTGTTTAAACTCATCATTAAACCTGCCTTTCCAGCCTTGTTATGTCTTACTCCTGTCCATATACTCCACAATCAAGCAGATTGTCCTTTTTTTTTTCTTGTCTTCCTCCCCGCCCCCCTCCCCAGTACTCTTGTCTCTTTTCTCCTCACCTTTGCATAAGCTCTTCTTGACACTTGGCTTCACTCCTTCCTCACCTCCTAAGCTTCTGAGAGTTCTATTCAAAGCTCAATTCTAGCACCGCCTCATATGTGAACACATCCCTCTCTCTCCATTTTATTATTTATCTCCCCCCCCCATACAATGTAACCTCCTTAAAGCCAATGGCATGTCTAATTTCTGTCTTTGTAATAAATACTTATTGTTTGAAATTCAGGATTATCCTGTAACATTTTATTCATTAGATTTATTAGCATCCAGTTAACTTCAGTTCTTTTTTTCATTAGGAAGTATCAAATCATATTTCTTTTGGATTAAAAAGGTATTTGTGATCTAAATTCCAACTCCTCTTCAGCAGTATTATAAAAGAATGTATAGTAAAAATATACATTCAATATGATTCATTAACGTTTTAAGCATGATGAAAATTGGATGTGGCACAACAGCTTCAATAATTCTTTCAGCTGAGTTGGTCTTAGGTCATATTGCGAACTATTGGCCTCTTGAATGTTTTTCCTCTTTCTTTGCTTCCTCCCTCCTTCCCTCCCTCCCTCCCT
>NC_058134.1:37405945-37569865 GCF_016433145.1 Gracilinanus agilis
TTCCTTCCTTCCTTCCTTCCTTCCTTCCTTCCTTCCTTCCTTCCTTCCTTCCTTTCTTCCTTCTTTCCTTCCTTCCTTCCTTCCTTCCTTCCTTTTTTGTTGATTGATTTTGAGGTATGATACCTACACATACATAAGTTTCTGAAATCAAGCATTTGACCAGTATTCATGGGTCAGTTAAGGTGGTACATTAGATAGAGTGCTGAGACTGGAGACAGGAAAACCTCAGTTCAGATCAAGCTTTAAGCACTAAAGAAGTGGGTAAATCGTGTAATTTCTGTTTGCTTCAGTTTTGTCACCTGTAAAGTGGAGATAATAGCACCTCCCTGGATTATTGTGAAAACCAAATGTGATAATAATTGTCAAGTGTTTAGCATAGAGTCTAACATATAGTAAGCACTACATAAATGTTTATTATTATTATCACATCCTGGAAGCTCAGGAAATACTGTTTTCAATTTTCCAAAAATAATTTTAGCAAATTGTGTTTTTAGCATTTTGATTTTTATGAAGGTCTGATGGTGTCACTTTATGAGTTCTTGATGGTATAACTGCCATCACCAAAGCCCAGGATCTTGCTACCATGCCAGTGGATCACCTAATTTATTGTTGCTTGAAAATGGCCCTTGAGCATGATAGTTTAAGATGCACAAGCATGATGTTTAGATCTCCCAATTTTTATGTGCTTTTAACATCTCAAAGTAGTGGTGATGGATTATTGCCCTTACACTGTATTAAGCCTTTATATTTTAAATGATATTTTTTCTCTTTGGTATTATAAATAGAATACATAATAAGCATCTGTGGGATATGCAATTAATGTCACTTTTGAGGAAAGGCCTTCATAACGCACTTGGGCTTTGGCACTCCTAAATTATGAGCTCTTTACAACACTCACGGGAAAAATTCCATATTCCCCAGATGCTTATTATGGATCTTCCATGTCCCTTAATTCCTATTTTCTGGATTAGCAGTTGTTGTGGTTTATGGTAATGGGGTGGCTTTTTGTTATTAATGAATAAACTTTTAAGTTTAAACACTTCATTTTAAAATGTTTTTATTCCATTTATTAGTCAATTCTAGCAAGTTACTCCTAAGTTGACATTATGTATCAATCAACTGAATTTGTTATTGTCATTTCATGTTTACACACGGGTCAAAAGAATAACTCTGATTCATCCTAACATATAATGTAATAATCTACAATCTGAGTTCTTTTAAATAAACAGTATTCTGCCATAAGTGACACCAATAAATTTCTGTTATCAAGTAAAAATCCATTAATGACATCTTTCTTTTACAAAATCCTGAAAAATCTTTTTATGGCTTCAAGCCATGTATGAGACTGTTGTTATACCAGAAGGCATAATATTGACAAGAAGATACAAGGTTTAGGTAGACCAGATGGAAACTTGGTCTAGTTAGGTGGGACAGGGATGAAATTGATGATTAGTTAAGACAAGAAAGTACAATCAGTTATCATTGGATCACTTGGGGAAAGAAGCAATAAAATTATGGAACAGGGATCAAGAACCACATTGAGAAACTGGCCCAGGTGGATCTCATCCAGACCAAATACCGGGCAGTGAGATCAGGAGCTAGCCTAGGGCTCTAGGAAAAAGCCAAATCTAGAGTGCTGGAGGCAGAACTGTCCTCAGAGTGTGTATTGTGAAGTAGAGATGATGGGATTCTTGGGAAAAGTGATTATGTCATCTTAGCAGGCATATAACCCAAGACTTCTGTGCCCAAGTCATACTTATCTCCTAAATTTGAAGGAAGCAGATTTCAGAATATTCAGACGAAATGTTTTTGAAAAGGTCAGGTCACCTTGAAAGAGGGGAGACTATGAGATCTATTTAATGCCATCTCAAGGGCCACCTGTTCCTCCAATTAAAGAACAAGGAAGGAGAACTAATGAAATTCATATGGCTACAAGTGGAGCTCACTGACCAGCCCTCATTCCTTTGTTGTTTTTTATTGGCAAATTTGTTCTTTTACTTTACAAATATTTCCCCATTACCTGCAATCTGTGAGAGCTGTCTTATAACAAAAGAAGATAATTAAGCCAAACCAACAATATAGTGATGTCACCTAAAAGTACATGTTACATTCCAAGTAAGCACAGTATTCCCTCCCTGCAACTTTACTATTTTAAGTGCTTTTTAATTCACAAAAATCATTTTCTTCTTTTCACCCCGTATTCCATTGGGGGAGGGGAAAGAAAATGAAAACAATTTCTTTTTAACAAGTATATATAGTTAAGCAAGACACATTTTCTCATTAGCAATATTCATAGATGTATCTGTCTCATTCCCTCATTCCCACCCCGCATCCATCCCCTCTCTGTCAGGAGATGTGAGTAGTAGGTTTCCTCATCCTTCCGCACAAGTTCATTGTACGACTTCTAGTTCTCACAGCCTTCAAAGTTACTTTTACCAGTGGTGATCGTATAAATTGTTCATTCTTCTGAATTTCCTATTTTCATAATACTGACGTTATAGTACAAATTGTTCTTCTGACTACTCATTTCACTCCGTCTCTTTGAAATCATCTATTTCCTCATTTATTATAGTACAATAATATTCCATCACATTCACATTCCAGTTTACTAAGTCATTCCTATTTAATTCCTATTTTGACACTATAAAAAAAGCTCTAACTAATATTTTTTACATGTAATACCTTTTCCTTTTTCTTTGATTGCTTTGGAGCATAAACCTAACAACAATATAGCTGAGTCAAAGGGCATGCCCTAATTATTAACTTTTTTGATATAATTCCAGATTACTTTTCAGAATCCTTCAAAAATACATCAATGTTCATGTTTTTCCACAGCCCTTCCAACATTTTTCTCTTTATGTTTTTGTCATCTCTGCTAATCTGATAGGTGTGAGATACAATTTCTCTAATTAATAGTGATTTGGAGCTTTTTTTTAACATAGTCATAGATAGTCTTGAGTTTCCTCTGAGAAATTCCTGTTCATATTCTTAATAAATAAAAATAACAAGTCATCCTTCCTTCCTTTGCCCTCTCAAGGAAAAAGACCTCCATCAGTTTCATTCCAAAGTCGTACAACCTCAGATTTCATCAAGGATTTTTTTTTAAGTCTCATTACAGGAGAGGATAATTTTGCTGTTTGTGATAAGAGGAACGGCTCAGGTTGAAACCCTAACTTAGTCTGATTCCTGAAGAAAGGGAAAATCTGAGCTAAAGAAAGATCGCAGGGGTCAAGAAAGGGCCTTTAATATCTGACCCTAAAGTAGGGGAGATCTAGAACTCAACTTTTGAGGTTTTAGCAACCAAAGTGATGGCTGAGACACAAACCTAAAAGAGAAAAGTAATTCCAAAATCACCTATTGTATAAAAGAATGGGAATAATAATAGCACCTGTTTCATAGACATTTATAAACTGTATTTGAGAACTCTTAATATGAAACACAATAGTTTAGAACTTTTTAGGCTCTGCCCTTCCTCTTCTCTTGAAAATTAGAACATGGATCCTCCTCTCTCTCCATACTTCCAGTATCTTATCCATCTTATACAACTGTGCTAGCTAAGGGACACAATGGATAGAGCCTAGAGTCAGGAAGTTCAAATCCAGCCTCAGATGCTAACAATTGCATACTGGTGAGCAAGTCATTTGACTTCTTTTAGCTTTAGTTTTTTCATCTATAAAATAGGGATAATAGTAGTATCTACCTCCCAGAATTGTGAGGACCAAATGAGATAATTTGTAAAGCATCTTACTATATAACTGCTCCAGTTTTTATTACTACCAGAAGTTTTTTTTAAAAAACCAGGTTGGAGGGTTTGTGGCAAAATCAGGACACTAATGCATTACTAGTGAAGTTGTGAATTAATCCAGCCATTCTGGAAGGCAATATGGAATTATGCACAAAGGTCTTTAAAAGAATACATGGCCTTTGACCCAGCAATACTACAACTAGGTTTGTACCTCCAAGAGATAAAAAGGAAAAATACTTGCACAAAATTATTCATAGCCTCACTCTTTGTGGTTGCAAAAAATTGGAAAATGAGAAGGTATCCCTTGATTGAGGAATGGCTGAACAAATTGTGGTATATGATGGTGATGAAATACTACTGTGCTGTAAGGATTAATGATCTGGAGGATTTCTGTATGAACTGGGAGAACCTCAGTGAACTGATGCAGAGTGAACTGAGCAGAACCAGAAGAACATTGTACACAGAGAGTAAAACACTGTGGAACAATCTAATATAATCAACTTTGCTACTAGAAACAATGCAACAAGCCAGGACACTCCTGAAGGATTTATGGGAAAGAATGCTATCCACATTGAGAGAAAGAACTATGGGAGTAGAAATGCAGAAGTAAAACATACATCACTTATCACATGTATATATGGGTTCACATCTTGGAGTTTAGGCTTTTAAAAATCGCTCATTAGCAAAAATGAATAATATGGAAATAGGTATCAAGTGATAATATTTGTCCAACCCAGTGGAATTGCTTGTTGGCTCTAGGAGTGAGCAGGGAAGAGGGAACGGAAATAAAATGAATCATATAAACTTGGGAAAATATTTTAAAATTAAAATTTAAAATAAATAAATAAAAATAAAAAACCTTTCCCATAAGAACAATTAATCAATGACAATTATAAAATAAGTGAGAGCTATCAGAGGAAAGATTAGAAAAAGGATCAATAGATTTTCAGAAGAGGTAGGAAACCCTACCTGAGTAACAGACTCCCTGAAAATCAGAGCTGAACAAATAGAAATGAAGGATTCCAAGAGAAAACTAAAGTCATTTTTATTGTTTTCTTGATTATACATTTTATTATTCAAAGTCATTAACATGTATATAGCACTTACTGTATGCCAGGTAATCTGCTGTGTGCTTTACATATATCATTGCATTTGATCTTCACAACAACCCCAGCAGGTGCTATTATTATCCTAGTTTTACAGTGGAGGAAATTGAGGCAGTCAGAGGTTCAATGACTAGCCCAGGGTCACAGAGACAGGAAGTGTCTGATTTTAAAGGGATTTTAACTCAGGTCTTCCTGACTCCATGTATGATGTTCTATCCACTATACCACCTAGTAAAACAAAGCCAAAATTTGACAGAATAGAAAGAAATATAAGATATATATTTTTTTAAAAATTGGCCTGAAAAACAGATCAATGATACATAACTTGATAATTTTAAGATTACATAAAATCAGGACCAAAAAAGAGCTTGATTATTATATTTCACAAAATCATTTTTTAAATTACTGAACTCTTCATTCTGATAGGATGTATTTAAAAAATAGGAAGGAGGGCATATAGGTAAGGATAAATACAAAGGATTACACCAACCTTTAGGAATAGTATCAGGAAAGCTAAAGCATAAAATGAGTTAATTAAGGCTTATAACATAATCAATCTAAGGATAACCAACAAGAAGAAAGGGATAGCCAGCCTGCTCCTTGGAGTAGGATAATAAAATGTAAGTAGGCGACAGAGAATGCAGAATTATTTAACTCTTACTTTCTTCTGTTTTCGTTATCAAAGAGAATGATACTCAGATGGTAAAGGGTTTATGGAAAATTAAAGCCCAGGCTAAATGAAGAAATTATAAAAGTCAATAAGCTGCTTTAAGTAAGTTTTTCCCCCTGAGAATTGCACCTTAGAGTACCAAAAGAATTTGAAGTCTGTCCACAAAACCATTCTTAGCCATGTTTGAGGAATTCTAACAAATAGTAATAATAGCACTAGGATGTATATAGTAGTTTAAGGTTCACAGAGCATTTTACAAATATTTTCTCACTTAGTCCTCACAACAGCTCTGGAAGGTAGGTGCTATTATTATCCTCATTTTACAGTTGGGGAAACCAAGGCCTAAGAGAGGTTATATGACTTTTCCAAGATCATACAGTTTTAAGTGTCTGAGGCTGGATTTGAATTGAGGACTCCCTGATTCCAAGCCCATTCCCTGTGTCCCTGAACTATTTCAGTTGAGGAGAATGGACAGAATTTGAAAAGTATGGAGCACGCATACCGATTGTCAAAGAGAAGAAAAAGGATATAGAGCCTGAAAATCACATCCACTGTAATGAGTGAAAGAGTCTGGCCAGAGTTATAAGCATTTATTAATAAAATGAGAGAAAGAAACTTACTTTAAGATAAAATCAGATCCCAGATTTCAGCCTAGCATGTTCCCTCCATCCAGGGAATCAGTCTGTTCAAGAGCAGAAGTAGAGAGAGCTCCCTCTCCTTCCCATGCTTGCACGTTAAACCCCACTACCTCTTCCTTCCATGTCCATGGTGACATTGCACAGTGATGCTGATGCTCACACTAATGCGTGGGAACACCAGACCATTAGATGTGTTATTACTCTGTAACATCCACTATTGGGGTGCTGTGGGATGGAGGTATTTTACTTTATATACCACTGGGCTTATTACAGATCCCTAGCAAAACTCTAGCACATATTTTATAAATGATTGTTTGCGAGCCCTTAGAAAAGAAGGCAGTGATCAACAGAAACCACCATGTTAATAGGAACAAACAACTCTTTTTTTGAATACCTCTATAATCATACAGACTTGTAGTTCCTAAGGAATATCATAAAAGTAATGTACCTTGATTTTAATAGTGTCTTTAACAAAATCTTACTCTATGCCCTATGTGGGTTATATGATAGTATAATTACCAATATTAATAGCTAGTTGTTCATCAATAATACGCAAAGACTTTTGATGAATGGATGCATGCTGTTATAAGAGGATTAAGCTAGTAGGATAATAAACTGGTTGTAATAAGGGAATAGGCTAGAGGTAATAGGGAAATTAAGGCAGAGGTAAGGTTGTAATAGGGGATAAAGGCAGGTAAGGGTCTAAAGGTAGTGTGGATAGGGATAAGGCACTGTGGTTAGGGGTTTGTGGATCTCTAAAGCAGTAAAGTGGATAAGGAGGGTACAATGGTGAAAGGTAGTAAATTGAGGTGGTAGGAGAAGTAAAGGAATGACTGAGTTTAGGGAATATAAACACGGAGATATAAAGAGTTGCAAGGGAGAGGATGAGGTAATTGGGCAGGCAGCTGCAACCTGGGAGACACAGACTGGGTACACAGGTTTGAGACAGAGACACTGAAGGGAAACAGACTGAGCCCTCCAGGCAAGAAGGGCACTTCTACAGACAAAGGTTGAGGCCAGCCAAGAATGGCTTGAAACTGACTAGAGGGCTTTCTAGTCAGTTTCTCAGGTTCACAAAGGAAGAGTCCAGAGGAAGTATTGAGATTACACTTCCTCCAAAATGAGCGCCTCCAACTCCCTTCATGACCCAGAGAGAATACTATTCCTTTCTCCCCTTCTCCCTCGTTTATCAATCAACTAATGAACTAGCCAAAGGTTTGATTAAGTGACAAATAGGGTTTATTGACTTTCAGGGTTGATTGGAAGGGATGGAGGGATACAAGGTAACTCTAACAGCGCCTAGGGAAAGCCTCAGGTGGGGGAGGGAGACAGGAATGTGAGACTGAGAAGGGATCTGCCTAACTCAGCCCCAAGAGGTTTTGTAGCCTAAAAGGGGTAGGAAAGTTGGATACAATGATTCAAGAGATAACTTGTAACAAGGGTAAGCTCTATTTGACTACTGGGAAACTAAATCTACCAAGTTTGAAAGCTAACACCCAGATCCACCCTCCTTTCAGAAACCCACAGAAATTCAGGAATGGAAAATGATAATTGGGAATAGGGGAGGTTAGAGAGATCCAAAGGAAACAGTTAAACTAACAAATTTTAAGAGAAAAGCTGCAGAATATGGGCCAGGTTTTCAGTCCAAAGATAGAGCTCAGCTGACCATCCTACTCTCATCAAGTCTCCAGGGTCAACTGTCTAACCTCAGGATTCTAAACCCTTTTCAACTGTCAGAAACTCTGAAGTAAGGCTTTGCAGGGTTAATATGCACCCTTTTGCACTACAATACTTGGTTCAGGAAAGTCTCTAACTATATTTCTCAGGTTCTTTCTTTGCTCCTCTTACCAGTACATGTTTATCAGCAACATGCATGAAAATGTGAAATCATTTCATTTTAGAGTTGAAATGGATATTTGAGAAACACTCATCAGATTTCCTGATAGCACACACATACACAAAAATACCAGACTTAGGTAATACAGGATTCAGAGAAAAAACGTTAAAAAATTATTCTGTATTGTTTCAAGATGGTAAAAAATCAGATTGAGGGGCAGATTTCAATTCTATACATGTAAGAACCTTCAAATAAATAGAGCTGTCCAGTAATTATAAACCACAAACTGGTTACCATTTTCATGAAAATCTACCTTTGGCTGCACTTATATTTGTTGTTCTTATAGTAAAATCACAGGCCAGACTATCTTTGATGGCCCTGATAGTGTGGAACTCTAATTCCATTTCTATTATATAGTTAAGCTTTTCTTGATACAACTTTACCTGGAAATGATTATATGTAATGGTGGTTAATAAATCCTTGTTGAACTGAACTGACCACACAAAAAAGTAAATGCCATGATCCTGAAATATCTGTACTGTAAGCAGAAGTCATTTATCATCAGGCTTTCTCCTTATCCTCCAACTAAAAGCTCCTTGTACATCTACATAAAACCCAGGACTAATTGGTACAAAAGAGTTGTCTTGCTGTTGAAGGAATGATATTCACTATTATTTAACAATGGTTATTGAGCAATATTGTGTGAGGTGACATTGAGCAATATTGAGTGATAATATCATCAGGGGGACTGTTAGAAGAGTCAAGCCCACTCAGTGGCAACATTTGGCCCAGTTTTAGGAGTTGCCTTTAAGAGGGCTGTTGCTATACTAAAGTATACCTGGCACTAGTGTGTTGAAGAGTCTTCTGAAAGCCATGGCCCATAGGATGAAAAGATATAAGGTCCTTGATTTACTTTGCCAAGGGAATCAAAGACTTGGGAGGACATGAAAGCCAACTTTGCGCGTAGGAATGAGAAAATGGCATTCATTAGCTAGTATGATGGAAGAACCAAAAGAGTGCCGCTGTGCCTTGGTGGGCATGCCGCACCCTAAAGCATCCTTTTGGTTGGGCACTGGGTTTAGTCATTTGGATCACTCGGCTGTGTGACAGTAGCTGCCCTGTGCCCAGGGTCACCCCACTAGGAAGTGTCTGAAGCCATGTGGGAACCCGGGGCTTCCTGACTCCAGGTCCAGTGCTCTGAACCACCTCCCTGCCTCTGTGCTACCTCAAGAAGTGGACCCCTTTGGCAGCTACTTTGATCAGTCTGTGCTGTAGTGCGTACTGGAGAAAAGAGCTGGTGGCCAGAGTTCTCTTGGAATTACCCACATACCAATGGAGCCTCGTGCTGTCTCTCATCTGCCCCTGGCTCCAGCTGTGCATTCCCCATGGCATTCTTCATACTGTCTCTCCTGCAGTGGTCATTCTTGGTTGGTAGAGTGTTGTAGCCTAGCCACAGCTGCCCTGGGTCCCACTTCAGTTCTTTAGATGTACTGAGTCTGTGACAGCTAGATAGCCTCATTGAATTAATAGCCAATTGAGCTTCTGTATTCTCTACCAGACCTCCTTCATATTGGCAAACACCTTTGGCCATCATGTGTTCCCCTACTTGATGGGTCATGAGCTGTCCTGGACTCCTCCTTATCTCTCACTCCCCTGTCCAGTCTGCTCCCAAGCTCTGTCACTTCCACCTTCATAATATCTCTCCTCCTCCTCCCTCTGGCCTTGCCCCGACTCTAGTACATACCGTCATCACTCACACCTGGACCCATGCAGTAGCTGCTGGTGGGGTTGCCTGCTTCCAGGTTCTCTCCACTAAAATCTATCCTTCACTCACTCAGCAAAGTGATTTTCCTAAAGGTCAGTTGTGACCATATTAGTCCTTACCCTACTTCCTCACACACACTCCCACCCCCCATGCAGTAAACTGCTGTGGCTCCCTATCACTTCTGCTGTCAAATACAAGATGCGCTGTTTGGCATTCAGAGCCCTTCCTAACCTAACCCCCTGCTACCCTCCAACTCTTCTTTACCTTCCTCCCTGCTACATCCTCTTCAATCTAGTCACACTGGTCTGTTTGACCAAATCCATTCATCATGCCATTCCATTATCAAAACCCTCCTTCTTCTGACTTCCCACATTTTACCTGGCTGTCCACATGCTTGAAATATTCTCCCTCCTTTGCTCTGCCTGTTGACCTCCCTAGCTTTCTATATGTTCCATCTAAAATCCCTTTTTTTACTGGAAGCTTTCTCCATCCCCTCTTAATTCTAGTGCCCCCCTCCCTTTTCATTCTTATTCTTCCTGTAGATAGTGTGATTTTTATCTATTTGTTTACATTTTGTTGCCACCATTAGATTGAAAGTTCTTTTAGGGCAAGGATTGCCTTTTGCCTTTTTTTGGTTTCCCCAGGGCTTAGAAGTGTCTAGTATATAGCAGATGCTCAATAAATGTTTAGTGATTGATAATAATCAGAGGATTGGTACAGAAATTTGTCAAAGAAAGATATTCTAGATGTATTTGTAGTGGAGGAGAGCCTTTACAATGATGTTTAGTTCTATTAAATAAAAGACTTTATATAGCCAACAATCTTCGACACCCCTACCCCAGTTATAGTGTCCTCTCCTTCCAAAAAATGTATTTATTTTATGTGTGAACTCTTTGAAAAAAGGGCCTTTTTTTGCATCTTCATGTCTCCCAAATTTAATTATATTGGATTTCATTTTAAAATTGGCAACAGGGAACAAAGAAAAGTAAGGAATAAGGGCAGAAAAAGCTTTTTGGATGCTATAAAGTTAAAAGATGCTGAGAGAGGGCAAAGGAGAGAAATAATGAAAGTAGGAAAAATAGAGAAATACATCTGGAAAAAGTGTTAAAACACAACATAGTGAAACTCTCAGGCATGTTCATCCAGCAGAAGTCCTAACCTGTGACCAAAAGTGCTAGATTTTTATGCACTGATATTTCTTTTTGACCCTTACTTTGGGAATTTAACAAAGGTAAGTTCAGGACTAAATCTAGGCTTTTACATTTCACCTCTGGTCCAAAGCATAATCATTTTACTATGTTAGGGACTTGGTTCTTTGGTAATTCATTACAAAAATATTTAATTTCAGAAATCTTTAAAATGTCTCATATTAGGAGCACTGCTCACTGAGGAAATTTGTTGCCTTTAGGCTGCCCACTTCTTCAAGAATCCATCTGCCCATGTCTATAGTCTGGCTTTTTTTGTCCATCCTAGTTTTTTATATTTACAAATAGAGGCCAACCAAAAGCCACATCCAAAGACAGGTATCGTTTGGGAAAAAATTCTAAATCTACAAAAATGTTTTTATTTTAAATATCTTTATTTTAATATGCACAAATTTTATACTATCTTAATATTTTGCTTTTGACTTATCTATATTGATTCACCCTTATAAGCTTTCTTTAAGAGTGAATGGTACATAGAATGTGATAAAATGCAGTTTTTATTCAATTTGATTGTAAATCTATTGATGTAACATCTTTGACCTAATTAAGTTAATGGCACCTAACCTAAGTTTGTTTTTTTGAAAATACTAGTGTAATGAGCATAATTAACACTATTGATGCTGCCACAATTTTGTCAAAAGAGTGCTTATTAGAGTTTTTTTGTCAATAAGTCAGATGGTGGATTATAGAGGCACTATATCTTCCTATATCTTGAAACTTTTAGGGCAAAGTACACTAATATATTTTTAATGTAATTTTAAAATCCTCTCTTTACTAATCTATCATTTAATGTCATATTTGATTGAATTTAATCAGAATATTAAAATGTGAATTTTTCTTTATAAAGATGTATTTACAATTTAATTTTTATCCTTTCATAGCCAAATCATTCTTTCACTGCCTTCTCTTACCTAGTCGCAGAAACCTAAGGTGTGAGTTAAAATTCTTAACCAAGAGCTAAAAAATCTAGTTCAAAATGATCTCAAAAGAAATTAAAAGGTAACATACAATACAAGTCACTTACTAGATACGATGACAGGAATACCATAGGAACCAAAAGAGATTAATTGTTACCACTGATTTTTTTGCCTCCGTTTCTTCATCTATAAAATGATGATAATAACAGCACCTGCCTCCCAGAGTTGTTGTGAGGATCAGGGGAAGTAATAACTGTAGAGAACTTATTATCCCAGTGTCTGACACACAGTAGGCACTATATAAACTCTTCTTCCTTTCCCTTCCTTTTTATAAGCTGTTTGATGTAGACAAGTCATCTAATTTTTAAATGCCTCAGGCTACTCCCCAGGACTCTTTTATTCCACTAGAACACCCACATCCATGTTTAAGAAAAAAACTGTATTCTAGTATGTGATGTTATGGAGCAGAGGGGACCGATCCAGAATGATGGAAGAGACCAGTCCATGGACTCTGTTCACTGCATCCATTCACTAAGCCTAGTTACTCATGACTTTTTCCAAAAGCTGAATCAACATGTAAAAACTGATGTGTGTCTATATCCTTAGTACCTAGCACAGTGCCTTAAGAACAGAGTAGGCATTTAATAATCACTTGTTGAATTTTATTGAATTTAAAAATTTGAATAACCCCAGATCCAAGCTGTTGCCAAGCCTGTGGTTTTCAGCTCTCCAGCGTGATGCTGACACTGCCTTCCCTCCTCCACCCCATCCCTCACACCGGGATTATTACAGTAATCTCCAGTGGGTCTGCCGAAGCCCTCCCCTCTCTTCCTTCACCTTCTGCTAGAGGCCACTCCTCCCAGGCCTCCTCACTGCTAGTGCCTCCCCATCGTACCATAGACATTATACTGGTCATTTGTTGTTTGCACATTGTCTCTTCTGTTTAGTTGTGAGCTCATCTAGGATAAGGTCTGTGTCCCCAGCACTTAGCACAGCACCTTTCACACAATTGGTGCCTAATAAATGCCTCTTAACTTGACTGTCCAAAAGAATATGCTCCACGGCTCTCAAAGGAAGGAGGAACCAGGATGAAAAGTCATTTTTTTTCCCATTTTGAATCCACTTTTTATGTTGTATTGAGCAGCAGGCTCTGGGGCATCCCCAAAGATTAACACATATATCTTGAACAATGGTTGATCACTGGCACAAAGTGACTACTTTTATTCATTAACGTTTATTAAGTACCCTCTACCCGCCAGCCATTGTATCCTGGAGGTAGATACTAAGACATGTAACATGTCCCTGCTTTCAAGGAGCTCACCATCAAGTGGGGGAGAAAAGCGCGTGCACGCGTGCGCGCACACACACACACACACACACACGGTCACTGGTAAATAATCAAATAGGAGAGAGAGTAGAGTGAAGATGATGTCAGAGCTGCAGAGAGATCTGGAAGGATGAGGGCAGAGAAAAGGCCACTAGAGTTGGCCGTTAAGATATCCTGGGTAGCTTGGGGAGAGCAGTGCTGCCTGAATGAGAGAGCTCAGAAGAGGGGGAGAGGGAGGGAGGTGGAGGCACCGCTGTAGAGGGCCTCAGTGAGGCTGGCCACAAAAGGCCACCCTGGGAAGTGTGGGATGCTTCCTGTGGGGATACACCGATCGAGGGAGGCAGAGGAGACGTGGCAATGTTTGTAGGCAGATGGGAAACAGCCAGTATACAAGGAGTTTAAAGATGACTATCAGGTGGGGACGAGAGAGGGGACAGTTTCTTTTTTTTTTTTTATTTTTTTTTAAACCCTTATACTTTCAGTGTATTGTCTCATAGGTGGAAGAGTGGTAAGGGTGGGCAATGGGGGTCAAGTGACCTGCCCAGGGTCACACAGCTGGGAAGTGTCTGAGGCCGGATTTGAACCTAGGACCTCCTGTCTCTAGGCCTGGCTCTCAATCCACTGAGCTACCCAGCTGCCTCCGGGACAGTTTCTTGAAGGAGATGAGATGGAATGAGATCACTCTCCCTCGGTAAGGAAAAGGTGCCCCCTCTGGGTGATGAGATGAAGAGGGAGAGGGAACTTTGTATCTCATAAATGCTCATCTAATTGTCTATCATTTAAAAGCAAATCTATCCAAAAACTAGCATCACTTAATCATTAAAGCCATGTTAACTAACTCGAAAGGGAAGGCCTATTTGAAAGGGATAAATATACATCTATGGTACATGATTAAAATTGCCTATATTAGTATATCCCATTTTGACTGATCTTTTGACTATAGAAGATCCCTGGTTGGTTGATAGTGAGCTTTATTTCTCCTCTAGAATTATTTGGAGTTATATTTCTCAATTGCATGGAACGTCCTATTGCTCCTTGAAAATCACTAAGGGCGTATAGGTGCCTCCAGAGTGCCGTAAATATTCTCGTTCTTTTGAAGGACCATGAAACTCCACGTAATGTCAGGGATGCTTTAAGTGGAAATAGCGGAGAAAAATATTATAAACTAATTGGAGAAGATGGGCAGTAGACAATAGAGTAGGCAAGTGTAGAAGTGTGTACCATAGCCGCTTAGAGAGGAAGAGCTCGAGGGAAACAGCAAATGGAGCGAAATGATCCTGCCCCTCGGATTGCAAGCCACAGTCCAGTTGGCTGGAATTAGGCTTTCAGCTATTGCCCAGCTGGTGAATAGTTCAGAACTATTTTAGTCACATGATCCCGCGGTAGCCAATTGGGTTGTTTGGCATTCTGTGGGGTCGTAAATATGTATTCACAAGAGTTGTGTGCACACGGCCTTTGTACACGTGCATTCTGTGCTTATGGCCGCATTGATGGTGAACACGTATGTGTGTGCACACATCCACACGTAGCAGTGCCGGACCTGCATGCTGAGGACACAATTATTAGGTCCTTTAGCTCCTTCTAGGTAACAGAATGGTAGGAATAATTTAGTTAAACCAGTTTCTATGGGAATTTTTTCCCCTCATTTTCATGTTTCCTCCAGTTGTAAAAATTACAGTGATTACACATCATAAAGCCTATCTGTAATAAAACGCATCAGCTGGCCAAGGTTCTCATCGCTCACTCAATAATCCATTAATACAGCAACGCTGCCCAGGCATCTTTATAATACCAACTCGGAGGTAATTTTAATCAGCTAGACCAGCTGGTATTTAACAGCAGCTGCTGGAGACGCCACAAATATACTCAATAGCTGACATCTTTATTTGCAGTTTTTCAAGGGGAGAGGAGATTCTCCTGTGGTTACTTGTATGGAGCTTTTTTTAAGTGTCCGGTATACGGGGTGTCGTACCTGGAAAAGACCAGGAAAAAGGTTAATGACCAAATAAAGGGAACAGGCTCTTTCAGAATGAAAGGGTTGCGTTTTTGTTGTTGCCATCATTATTGTTTGTTTGTTTTTGCATAAAGGGAGACTGCTGAAGGAACAGGCACCCATCCTGGCTTTGGTTGGAGTTGGGAACCTTTCCCTCCTAATGTGTGTACAAATCTCAGTAACCACCGATGGCAGAAAATGTAGTCTGCAGGGTAGCACCATCCTTTTCAAAACCCTGATGCTTTGCAGCCTCCTTTAGGGTGTCAGGATGTGGGAAGGAGAATGCCTCTTCCTGGAAAATAGTGATCTTTGCTCTGGCAGTTTTGCCTTTCCATTTTACATATATCTTTTGTTAACGTTCAATTATCATTTCCAAATAAAAAGGAAAACTGTCAACTTACCGACAAAGGAAATTTGGAGTACCATTTCACGTTGGCGTGTATGAGCATGTGTGGGGAAGCAGTCATAGGCAACATGAAGTTCACAGTCACAAACACATTCTAAATAAAAATTTAATTACACTTGGGGGAGCTTGGCTTACAAAGCTCACAAATCCATAATGGAGCTTGCTGGGAATAAATGCCTGATCTGTTTGTTAAACTCCAAGGTCCCCATCCCCCTACACTTCTTGTAGAAAACTACTTCTCCATTGATTACAAATTGCCAGCAAGTGCTGACTATGTATAGCAAAATATTCTGCCTTTGCCTCCCTAATAGAAACTTTCTCTCTAGTTACAAGAAAACATTGTAGTTGATGAGGAAGGTGAGATCATTAAAAAATAAAGGTAAGCTTCTCAAGTTGGCCATTCTGTCCATTTTTATGGATGTCTGTTTTGCGTATGTACAAATATACATTAAAATGAGATGATAGTAATGATTTACAAAATGTCTAATGTCTACATAAATAAGTGGAGGCATACGCCCTTTCTGTTTTTAGTTGGTGTTGTTAGCATATCATTCTCTTTAAGGCTAATTTGAAAATCCAAAATTAATTATAAATAAACAGGTGGAGCTATGAATACAGGAAGAGAAATAGTTTGATGCCTGTAACCCATGTACTCCAATTGAGCTCTTCTTTTCTTGTGTTGAGGATCGTTTTCTCTTTAAATAAAAATTTCCAAGCCTTTTTTTTTAAAGTAAAAACGGGTACAGATTAAAGCATGTTTCTGTTCTGAATTACAAAAGGTTAACCAAATTCATTGTAATACCAAGTCATTTGCAGGTAGTTTCATTTATCAGTGCCAGTGATTCTCTTTTCCAGAGCCAAATAGGGATCTGTCTATGTTGGGTTATGATTGAATACTTAAAATTAAAATCCAGTGACAGAATGGATTACTGAGATTGCAATTTGAATAAAAAAAATACTTAGCAAGCATTTTTTTCTGTTATTTGTAGTGAAAACAGTCTGTTTAAGTTTGTTTAGTGTGTTTGACAACAGACAGTTTGATATATTGCTGGGCACAGCGGTAGGTTGGACTTGAGTGGTATTAGCTCTCAGTGTTTTGATTAATGGTAATTGTTTCAATGAAAAGGCATGTTTTACGTACAACTCATAGTTCTGGAAAACAGAAGTCAACTTGCAAGGTCCGTAATTACTGTTCTGAGTTAGCATATAAAAAGAACATAGAGAACACGCAAGAGTAGCACAGTAGGCTTTTTTTTCTTCTGCATTGTATTGAATTTAGAGACTGTTCTTTATGTCAGAAAATAAATCTTGCATTATTTATCTTTTGTTCATTATTTGAAGTTGATTTATGACACATTTCTGAATCCCATAATTTAGTTTGAATCCTATACCAAGGTGAAATTTCACCTGTCTCTGTAGTCAACTGTAAGATGAACCTAAGGGAACTCTATGTACCACCGAGAAGAAATAACCCATATTTTTACCATTTTCACAGTCTTTTGTTCCAAAATGCTGCAGTATAATAAACTGTCAGAATTTTCCTTTTAACATTTCGGGGTTTTCTTTTCCATTATGACATGAATTTTACAGGATTTTAATGTATTCAAAACCATAAACTTTAGTTGGTAATTTTTATTTGTGGAATATAAAATACACACATACATTGTATTCAACTATATATTAAGGAGTAAGTCTGTATGGGCTTTGAAAAAGCTGTCAGAATAACCTGACTGATAATATCTTTCACACATATATACATGAATATTTTAAACAAGCTTTATAAATGTATATACATACACATGTGTATGTATAAATGCATGCTTTATGTAAGGATATATATTCCACACATATAGGTATTCCATTTTATCCAGAAAGACTGTATAAAAATACTACTTATAAAGGTCTTTAGTATAGGGAAGTTCGTATTTAATAGATAACCTTACCTTTACAATGGAAAGAAAGCCTTTTTTCTTATAAGTGCTGGAAGTAAAAAAAAATTAAAAATATATCCAGCCATATTTTAAATTATTTTGGAGTAAAGAGAAGTTTAGCATCTTTTATAAGGGTAGATGGTGGTTGGGGAGGATTTTGATTTGGAACTGATTTGTTTGTTTTTTTAAAGAATAAACAGTGTGTGAGTAGTAACACATTTTAAAAGTAGAATGGATAGAAAACCACAATAGTGAATTCTAGGGAGTAAATTTAAAATATATACAACCTTCCCTATCCCACCCTAACTTTTTAAAAGTATTATCTTTCTGCTGGTCAAATCAGCTAATTTGTTAAAATGTGATATCCGTGTTTGTTGTCAACAGTTGAACATATTAGTTAAAACATTAACTATAGCTGGTTTTTAGATATCTATTAATATTAGCATTTTCTAAAAAATGTCGGCATACACTCCTAGCTTTTATACAAGTTATATCCTACTCTATGTTGTGGGGGGAGGGGGGCAGGTATAAAGTCTTCAGAGCGTGAAATTATGGCGTTAGGAAACAATTGCTTCAAAGAGTGAATGATCCTATTCCATGGCAGCCTCGCTTTGGATTGCTGTGTTAGATGTCAGCTGGTTTATTCTGAGCAAAATAAAAATGAACAAATTGATGCTCTAATACTCACCTAAGCCTATGACACAAAAATAAGTACTTAAAAAAATTTCCTTGTGGTTAACAACCATGTGTCATTGTGGCATCTTTTATTGAAAGGAACTTTATTTAAGTAGCATAAACTTGTTGGATGGGCTTCAATTAAATGATGATTTGTTAATGCAAATGTGTAGCGAATGACTAGTAGTACATCTGTCTCTTCATCCATAGGCCATTACTGTGCAGCATTAGCACATGATTGTAAAAAACTAGAAATCATTATATGCAGGTAGTACATATTCCATCTATTCTGACCTTATGTCTCCGGCAAAATAAAAAAAGGAGGAAATGTAAATGATATTGAATCTGAATTTTTAAAAAGAGCGAGTCTTCGCCTGTCTGGGATTCAAGCTGTTGGGTGAGGCGAGGTGGCTGCCGCTAGGATTGATTGTTCTTGGTGTCCCCGCGGGAGCAGCCCGCACATTAATCCTCCCTTACTCCTCCTCCGGACTCCTCCGATCCAAATTGGGTTTGGGGGCTTGTTTATGTTGGAAAAGAAATACTGTTTGCTTGGTCTGGAAGTTTCATTTTCTCCCGTCCCCCCCCCCTTGGATAATGGCACGTGGGACAGTAATAAAGAGTTTGCCCTCGTGCCCGGCATTAACCAGCGAGGCAGCAGCGGCCGTTAATACAACAAAAAATGATAACATCAGCTTCAGCCCCATCAGTGTCTAATGAGCCATTTGTCCGTCTTTTGCTGAAATAAACTACTCTATCTTAATTCTCCAGTCTTGCAGCAAATAAATAAAAGTTAGGGAATGCTTGGGCACTCATAAAAGACCATTTATTTCTCAGGGCCAGACAGAACTCTTTCCATATCCAAAATGAACGTGTTATTTTAAAGGACTCGTGATCCTGATAGAAGCCGATCTGTGCGTGGGCTGCTCGCCTCCTACAGAGGCGTTTCTTCCGATTGTTTAATCAGTTAAACGTTTCATTACTCCTAAAGGCATATAAAGTGACTCCTCCTAGTGTAAGCGCGGGAGGAGCCCCAAAAGAACCTCCGAGGTGAGCCGTCTGGCAGCTGATACCAATAAGAACTCCCTGGAAAGGACAAAGTCACACGGGCCACTTGGGCGCTCCTGGGGCCCATCCTCGAGCAGTCTGACTTGGGAAGCTTCCTTCTCCCTGGCGGAAAAGCCCCGAAGGAGGCCCGCTGGGGACGCAAGTCCTCTGCTAGCCTTCCAGAAGAGCCCCTACAAGGGAAGGCTCAGCCGTCATGGCGGCAGGAAAGCTGGCGAGGGGGCATTTGTGACCCCGAAACGAAAACAAGCCAAGCAGCGGCCCCAAAGAGATGGTTATCGGCCCAGATAACATTCCTTTTATTGCGCTTCTGTTAACCCCAACAAAGACGCCCACAGAAGGCCAGTGTGGGATGCCGCCCGGGTACAGACCGGGCAGAAGTGGAGCCCCAGACAGAGTCCAGGGCAAAGACCAAACCGTCTGACGGCATCTTTTAGACACGTGCAAGGCGCCGGCTCCCACTTCTACACGGAGAGCGCTCTGCGGGGACCTCCTCTGATCTCCACGGCCGAGGACTTGCGGCCATCTCTGCCTCTGTGCCACCTTGCAGCCCCCAGCTCCAGGGACCGTCCCCGAAAAAGCGGCTTCTCCCTGGTCCAGAATGGAATCGCTCGTCTTTCCCCCCAACCCTGTGCTCTCCCTCACTTTCCTTCCCACTCGCCAGGCTTCTGTAGAGCCCGGGGCCATCCCGGCCGCCGCCTCCTCCTCCTCTGCTCTTTGTTCCAGATTTTTGCTCTGATGCCCTGAAAGAGGACATCTTTGCAGCAGGAACACCAACCAAAGGATGTTGGGATCCGCAATCTGGGCGCCATGGGATGGGGGCCTGAGAGTCTGGGAGAGGGAGCAAGGTCTGAGCCCTGTGGAAGTGGGAGCGGCCACTGCCTGGGCACGTGCCGCAAGAGGGGGCTGGGCGCTGCTGGAGGGCAGGGCAGACCCGAGGCCATTGGGGGGGGGGGACCCTCTTGGGAGGGCAGAAGACTGGATTCTGCTCAAGTACAGTAGCCTGTGTTTGCCTGGAGAGCACAATCGCCTTTCATTCAGATTAAAATCGAAGTCAAAGTCCTGAATCTGCCCCTTTTTCTATAGAATATGCCATTATTCCCTCGATATTCATATCTAGCCCTATATCAGCTGGCACATTATTGGAGTTTTTAATTATTTTATTTATCATTATTATTATTATTGTTGGGGTGCTCTCAAAATTATGTTTTCTTTGAGTATCACTTTTGAATATAAAACTTACTTTTAGATGCAAACTTTTAAAAATTTACTTCATTTTTACTTTGCTTTTATTACTTTTTTTAAAACCCTTAACTTCTGTGTATTGACTTATAGGCAGAAGATTGGTAAGGGTAGGCAATGGAGGTCAAGTGACTTGTCCAGGGTCACACAGCTGGGGAAGTGTCTGAGGCCGGCTTTGAACCTAGGACCTCCCGTCTCTAGGCATGGCTCTCAATCCACTGAGCTACCCAGCTGCCCCCTGTTTTTATTACTTCTTAAAGTCAGAATGGTTTCCATAGGAAAAAAATTTTTCTATTTTACAATATTATGTCAAGAATTGTAATAACCATTTCTTTATAGCATAAAGCTTTTTAGGAATGTGCCTGACATATTACAGGGGAGATGGGATATTTATGTCAGTCAAAAGGATTGATATTTTCAGGGCAAATCAGGGCAGTTTTCTTTCCTCTAAATGATTCTGCCTTGAGCTCAGAGCACTCAGGCCCATGAGTGACCAGAAGTCCTTTAGGAGGACAGAGATGCTATTTACTGCTGGTTTGGAGTAAAATATAATGGAATCCACATTAACTGTAGCCTCTCAAGGGCATTGCCTCTCCTCTTAACCTTCTTCAGCTTTTCTTTTCTTTCTAAACTCTTATTTTCTATCTTAGATTCAATACTAGGTAGGTGTATGGACTGCAGTGGTTAAGGCACTTGCTCAGGGTCACATGCCTAGGTTATATTAGAGGTCAAATTTGAACCCAGAACCTCCTGTCTTCAGGATTGATGTTTCTCTGAGTCACCTAGCCTTCCCCTCAGCCTTACTTTTCTCATCTGTAAAGTGGAAAGAATATATCGGACATCACAAGGCTCATGGGATTAGATTTTTCAAATGTACCTAAAAAACTTTATTGACACAAAGGGCTATATAAATGTCAGTTATTAGCTTTATAATTTAGGTGTGGATAAATAATGCCAGAAAGAATACACCTCTAAATACACTGATCTGTGCTTTTTATTTTAATAAGTTTACATACATAATTATTGACTTAGACAGCAATTTTTAAATTTTCAAATTTTGCTTTCCATTTATAAACAATAAAATGCCTCAACTAAAGTGTTCAAATAAACACTCCTAAACACAGTTAAATGTATTTCCTTTGTCCCTGACTGAATGGGTAGAAGTTCCTCCCCCTCCCTAAATGCTTCCTTCTTTTCATTTCTATTTCCACAAGCTTCCATCTTTTCTGTGCCTTCTGTGGTTGCCTGCACCCACTTTCTTCTGTCCTCACTTTCCTCACTTTCCTCGTCTCTCCACACAGGCAGGCGCCTCCCAGACCTCTGCTGAGATGGGTGCTGGCGCCTAAGGCAAGTTCAGATCCTCCACTGTCACCTGGGATTGTTGTGAGACCAGAGCAAGGTCCGACTTAGGAAGCACATAGCATCATGCCCGGCTTGTTGTTCAGGCCTCACAACACGGCCGGCTCTTCTAGCAGTATCTGACCAAAGAGACTTTGCCATTTCCTTCTTTGGCTCATTGTACAGATGAGAAAACAGAGGCCACCAGGGTGAAGTTACTCACCCAGGATCACACAGCTTATGTCCAAGGCCTGGCTGCCCCAGGGGAGGTGCTCTAGAAATGCTCCCATCTTTTCCCCCTTCCTTCTTCCACCTGTGTGTCTTCAAGTCCTGATGTCTATATATCATTAAGAATTGTTTTCCCTTACCTGCCACGAAGCAGTTGTTGGGATGTGGACAGATTGCTGGTCCTGGAATCAGTAGACCAGAGTTCAAATCCAGGCAAGTCACTTCACATGTCTGCCTCCATTTCTTCATCTGTAAAATGGGGATAATAATAGCACCTATCTTCCAGGGCAGTTGTAGGAATCAAAGGAACTATTTGTATAAAGCACATACCAAGGCATCTGACACCCAGGAGGTGCCATATAAATGCCTGTTCCTTTCCCTTTCTCTTCAATGAGACCAATACGAAATCTGTACATTGATTGCTAGAACCCCAGCCTGGGCACAAAACTTTGAAGTCACCTCTAGTACAGCCCCATAAATCTTTCCCCCAAAAAATGTGGTTCATTTTTCATTTCCACATGATCTAAGAGTTATTCCTCATTGAACTCAGTAGATAGCCAGGGCTAACCCTGTAGGCAACAGAGGAAGTCTCAGCCATTCTTAGATCCATCCTCCATCACCTTCATCTAGAGGCATGTCCAAGCTGCCATTAGGTGTGGAGGGAGGAGCCACAATGGAACCCTCTGTAGCCCAGTCTCTGCCTCAGCTCTGTCCTGAGGGCCTGGGAAGCCTTTCATTAAAGGGCCCAGCCAGGGCTTTAAAGGTGACCTCATCGCCTCCTCTTTCTTCACTTATCCAGCACAGTCACCCACAGCTTAAAAGTCTAGTGAAGGGGCATTCTCCCATATTCAGAAAATGAAATCTGTCCTAGGATATTGGGCATAAGAGTTTAGAAAAATAATAACCTAGGGACTTTTCATGTGCTTTCTATTTCCGAAATGTACTTACAACCACTGGTTTTCCGCACTCCTTTCCTCCTCATCAGTGCTCTGTCTGCCTGCTAGTTCTGCTTCCCTGAGGGCCTTCTTCCCCCTTTTTGTCAAGGTGCTTCTTCACACTATTGTCCTGGAAGTGGAAACTCTCTTGGGTTGTTTTCCTATGAACAACGTCTCATACGGAACATTTTTAGACAAGAATTTGGAAATTTTCCCCTGACCCAGGACTATTTTACCCTAAGTAGAAGTTGGACTAAACATAAAAAACTAAGTCACAGATCCTCCATGTACCTTTCACCTTTCCTCTCTTAACCATCTCCTCCCCGGATGGCACTCATGGTATATTAGAGAGCATTCAAACTCCCTCTGCCTTTGCTAAACTATTGGATAAGTTTGCCACTAACAGAAATTTTAAAATTTATTTTCAGTTTATAAAAATCTAACTTTTAAAGCTAAATAATAGCATCATTTTCTCCACTATGTTTAGTAAATATTTGGTCAGCTTAATAGTTGGTGACTATAGTCATTCTTTGCAGGGCCTACCACTATTTTTAAAATGAACACACTTACTAAAAATTATTTGGTTGATCTGTGATTATTGGCTTTTTTTGTGAAAAATTTTTTATGAAAGTCTTTTAAGTGATCTGTCAAGTAATTGGAAAACTTTTTGGTGTCTCTAAAAGCTTATTTTGGACATTTCACCCCCCTATTTTATAATTTCATGTATTTCACAAAATCCATATAACACATAACAAAGATCTGTTTTTCCAAGAAACTGACTGCAAAAATATATAGATCTCAAATAGCTAATTTCATTGGTCAAATTATTAGCTGAAAGTAGTTTGTCTTGACACACAATTTACTGAGTACCTTTGCAAAGAAAGCCTAGCTTGATGGGTTGTCACATAAGCTATTTGACATTTGTCCCCAGTCAGACCGGATGCCACATGAAAAATTTACTCAGGCAGAGGCTCCTAGGAATAAACAGTTCTCTAGCGTTGCTCACAGGGGACTCGGCAAGGTGAGCAGAACTTCAACTTGTCACGGATGCACTGTTCTGACAAACATAAGTAGATGCTAATGGCTAAATCGTGACAGAATAAAGTCCCACAACCATATGGCTAATTGCCACAACAATATCTTCAGTGTTATTAATCAAGTTTTCATAGTGTGCCATGATAATTGGAATAATTAGAAACAGCATAGACATTGCTTGCCTCTGCCACACATTCTGCAGATAGGGACCTGAAACCACTACAATTACACTTTCTGTACTGTATTGTTTAGTGCTTTGCTTTCCTGAAAAATACTTTGGTTAATTAATGAATTAGCTGTTTGCCACCAGAGTCTTTTGTTGCTAGCTTCTGTAGGAGCACTAGTAGCTAAATGAAACCACTAAACCCCATGTGTGACTGTTTAAATACGCAACATTCCTTTAAGGCAAGAACTACACAGCATTAGAACCTACCAATCATATATCCTGTCGGCTGAAAGCTAAATTCAATGTATGCTAATTTGGATGATGGACGTTCTTTTTTTGTTCATTTTTTTTATTTTCCTCTTATCTAGTTTAGTTAAGAAAAATAGAGAATTAGGAAGCGGCTGAGTACATTAGGAGTGTTTGATTTTTTTTCTTCAGGTACAAAACTATATAATTGTGTTCCCAAAATGATGATTAGTTTCTGTTACATTAAATATTACCAGCCTAAGAGTAACAGCATAAACTTTTCTTTCCATAGTGCTTCCTAATAATCAGGCATGCTTACTTTGTTCATCTTTAAGCAAAGACATAAAACAATGTTCTAAGATATTTATACAGAATAACATCATCATGCTGAATATACTTAAACATTAAAACAAAATTCTCAAGTGGGCCCAAAAATCAAATTAAGCGCACTTCAGTTAGGTTGCTTTACTTGGTGAGATGACTGGTCAGTAAAACTAAAAGATGATGACAATAAATACCTTTGGGCATATGAAAACATTTTAGAAAGCTAATGAAGTCTGCCTATTAAACATCTCCCTTAATTTAAAAATAAATGAAATAAGTGCAGTAGTAAATGCAGTGTCCACTTACTTTCCTTGCCCGACATTTGCCCTATCTACATAGATTTTCAAGATTATAGAATGATATAATTATTTTCTTTTAAAGGCTTAGATCCATGACTTGATAGCTGAAGGTAAAAACTTCTTAGATGTTGACACATTTCCACTCAAACAAAATCAACTATTTATAAGTATTATTTATATACTCGGCTATTAATTTTAATAATGAAACCACTTAGATTAATGAAAACAGGCAAGGGAAACTAGAAGTCCAAAATCAGTAGAGACAAAGGAGCTATTTCTTAAATTCAACTTAATTATTCAGGGATCCATTATGCAATCTGTGGATGAGATATCAAAGCCATTCATTCTCCTTTTCTCCTTATTTATGTCTTTTCACTGTTCACAAAAAATAGTAATACAAAAAGATACATTTAATAATACATACTTATTAAATTTGTGGAAGATATGAAACTGGAAAGAACAGCTGGCAAGATTAACCCCAAAACAAATAACAGGCTAACGTGATCACTCATATCTTAGGAGAGGAAATTTAACACAATTAAATGTAAAGTCTTAAAATTGGGTTTAAAAAATCAACTTCACAATTGTAGGAGAGAAATGTGCTTATACAAAAGTTAATGGTGGGGGCAGCTGGGTAGCTCAGTGGAGTGAGAGTCAGGCCTAGAGACAGGAGGTCCTAGGTTCAAACCCGGCCTCAGCCACTTCCCAGCTGTGTGACCCTGGGCAAGTCACTTGACCCCCATTGCCCACCCTTACCACTCTTCCACCTATGAGACAATACACCGAAGTACAAGGGTTTAAAAAAAAAAGTTAATGGTAAAAAACTCTGGAGGGTATAAGTCAAATGTGTCACAGTTGACAAGAAAAGCTGATGACACCATCAGCTGATTTAATAGAAATAAAGACTTCAGAATGAGGAAGAGTATAGTCTCACTTTACACTATAAAATATTGAGAGCCTAGAGAAGAAAAGGTTCTGGCAATTAGGAGGTAGAGAAACAATCATTTTGTTTGATTTCAAAGGATAAATGAAGAAGTGATGAGGTTGCAGAGTGGCAAATCAATTTAAGATAAAAGTTTTAATAATTAGATCCATACCATCCATTAGCAGTTATAAAGTGAAAGGTGGACTTAGAAGCTACTTGTAGTCAATGCTGGTGGTGATGAGAGCTTGTAGCATAATAATTACAATAAGAAGAAAAAAGGGAGAAATGCAAGAGGAGGAATGATCAGCACTTGATAGACAACTGGATAAGTGAGGTGACAGAGGGATGAATCAAAGATAATTCCAAGGTTTCAAATGCCATAAGTGGTGTCTCATAATACAAAAAAAGAAAAGAAAAGAGAATCAGGGAATTTCAGACTCCAAGAGCCACCCATGAACATCACTTATACATTTGTATTCAAGAAATGGTCATCAGTCTTTTCTTGAAGACCACCCAGAAGAGGGAGCCACTACCTCTCAAGTCAGCCCAGCCCATTTTTGTACAGTTTAAATTGTAAAGTTCTTCTGTAATGTCAAGCATTTTTGGTAGTGACCACTCATTGCTCTAAGTTAGTGATGGGCAAACTAAAGCCCGTGGGCCAGATGTGGGGGGGGGGGGCCTGAAATGTTCTATCCAGCCCTGGGGCATTATTCCTAATCTGGCGAATACAATGAGTAGAATACAATGCAATGAAACTTTGAAAGAGTTGCCTTAGAAACAGACTGACAAATAAGCATTTCCCCTCTTTAAAAAGTTTGCCCATCAGTGTTCTATGTGTTATAATTCGAGGACAAAGTAGGACAGGGCTGATTGTTCTGTATGCTGACTCTTCAGATACTTGAATATACCTTTCATGGGACTTGTGGATATTTTTTTTCTTCCAGGCCAAATTCTAGAGTTTTTCATCAGATTACCAATTTATCCTGTATAGTTTCTTTATGCAGAGTTATGAGATGCCATCTCCCACATTAGACCATAAGTTCCTTGAAGGCAGAGATTTAACCTTTCTTTTATCCCCAGTCACTTGTGTGGAACTTGGAACATAATAGGAACATAATAAATGTTTGTTGACTGATGGAACTGATCATTACATGGTATGGAACTCAAGGCCAGTGGCCATCCTATTTGGTGTCCCTTCTACTTTCTGTAGCTTATTAATGGTCTTCTTTAAGTGTGGTTTCTAGAACCAGAAACAGTGCTCCATATGTGTTCTGACCATGGGTGAATACAGCTCCTTTCTGGAGGCTAAGTTGCTAGCCTGCTAATGCCCCCAGATCTTTTGGGGAAATCTTGTCTTCTAAACCCATCTTTTCCCATATGAAGCAAATCTTTTCATCACTCCCCAACTCACTCTGCACTTGATTTCCTCCAGTATTTCTATCCTTATCTTGGCTTCTGCCACCTTCTTATTTCCTGGTATTTAAAGTCACAAATAAGAGACTTCTCTTAAGGAATGACTCATCTTTAACCAATGATGTGAAAAATAAAAAAGTTCTACCTTTCTCTTACATATGACCCTACCAGTCCTCATATGATCACATAGACTAAAAGACTGATTTAACTTGTGGTTTATTAACTGTGCCCTTCAAAACTCTGGAAACAGTCAAATGCAATTGAACTAATTTCCCACAGTGCTCTATAGCCCCCTCTGCCTCAGTCAGGACCTCTCCGTGCTCATTCTCACTCAGCGTCAGTGTCTCTGGCTCTGTCTTTTAGTGTCTGTACCTCTCCACCATCCCTTTTCTTTCTTTTTTTCTCCCAGGAGGCTATTTCTTCTCAAGCTAATTTTTATCAGTTTTTTATCATTATCAAAATATACAAATATTCTTTTTCAGTCTCATTCAACCAGTATCCACATATGAGAGTGAGTACTACCTTATCCTAGTAATAAAGTAGATTGAAATATCTGATCAGTTTATTTTCCCTTGTAGTCAATTAAGAAACTCAAATACAATTATTTCTTACATATAGTATTAACCTCAGTAAATACTAGACATTCAGTAAATGCTTATTGGGTTTATAATCAGGTACTAAGATAAACTTCTTCAAGCTTCCATTCTATATAAACTAGCCAGGAACACAACTCTAGACTTCATAATTCTTTCTAATATTAGCTGACCAAATGTAGCAATTAATTTCTCTTTGTAAGTTCTTAGATCTTTATAGTTCCCTTAATGAGTTTCTCTGAAAGGAAGCTCTCTAAATCTTGTAGGGTCCTGTAGATGTAATTACCACTGTATCACAACTGGAGTACTTGAAAAATAGCAGTCTGTGAGTCATTATAGAAGTCCTTCACAAATATACTCCCAGGCTTCGCAGGAAAATGTAGTTCCCATTCATAGAGCAGTTCTGTGGCAGAGTTGGAAGCAAAGTCCTAGGGATCAGTTATTGATATGCTTATGTGATTTTGGAACTATGTTTATGGAGTTCCTTCTTTCAGAGAAAAAAATATTGAACCAACATCACAGGGTTGTTTTGGTTATCAAATGAGATTGTGTATGTTAAGATGCTTTGGAAAATTTAGAACACTATATAACTATCAATCACTATTATGATAATAAGATAAGTGGCTTTAGATCTAGCTAAGTGTGATCCTTTCTTCATCTGTAAAATATAGATGGATAATTACCAATCTTCTCCAAGATACAATGGAGACTTTTAAGTCTACAGGATTGTTCTAAATAAAAAATTTTTCTTGAAAGCACATTTATAGAGTTTTTTTAGGGCTATACAAAGGTAAGATATTTGTCATCCCTGGATAACTATTAAGCCAATTTGTACAAATATGTATATATAAACATATATATGTATGTATATATAAAACTTTTAAATCTGTGCTAATTGCTGAGGATACCAATATGAGTGGATAAAAATGCTCTTATCCTCAAGGATCTTCCATTCTAATCTAAAAAGAGCACATCCCAGGGGGATTGGGAGAATGAAAGAGTTGGGAGGCAGAGAGAGAGAGAGAGAGATTCCAGTGAGGGGGGAGGTGAAGGAGTACTCCATAGGCTTCTTCCCCTCCTATCCAGTCAAGTCTGCCTGCTTCTCCAAAGACAGGGATTGGGGTGACTCCATTGCCACTGACCCTAATCTCATAGTTTACCTTAATCTTACGATAGATAGATAGATAGATAGATAGATAGATAGATAGATAGATAGATAGATAGATAGATAGATAGATAAGCATCAACATATAGACATTTTCTAGCACAGTTGAAGTTTTCTACAAATAAGGCATATAGATAGATAGATAGATAGATAGATAGATAGATAGATAATTTACCATTTGTCTTAGAATTGATCAGAATCAATTCTAAGAGAAAGGCAATAAGGGCTAGGCTAAAGAGGTTTCAGTGACTTGCCCAGAGTCACACAGCTAGGAAGTGTCTGAAACCAGATCTGTTCTTCCCTTTTCCAGGCCTAGCACTGTAGCCACTATGCACCTAGCTGCCCCTACTCCTCGATATTCTTTACCAATAGGATATTTTTCCATTTCAGAAATATTTTCTATCAACCAGTGGTAGGATTTCTAAAATTAATTGCAGTTATTTGCTGGCATCAAACTTCAGTCATCATCTCACACCTTATTGTTTTACCCTGATTTAGACTTGCAAATTTATGATTGACACCAGCTGTCAAGCTCAAAAAGCAGCATGGCTTGGACTCTCCACTGCTCTCTGCCATTTTTCCATTTGTTTTTGGACCTGACTTTCTGGCTTCTCCACTCTAAAGCAAACAAACAAGTAGCTAACCTCTAAGTTCAGATTTAGCATAAGATAAAAAGGGATAGGGATCAAGGGCCTAGATAGGCATAGGGAGGTGGAAGAGGCCTGTGATTTCATTTGTGTAGTGAACTTCTGGATAAAGAAACTCCCTCTGCCAAAGAAGGTGGGCAATTTCTCTAAAGCTTGATCTTGGAAGAGATTAGAACACTTGACCAGGGTCATTGTGACAGAACTTAAACTAAGATCTTCCCAGATGTAAAGTCAACTATCCCAATGCCATGCTGTTTCTGTATAAGTGAAAATGGGGACAACAAAGGGATATGTACAGCTATCAAAACATTGTAGACCTGATGACCAGATGTCTCCTAGCCTTAATTCTAAAATTCATGACTAAATGGTATCTTTCTAAGCATCCACCTTGACTCCTTGTGCTCTTGGCATGATCTTGACAAAATGACTTCTTTTTCTAATTGCTTTACTTTTTTTCCCTCTAATTTTCTTTTCTTGGACCTGACCTACTTTTTCTATGATAGTGGTATAACCCACTTGGGCAAGAAGATGCTATATATTATTTTGAAATATAAATAGATAGAAATTGTATAATAGTGAAGTAGGGTGTATTTGTGCCTTTGTGTATGTATGTAGATGTATGCACATGTGACAGACTAACTACTTCCTTTTAGTAAGGTTTTAACTTGCCAAGTGATAATGCCATAATGATAAAAACTTGAATGATAGTGAGGCAATCATATTAAATGAGACAGAACAAATTAAAACTCAGTGTCAAGATAATCATGCTTAAAAGAACCATAGTGAACCAAAGTCAGTATTAAATATGTACTCTAAATGAGAGAGCATCTACATTCATAAAGAAAATATTAATGAATTTCCAAAAGATATAGATAATATTATAGTAATTATAGTAAACCTTAATATCCTCTATCAAAACTAAATAAATCCAAGAGAAAAGTAAGCAAAAAGGGAAATATAGAACTGAAACACTGAGCTTAGAGAGCTTAGATCTAAAAGATATATAGCATATTCTTAATGGGAATATTAAAGAGTATACATATTCTTCAGCACCATGTATATACTTCTGAAAACATATATGAACAAACTTTTCAGGGAAAGAGTGGGAAATGAATGCAATTTTAAAACTAGGAAAACAATAAATAGATGCAAAAGAAGGACAAAAGAAAATATATTGAAAATTAGAAATTATAGACAATGGAAAACAAAAGGACGATAGAAGTTATCAAGAGAGCTTTTAAAATTTAAATAAAGCCAGCACATATAAACCACAAGAGAAATAAAAATGTCAGAATGAAAAATGAACAAAGTAATATTTCAATAAATGGAAAACATTATTGGAACTTAACTATGTACAATTAAATTTTAAATAAAGCTGAGAATTTGAAAGAACTAGAAGAATAATCAAGTTAACTGAACATGAAATAGAGATCTTAATACAATCACAAAAAATGAAATTAAATAATCTATTAAGAAACTTCAGGGTGTAGGAGATGTAGGAAGGCATTCTAAATAGATTTATAGGTAAACTCTGTCAAAGTTTTAAAGGATAATTAATATTTGTTATGCATACTATTCTCAATTCATAGATGTATTGTAATAGGGATATATTGCAGGGAAGTAATAAGGGATTGAAGCTAGGAGTAATAACTGGTTGTAATAGGGAATAAGGCAAGGCAAGGGACCAAAGGCTGGAGGTAATCAAGGGAATAGGCTATAGGAAGTAGGGAAATTAAGGCAGAGGTATGGTTGGAATCGAGGATAGGCACTGTGGATAGGGGTTTGTGAATCCCTAAGGCAATATAGTGGATGAGGAAGGTACAATGATGAAGGTTGGTAGTTGAGGTTGTAGGAGAAATAAGGGAATGTCTGAGTTTAAGAAATATAAACACTAAGGTACCAAGAGTTGCAAGGGAGAGGATGAGTTAATCTAAGGCAGGCAACAACAGCAGGGAAACACAGACTGGGACCCAGGTTAGAGATAAAACACTGAAGGGAAACAGACTGAGCCCTTCAAGTAAAAGGGACACTTTACAGAGCCAGGTTAGAGCCAGCCAAGAACTGCTTGAAACTGACTTGAGGCTTCTAGTCAGTTTCACAGGAAGGGACTAGAGGAAGTATTGAAGTTACACTTCCTCCAGATGGATACCTCCAGCTTCCCTCAAACTCCAGAGAGAATGTTATTCTCTCTCTCCTTCTCCCTCTCTTATTAATCAACTAATGAAGTAGCCAAAGGGTTTTGATTAAAGACAAACAGGGTTTATTGGTTTTTTTGGGTTGATTGGCAGGGTAGAGGATACAAAGTAACCCTAACAGCTGCTTAGAGAAAGCTTCAGGTAGGGGAAGTGAGGCAGGAATGTGAGACTGAGTAGGGACCAGCCTATTCCAGCCCTGAGAGGGTTTGTAGTCAAAAGGGATACAATGGATACAATGATTCAATAGGTAAATTTGTAACAAGGGTGAGCCCTATTTGACTAAACTATCAAAGATTTTTAACTAACTCTCAGATCTACTCTCCTTTCAAAACTTCTCATTCAGGTAGGGAAAATGAAGGTGGGAATAAGGAAGGCTAGGGAGATTCAAAGGAATTAGCTAAACTAACAATTTTAAAAGAAAAGCTGCAAAATATAGGCCAGGTTTCAATCTAAAGAAGGAGCTCAGATGGACCCTGATTCTCTCCATAAGTTCCCAGGACGAACTGAACTTTTCCCCAAGATTCTAAAACCCTCATCAACTGACAGAAGAACTCTGCAAAGCAATTATGCCCCTTTCTGCACCCATAGTATGTACTCTTTCTGTACTACTTTGAATAAGAAGTTGCTAATTTTATTTGGTGTTGTTTAATTCTAAAAGTAAATTATAAAAATTAATCATAAATTTGAGAGAGAAAATGCCACGTCAAACCTCTTTTGCGAATAAAACAAAAAAAAAGAGGAATTATAGATTAAAATCACTAATGAATGTTGATGCAAAAAGACTATGGCAGTCTATCAAAAAAGTTCATCATTATAACCAAATTGGATGTAAAGATAGTTGAACATTAGGAAAACAAAAAAAAAAATATGGTGAATCCAAAAAGCAAGAACATCTAGATTATATCATAAAAGTTAAAGAAAAGTTTTTGGCTCATTTATATAAAAAAATACTGCAAAGCTTAGACATGAAGGGATCATTTTAAATATACTATAAAGGTAATATGTAAATAATCAAATTAATATTTTTATGATAGAAAAACACCAGAATCTTTCTCAAAAATTCAGAAGTAAAGTATATTTCCCCTTTCTCCAATTATTTGATATTTCTAAAAAATGCTATTTATAACAATAAACTAAGAGAAAGAAATTAAAGATAAAAAATTTAGGAGAGGAGACAAAGTTAGCCCTATTTGTATATAATAATATTATCAGAAAACCCCAGTAAATCAACAAACCAAGACAAAAATTACTTCATTATCCTTTTAAAATCAGTAAGTTAATAAGATATTAAATAAATTCACAAAAATCATTAGAAGTTTTATAAAGCATTAGCAAAATTCAAGAGGAAATAATGTGAGGACACTAGTTCTATACTGTATTCTATAAGTACTTGAAATTTATGGAAGTTATTCTACCTACATGAAAGGAAAGAAGGAAGGATTGTAGATCTTTCTTCAAAGAAATGAAGAATGGCTTAATTTGAGGGTCACTAATTACACATGGTAGAAACTCATCATTATAGTAAAAAGGGAAATATTATCTGAATAGGTTTACAGATTTAATGTTAACCAACCAAAGAAAGTAGTTTATAGAACTACCAAAGTTAATCATTCAATAGAGTTCTGAATTCTCAAGGGGAAATAATGAAAAAGTGAGATATTAAGTGTGGCGATCTCTTTATCATCTCTGATAATCTGATAAGGACAGTTTAGTTGATAAGGAAATAAGGACAGGACACAGGAGTTGTCTTTTAGCTCATACTTCGAGCTCTGGCTCCAGGAGCATGGAGT
Organism: Gracilinanus agilis; assembly: GCF_016433145.1. Lineage (NCBI taxonomy): Eukaryota > Metazoa > Chordata > Mammalia > Didelphimorphia > Didelphidae > Gracilinanus > Gracilinanus agilis. Next base: position 37,439,764 of record NC_058134.1, read on the forward strand.
TTATTATATATGTTTCAAGACTAATTTCACACAAAAGAACCCCCCCCCCAAAAAAAAAAAACTTTGCACATGCGCAGAAGTTACAAATTATGTCATATCAAAACACAGAGTCTCATTGACTTCAGAACAGACCAAGGCCAAGGCTGAATTTTGACTGGGTTCTTATCAGAAAGCCAAGTTGGGAACTATTTTTCTCAGGGTTGAATTGCCCCTGCTAAGGTTTTGGCCTTGGCTATACCAGGCAGCAGTATTCCTGGTCAAAGGGGAACAGTGTTAAGATTCTCCATATATTTTAGATGTGAGACTGCTATTCAAGAAGCTGACAATAAAAATTTTTCTGTAATTTTTGCTTTCCTTTTTATCTTGACAAGATTCATTTTATTTGTACAAAAATTTTCAATTTAATATATTCATCCATTTTACATTTCACAGTGCTCTCCATCTCTTGCTGACTTATAAATTCCTTTTTTACCCACAAACCTGAAAAATAATATGTCCCCTGTACTTATGATTTACTTATGATATCTCCTTTTAGGTCTAGATCCATTTTGACCTTGTGTTATTAAATGGCATAAGATATTGGTCTATATCTAGTCTTTTCCAAAATACTTTCCAGTTGTCTCAACAATTTTTACCAAATAGTGATTCCTTATCCCCAAAACCAATATCTGTGCTTTTGTCAAATTCAAGGTTACTATAATCTTATACTATTGTTTGTTATGTTTCTGTCCTGTCCAATGGCTAGACCTCCTTCCCTTTACATTTTTCATTAATTCTTTAGATATTCTTGATCTTTTGTTCTTCCAAATGTATTTTATTATCTTTTTATTTTTTTAGATATTTTATTATCTAGCTCAATAAAAGTTTTTTTAGTAATTTAAATGGGGTAGCATTGAATAAGTAGATTAGTTGAGGTAGGATTGCCATTTTAATAATTATTGGCTCTGCCCATCCAAATACCATTACTATTTCTCCAGTTCTAACTTTATTTGTGTAGAAAATGTTTTATAATTATGTTTATATAGTTCCTGGGTTTGTTTTGGCAGATATATTCCCAGGTATTTTATTTTATCTGTGGTTATTTTTAACGATGTATCTTCTTCTACCTATTCTTACAGGATTCCATTAGTAATATATGAAAATCCTGATGATTTATGTGGATTTATTTTATATCCAGTCCATATTCCACTTGACTGTCAAAGTCATCTTCCTAACACACAGGTTCTTTTTTTTAAATAGTTCTCTTATACCTTTAGGATGATATATAAAATCCTTCATTTTTAAAAAAACCTATCCCCATCTTTCAAACTTGATACCCTAATAACCACTCTCAATTTGCTCTGTGACCCAGTGACACTGATCTCCTTGCTGTTTCTCAGATAAAATCATATTCCTCCTGATTCTGGGCATTTTCACTGGTGATCTAAATATCTGGAATGCTCCCTTTCCTTATTTCCACATCCTGGATTCCCTGGCTTCCTTCAGATCCCAACTAAAATTCTACTTTTTTTTTAAACCTTTACATCCCATCTTAGAATCAATACTTTGTATTGGCTCCAAGGCAGAAGAGTGGTAAGAGTGGGCAATGATGTTAAGTGACTTGCCCAGGGTTACACAGCTGGGAGGTGTCTGAGGCCAAATTTGAACCCAGGACCTCCTATCTCCAGGCCTGGCTCTCCATCTACTGAGCCACCTAGCTGCCCCCTAAAATTCTACATTCAATAAGAAACCTTTCCTAATTCCCTTTGATTCTAGTGCTTTACTCTACTGATTGCTTTCTATTTATCATATATGTAGCTTGTTTGATAGTTTTTTACATCTAGTTTCCCACATTTAACTTTTATCTCTTTAAGAACAGAGATTGTCTTTTCCCCTTTTTGTATCCCCAGTGTTAACATAATACTTGGCACATAGTAGAAACTTAATGAAAGTTTATTGACTGCATGGAAACATGGCAAGAATTTTTAAAACTGATACAGAATGAAGTAAGAAGATCTAGGAAAACCATAATACAAAATAAATAAAACAGTATAAATGGAAAGAATTGAGAGGAAAAGCTGAAGGAATACCATTTAATTATATTGACAAAGCTTGGCCAAAGAGAATAGTTGAGAAAATGCACCTCTTTCCTCATTGCAACTGTAGGTGAATATGAGTGTAGAATATTGCATATGTCAGATATGACAGAAGTGTTGGTTATTTTTGCTAAACTTTGGTTCCTTTTTTAACCTTTTGTCTTTGGAAATAAATATGATAACAAAATATAGCACTTAAAAAGACAATTGTTTTTTAAAGGAAGTAAAACATAATATAGGAAATTCTCTTTTGGTTTCATTTTCTCACTTCTCTTGAGATTTTGAAGAAGAAAAAAAGATCATACAGAAACCAACTCACAATTATATGCACATCTGACTTTCAGTTCAAACAGAGAAGCGCTCTCGCTCTCTCTCTCTCTCTCTCTCTCTCTCTCTCTCTCTCTCTCTCTCTCTCTCTCTCTCATTGGCTTCATAATAATGTTTCCCTGGCTGGATTTTGGCACAGGCAAATGCCTATACAATATGATCCCCCTTCTCCAACATAAATTATGACTTAATCTCTGATTAGAGATTTATTTCATTAGATTTAAACAAGCCTAGTCCCTGCAGTCCTTTTTTAAAATGCAAATGCTCTTGGGTAAGGGTCATACATTACATTATCAGTCATCATTGTAGCTAGTATTAGACTACCAAATGCTTCTTCTTTGAAAATTTGATTGAACAGATTGGAAAAGTTCCATTTGAAATTTAGGACAGGTATTTCTGGGTGAGGGAAAGCAACTTCCAGGGCATTGCTGGGGCATCCAGTTCCAAGAGAGAGAAGAGATGATAGATGTCTAGAGACAAACGCCATCTATAGTCACTGCTTTTGCCAGGGTCTGGTAGTATATTTAGGTTATTCATAAGTGAGAGGAAAGGGCAAAGGATTGTAGATCATCCTTTCAAGAATTAGCTGGCTATATTCCAACTTCTCAGGACTCCTAGAATCAGCCTATGTGACTATATAACACTTTTGGGCTGTCTTTGAGTCTTTTCCATCCTTTCTCCATCAGAGATCACTTTCAGAAGCATCATCAACTCTACTTCTTACCTCTTCTCTGCCTAGTTGTGTTTTCCTTATTAAATCTTACAATAATAATGTATAATTGCATACTAGTCAAATACTTGTGATCCTCTCTAAAACCTTTGGAAGCTAAAAAAGTGTTATTGAAAGATTTTTGTAAAACCATAGTGAATTAGTCTGTAGCAATATTATAAAAAATAAACAAAAACTTTTAATAATGGCATATTTGGAAAGAATAGGAGATATTACTTTGAGAAATTTTGTTCATGTTCATTTAGCAAGTTATTATCCTCTAAATTTCTTTGCCTATAAAACACAATGTCAGGACAAAGCCTTTTTGGCTTTCTATGGTCACCAGCCAGAGAACCATGGTGAATCGTCCATAATAGTCTTTGTTCGTGTTGACCAGAACTTCTCATTACTTCTAAAAGTTAATATTTGTAGCCAGTGGTAGCACTGTTGCTATTATTTGTTAAGGCTTTCTTTTGAAATACCTTAACCCAGTTCAGCATCTACCAGAAGTCTATTCTGCAATTCTCTCACTGGTGAGCATGTAACTGTCATTTGAAGATTTCTAGTCACGGGGAGCTCACTTTTCTGCTTTTTGTTCAGCTTTGTTAGGATGTTTTCCATTATGTTTTTTTGCTTTTCTAAAACCTATTCTTATTTACTTTTGTTGTGTGAAAAAAAAACAAATTAAATCTCACTTCCATAGGACAGCCCTTCAAAAACTTGAAGACAGTCACCATGTTTTCCTAAGTCTTCTTCATTGCATGCCATTTCGTTAATCTGCTCTTTCTCTTTTTTATTGCTATAAGGGCTAGGGATATAGATTTTCCCCTAAGCCTGTTTTTGCTGCATCCCATAATATTTACATGTGATTTCATCATTATCATACTCTTTAAAATGAAATTATTTATTGTTTCTATGGTTTGTTCTTCGATCATTCTTTAGGATTAAATTAGTTTCCATCTTTTCACAGCCCTTTATTGAATATAATTGCATTGCATTATATTCTGAAAAGTATACATTTAACATTTCTGCTTTTTGGCATTTGGTTGTGACGTTTTATGCCTAATACACTGTCGTTTTTGTAAAGGTGTCGTGTACAGCTGATAAAAGGGTATCTTCCTTTCTATTCTCATTCAGTTTTCTCTAGAGATCTATTATATCTAAATCTTATAAAATTCTATTCATCTCCTTATCTTCTTTATTTTATGGTTAGATTCATCCAGTCTAAGAGGAGAAAGTTGAGTTCCTCCATTAATATAGTTTTACTATCTTATTTCCTCTTGTTACTCATTTAGCTTTTCATTTAAGAATTTGGATGCTATGTAAGATTCATTCATTTTTTTTAAACCCTTCTGTGTATTGGCTCATAGGTGGAAGAGTGGTAAGGGTGGGCAATGGGGGGGTCAAGTGACTTGCCCAGGGTCACACAGCTGGGAAGTGTCTGAGGCTGAATTTGAACCTAGGACCTCCCATCTCTAGGCCTGGTTCTCAATCCACTGAGCTACCCAACTGCCCCCTCTATATAAGATTCATATCAGATCGCTTACCATATCAGGAAGGGGTAGGAGAGGGAGAGAATTTTGGAACTTAAAAAAATTTTTTAAGATGTTTTTAAAAGTTATATGTAATTGGTAAAAAATAAAATATTATTTTAAAAAAGAATTTGAATGTTATGTAATTTGGTGAATATATATTTAATATGGATTGTCTTCATTGTCTATGATATCATTGAGTAAAATATAGTTTCCCTGCTTATCTCCTTTAATTAGATTTATTTTTGTTTTTGCTTTATCTGAGATCATGATAACTACCCCTTCTTTTATTTTCTCTTAGCTGAAGTATAATAGATGTTCCTTAAGCCCATTATTTTTACTCTGCGTGTCTCTGTTTCAAGTGTATTTCTTATAAGCAACATATTGTTAGATTCTGGTTTTTAATCCATTTTGCTATTTACTTCTGTTTTATGAGTGAATTCTTCCCATTCACATTTTATTTCCTTCTCTATTTTTTTTCTTGTTTAACCTTCCTTCTCTCTTTCTTTTTACCCTTCCCTCCTCAAAGGTCTGCTTTGCTTCTGAGCACTACTTCCTTTAATCCATTATCTCTTTCTATATCAATCAGCCCATCTGCCTTTTTCTTGTTCCTTTCCCTTTCTCCTGTCCTATAGGAGGTTAGATTTCTATACCCAACTGAATGTATTTGTTATTCTCTCTTTGAACCAATTCTGATAAGAGTAAGGTGCACGTGTTGCCTGCCACCCTACCTCCCTATCTTCTCCACTGTAAAAGCTCCTTCTTTTGCACCTCTTTTATGTGAAATAATTTCCCCCATCCCCCTCTCCCATCTCCCTTTTCCCAAGGCATCCTTCTTTCTCACACCTTAATTTTTTAAATTCATCCCATCAGTCAACTTGCACCCATGTCTTGTCTAAGCATCTGAGTCTTCTCTAAGAACACCTGCACTCCAACCCAACCTCAGTCCCAAGTTATTGGACCTTGGCCAAGTCCCTGAACTTGGGTCTGCCTTAGTTTCTAACTGTAAAATGACGATAATAATGAAAGGAGAGAAGATTGCGCTTTGCATAGTTCCTGGCACATAACAAATGCTCCTTATCTTCCCTCCTTCCATGATAAATATCCCTGGTTCCTTCACCTGATCCTTGTATGAGGTTTCCAACTTCTCCCCCATCCTGGTCATGCTCGTTTTTTTAATACCTTTCTCATAGCATGCTAACAGAGACTGAAAACAATGAGATTATCAGCTCCTTCTTTCAGTAAATTCTACTTCTGTTAGTGCATCCTGAAGCCTCATTAGCTTTGTAGACGGCCATCGTCTTACTATTCGTTTATGCTAAGCTTGCAAGTCCATTACAGCTCTGAGAACGTTTTTCACAAAATCTTTCATCTGACTGTGCCTTACCATCATGTATTTTTACAATTGTTTTTTAAAACTGAATGTAGAACATTTATACCCATTAAATTTTCTCTTAATTAGATTCATTGTTCTAACCTGTAGAGATATTTTTGAATCCTGATTTTATCATTCAACATCCCTCTCAACTTCATGCCATCCACACATTTAATAAAGATAATATTTTTGCCTTCCTTCAAGTCATTAATAAAAATGTTGAGCAGAACAGAGCCAGGGACAGCTCTCCCAGCACTCTACTAGACATTTCCTTCCAGGTTGGCATTACTAACTCTTTGGATCTTAATCTTTAGTCGTTTCCAAATCCACCTTTGGGTCCTCTCATGAAGGCCACATCTCTTCTCTAACAATGTCCTGACACTACTTTTGGTCTTGGGCTCCATCTCTAGCACCCTCTCAAAATAATAATAATGAGGGCAAATAGCTAGGTTCAAATTAATGCAAAGAATGAATCCTTTGAAGTGGTCACATGTTTTTCAATTCATATTATTCGAAGCCACAGTTATATAAATTACAATAATTTGTTCCAACCCAATGAAAAGATGTAGTGAGAATTCAAGTAATACAATTCACACTCATTGGGACCTAATGTTGTATTGATTTTCATTATTGTTATTTAATAACATTCCCTCGAAACCCCAGTCTTACGGCCTGCTGTAGTCTAGTACAGCATGGAGGGAACCCCACGTTCTTAGAAAGGTTCCCCCACAACAAGCCACGAGCCTCTAGAAAGTGCCTCGTTGGCGCTTGCCATTGGGCTGGAGGCTGCGGGTCACGATGTCAGCTGGCTGGTAAGCTCCCTGTGTGTGCCTGTATCCATGCATATGTACATCATGATGTAAACGATGGTAACTTTCTGTGAAACTAGGAAGCCTTAGTTTGTTCGAGGAACTGGCTGATCACCTGAAGAGCCCACAGGAGGAGAGCGATCTAGACGAGAAGGCGAGATTAGCACCCGAAGGGTGGCTACCAGATGACGAATTTCTCAGCCCCATCTCATTAAAGCTAAGCTCTTTCCTCGGAAAGAGCACCCACACTGATATAATCACCCATCCTTGGATTATTGAGCTGTACATATTTAATGATGATCCATTAATAACGTGCTCAGCGATTTACAAATCGCCAAGCTTCCCAGAATTCACATAGACGCTAACTCTAAAAGAATGCATTATAGAGTATTTAGAAACAATCAAGGACCTTTAACAATTATATCCCACAATCAATTTTATTTTAATTTTCTTCAATATCTACAAGAAGATGGGCACCCAAGGCCAGACTTCCCATACAGACTGTTTCCACAGAAGGATCATGACAATTATTCTACTAAAGCAGTTTCAGTCACTTGCCAAAGAGGATTCATTGCAGCAGAAATGGGTGATAATTATTTGAATAAGAAACCTTCCTTAATAAACAGATATTGCCCTCTTAAGTAAACAGCAAATTGCTCCCAAAACAAAGATGCATTTTTAGCATTTCTAATACCGTACAAAATCAAATTAGTTTTCTACATCATCCCCCCACCCCACCCCACAAAAAACAGGGTTCAAATCCCCAAACTGTTAGTTATTGACTTAGAGGGAGGAAAACTGTCTTTAAAAACAGTAGCCAACTTATAGTTGGAATATTTTCTTTTGAGACAATTTGATGAGTTTAAAGGAATTCATATCATTCTCCACAGGATCCAGCTCATGAGAAATTTTAAAAAGGACTTAATGGAAATAATTAGCTGAAGCGGGGGGGGGGGGGGGGAAGAAATATATCAAGCAGGTTAAACATGTTCCAGAAGCCTATATTTTGAAGAGCCTTGAGATTAATAATAAATGTGAAACTGGAACAAAATAATTTATTTTGGTTTCTCTATACCCTGGTTTTTCTCTGCAGAGCAGCTGGAACTAAATATAGGAACATTTTGTGACCCTGATTACATTGACTGTAATATTTAATTATATTTAATTTTTAGACTATTTCCACAGAAGGATCACTAAAAGGGAAAATTTCAAGAGAGCTGAATATTTTAAAAGTCCAGTGTGAAAATTCAGAACTCCTGTCAAGAAAGTCATTAGATACCCAGGCCATCATTGTGTGTGTCACACATTCTTCATGGTGCTGATATCACAATTTTGACAGCCAGTAGGTTTTATTCTGTAGTTTTAAGATGGCAAAGGATTGAAAATTGTGTTTATAATATTTATTATAATCAAAAATTACATTGGAATAGAATCTAGGAACCCAAAGCAGAACTAAGATCATTGAACATTTATCAAATATTAGGCTGCTTTGGTTTTCCCATTGATCTTGTGTTCCACTGTACTCTAAAAGTACTCCAATACTTTCCTGATATATCTTTTCTATTACATTTGTGCCCATTGCTCATTGGCGTGTGAGTAAAGACAAAGGATCAAATAGCCGGTAAAACTTAAAATGAATCATTTAACTGTATTTTTGAAACATAGATTGCCAAAGTAAAACATTTCCTACCCCCTTAGTTCTGCTTTCATGACTCCTTACCCAAATGTAAACTTGCCTGCACCCCTGTCTCCTTAGTCAATCCTCTGAGCAGCTCCCCAAATGATTGTCCTCAGGCGAAGGACTGACCCAGTCATTTGCGTGCTTAGAAACCTCTGCTTTGCACTCTTCCTCCTTCGATGGTCAGTAGATGCTCAGCTTTGTCAGCGTGGTGACGTTTTAGCCCATCTACTGAGAGAAAGACTGACTTTGCAAGTAGGAAATAGCAAAGGCAAAAGGGTCTGCTCGCCCGCACAGAACTAAAGAGTTGTTCCAGAATCTGGGGAAGGGATAGACCCAGCTCCCGCTTCAGGGCAGGAGCCGCGCCTTCTCTCGCCCCGATCCTTGGTTCGCTCCTGAATGTGGGCCGTGGTGCCCCTGCGTGCCGAGATCCCCTGCCTTTGGAGCCGGACCCAGGCTCCCTGTCATGCTTGCTCCCAGCCTCCTGCCTCTGTTCACCAGCCAGGAAGGGAATGCAGGCCCTCCACACTGCGGCCACTTGAATCATTTCCTTCCTTCAGCGCCCAGCTCAGTGCCTTCTCCTCCACTTAACGTTCCCTCATCTTGACAGCTGAAAGGGATCACTCATTCTCATTTTTAATAGCATTTTTGGCCCTAACACATTCTACCTTGAATCCTCTTCATTTGCGTCATCACTCCCAGAAGAGTCCGTGCTTGCCGAGAGCAAAGGCTGAGGCCTTCTTTCGTCCTTGTAGCCTCCCCTCCTCCCAAAATGCCTTGCTAAAGCTTGTTTAGGCCTCACTCAAACTGATCACTCATTGACTCATTGATAAAAACCATATTTCCATGGGTACTTCTTGAGGACATTCAGTAACTGGTAACCTTATCCAGCACTTACTGATTCCCGGAAGATTACAGTTTAATTATAGAAGAATCTTAGACAGTGATAGGCATTCAAACATGGAAGGAGTACCATCCTTGAATGGTTTATTATTGCTTTAAAACCTCTGATGGTCTTTTTTGTTTGTGCAGATTTTAATTACTAAGTAGGTCTGGTAAAATATGAATTATTGTATTATCATGAGTGATAAAATGTACACTGTTATGAGCATTACAGTCTGCAGGTGTAACAGATGTAAAGCAAGATTAATAGTATAGAGCAATAATTAAACCACAGCTATCTAGAAAGAAAAGGGTTTAATGCTATCATTAAGTGTAACTTAAACTCTCACTAAATATTTTTAACTGCAATAAAAGCTTGTTAATTGTAGGACTAAACTCCTACATATAACTTCACTCCTTAAAGTAAGTTTTCCTTTCTGTGAAGGCAAGAACCCTGAAATAATTCCTTTCTGTAATTCATTCCATAGAGAATGGAGATAGAATGGAATCTTTTCTTGGATTATTAGCTCTTTGAAGAAAGTGCAAAGTAAGGGGAGTAAGAACTGTGTTTATTTAAAAACTATGTCCAGCTGGAAAAGAATTGATTATTTTATTGTTAGCAACATTGTGGTCTCCCTTCATAAGGCAATGTATTCTGGGAATTTTGCCTTAATAGTCCCAAGATTTGTGACACAAGAGAAGAAGTGATATTTCTTCAAGAGAAAAAACTTTTCTCTAAAAGTAATTTACCAAGAATTTTTCTTTATATAAAATGTAAAGTAGCAATGCACAAGGACTTTTAAATCTTTAAGTTTTTAGTTTTAAAATCAGCTCCTATTTATTTAACATCATAAGTTTTGCCATGAACTCTTTCCCCAACTATTTTACAGTTTACAGCTAAAGAGCTGAGTCTCAGGTTAACTGACTTGTTCTTCATAACTAGTAAAAGCCAAGGCTAAGACTTGAATCCAGGTCTCTAAATCTAGTACATGTTCTACTCCATCATACTGGCTGTTTTTTTAAGTACATTGGGCAAAATCAATACTAATATTTCCAAAGCAGTTATACTTTTACCTCGTGGTGCTAGACAGTTAAAGAGAAATTAATAAATCAAAAAATGGGTACCTGCTATGTTCAAAGTACTTGACCAGAAATTAGGCATCCTGGATAAAATAAGAAATGTGATCCTGATCCTCAAGGAGTTCAGAAGTCTATTTTGGAAAATAAAATCTATAGATATAAAGCCAATTAGATGTAGTCAGTGGGTAGCATATGCATAAAAGTATGATACTAATTAAATGTAAGGTTGCTGTAAATGGCCAAACCATTTATATATTTGAAGATAGTGATTCAAGGAGTCTAGACAGTGAGATTATGCACCCTCACTTTAACATTATTTCATGTCATCACCTATGTTCTTATCAAACCAGACTCTCCTCTAGAGAACATGCTGGAGTCTGCTTTTCCCTTGATGTTTATGGCCTTCAGAATTCTGGGTCTCCTCCATGCACTACCTCACTAAGGGGTTAAAGAAGAACTTCAATGGAAGTGGATGGCATTTGATAGGGATAAATACAAAGCCCTTCACTGGGGGAAAATGCACTAACCAACCCCAGCCACAAAAGATGTAGGTTGTGACTTGACAAAAAATTGACCTCTACCTGGAGAAGTGATTTCTTTGGGTCACAGTAACTAGTCTCAGGTACCTCAGTATTCTTAGTTATTAGATTCTGTGACTTAAGGCAGATAGTCAGTAAGTATTTATTAAGTGCCTACTGTGTACCAGCAGCGTTGCTAAGCACGGGGCATACAAAGAAAGGCAAAATACAACCATCCCGTCCAGCTAAAGTGAACATGAAGTCAACTACATATAAAGAAGCTCTACATGGGATGATTTGGGAATTATCCACAGAACTAAGGTACTAGATTAAGGGGGAATTGGGAAAGACTTCCTGTAGACTTTTGAAAGTAGAATTCTAGCTGAAATTTAAAGAAGACAAGATGTAGAGATGAGGAAGGAGAGCATTCCATGGATGGTGGAGAGCCAAAGAAATTGCCCATTTGGGAGAGGCAAATTCTTGTTTAAGAAATAGCAAGGAGGCCAGGGTCACTGGGCCAAAGAGTATAACGGATAAAGGTATAGATGAGATGAAGATTATATAAGAGGATATAAGGCATGAGAATACTAAAAAGGGGAGGAACTAATATGAAGGGCTTTGAATGCCAGAGGATTTTAAATTTGATCCTGAAGGCTACGTGGAGTCACTGGAGTTAATGGAGTAGAGAAGTGACATAGTCAGATCTGAGCTTTAGGAAAATATTACTTATCTGTTTCCCTAACCTGCTATTATTTTTTTATTTAATAAAAAAAAAATCATACTTTGCAATATAATATAAGGTCTGGTAGGATCAAGTGTCCTTCATTCCCTCAAGTACAATGTAAACTTCAAAACAGAGGTTGTTTTAATTCATCTTTTTATATTATTAATTAATAATGTTAATAATTATAAATTATTATATTATAAATAATATCAACCATATTAATATTATTTATACTATAATATAATAAAATAATAATGTGTAAATATGCGTGATATATAAATAATATAAATAACAATAATAATTAATAATAAAAATTAGCATTTTTAATTTTATTTTATTCGGTGTAAATAAACAATATAGGCGACAGCTAGGTGGCTCCGTGGATTGAGAGCCAGGCCCAGAGACAGGAGGTTCTGGGTACATATATGACCCCAAACACTTCCTAGCTATGTGACCCTGGGCAAGTCTCTTAAGCCCCATTGCCTAGCCTTTACCACTTCCCCCTTGGAATCAATATACAGTATTGATTCTAAGACAGAAGGTAAGGGTTTGTTTGTTTTTTTAGTAAAAAAAATAATATGATATGGCTACCAATTGAATGAACGAGTTCAATTAATATTTATTCAGCATCTACAATTTTCAAGATTCGGAGGAATACAAGTCTTCCCATTTCTGGATTCTGATTTCCGCATATGTAAAATACAGGGATTGGATTACATGATCTTTAAGGTCGTGTTGAGCTCTAAATCTATGATCTTATGATGCATAAAACATGGTCTCTAATTCTAATCATCTTTCCTCCTATACCTATTCCTTTTTCCAATTTCACTATTTCTGTCCAAGATACAATCACCTTTCTAGTCATCCAGATTTGCAATCTCAAAGTCATCTTCAGTCTTCAACTCTTCACTTTCATTCTTTTTTATTATCTAATCCCTCATAAATCTTGTTAATTCTACCTCTATAATGTATGGATATCCACTACCTCTCCATTCATCGACCTATATCACCCTAGTCCTCGTCTTCATTAACTCAGATCTGGTCCAAAAGTCTCCCATTACTAGCCTTCAAAATGATTCTACTGCCTCCACTCTCCTGCAGCTGTCAAAATTATGAGAAACTAATCTCACTACTTTTAATCTTAACCCATTTGGTTACTGAAAGATGATTTTTAAAATTGTAAAAAACATGGTACTCTTTCAATAGTGGCATCAAAATTTCCTTTATATTTTGTTCTGAAAATATAAATGATTTTACATGTTTAGTAAATTTTCTAATACACACATAAAATTGATTAATAATTAAATATTAATTATATTATTAAATAAGATTTACAATAAAGGAAGTTGCTAATAATTGTTATTATACTTGACATTTATATGGTGCAAAACATCTTAAATTTAGAGTTCGAAGGGACCCTAGAAGCCATTGAGTCTAACTCTTTAATTTTACATATGAGAAAACTGAGGCACAGAAATGTAATATGACCTTTCCAAAGTTACATGATTATTAAGAGCCAGAATAGAGATTCAAGCCAATTTGCCTAACTCCAAACCAATCCCTTATTCCAATGTAAAATGCTCTATCAATAACAGTTTACAAAGATTCTTACTGCATCCATGGGAAGTATCTAGTACACATTTTTCTCTACTGGACAGCTTAGGATCATGGCTAGAGTCACTTAGCCAAGGACAGAGCCAGGATGTAGCAATCCTGGCATATCAGTCCAGTTCTCCAAAGACTTTTCCCACCTCTTCCTTACTCTATGCTGGCCTGTTTGTGAAGTGGTCATTGCATGGTTTTAAATAGAACAGAGAGGTAGAATTTAATTTTCTTGCCAGTCATGGATGAATTATCAATGACACCATTGAAATTCAGGTATAGATGTGGGAAACACATCCAGGTCCTGCTTGGAAGTCTCATACTAAATAAGCATGTACAGAGAAAGGCTCTAAGTGGCCTTGATTGTCCCTTTCAAACTGATGGCAATGAATAAGCCTTCTCTGAAACTACAGTTTAATGCTTGATGACAATACATTGAGGCTCTCCATAAGGATTACACGTCCCTCCCTCTTTCCATCTCACTGTGGTATTAGAAATGCCTTTAACGTCCTCTCTTTGTTTTTTTTATTTAGTTTTAGAGGAGAGGTTGTTAGCCACACTCATAAATGCCAACTTGTGCCCTTGATTCCATCTTCCCCCGACTCTGCCGGCCGCCCCTCCACTGAACAGAGTGCCAGGCACTGTTCAGAGCCAGGGCTATAAAGGAAGGTGAAAACTGGTCTGTCCTCAGAGAGCCCCACTCGGGGGGGGGGGGGGGCCTCCCGAAGATTCAGAGGGACGTGCCTGGAGCTGGAGGCGGAAAGTGATCTTAGACGTGCCGAGCGTCCCGGAAAACGCCTCCTGAGGAAGGTGGCCAGAGGCCGAGCGAGGAGAGCCAGCGTTCTGGGCCCGGAGGGCAGCCCATCCGGGCATGCAGCTTCCCGTGCAGGGAGCCGCAGCCACCTGTTTGGTGGGATCCAGGCCATAGAAGGCTGCAAAGGGAGGGAGAAATCAGGTGGGGGAGACCTTTGAGGGCCGGACAGAGGATTTTGCAGTGTCCCCGGAAGGGATGGGGGGCTGCTGAAGTTACCCCCATGAGACCTTCCCTAATGCAGGGAGAGAATGGAGGCCGCTGGAGCGCCAGGACTTCGGGAAGGCTCAGGAAGCGGAGACGAGGCCCGGCAGGCAGACAGGACGCAGGCTGTAAATGTGCCCGGCTGCCCTCCATGGCCCGAGAGAGATTAGAGAGCGGCGGGGAGCCCGCAAGAAGGAGCTGTATTGTGGCTCTGCGGAGTGGAAGGCGGCCGGGGGACCTCCGTCAAGATGCCTCTTGGGTGTTGGGTGATCACGTAATCGCATGGCGGGGGCTCTCTTCCTGGCTCCTCTCTGTCTCCTGTGGCTCTCTTCTCTCTTCGTACACCCTAAATTAATTCTCAGGGGTTCAGCTATATCCTCTGTCCTTTTGATTTCTAAATATATGAGAGTGTGAGCGTATGTGGAGCTCCAGGGCTGCATCTCCACATTCCTATTAAATGTCACCAGTTTTCCCACAGCCTGTCAGGGTCAGTGCTTTTCCCCCAAACCCTCCTCCACTTTTCCTGACTTCCCCCCCTTTTTTTTTGGTTAAGGGCACTGCCGTCTTTCTAGGTCTCCCAGGTTTGAAATCCAGTGATCCACTCAGACCGTCCCCTCCTTCCCCCCAAAACCTTGGGCTCTGCTTCTAGCCCCACCCTGACAGGGTGGCTGTGACAGTCCAGATTTGGCTTACCTTGCCTGGATGCAGATCTCTGCCTCCCCTGCTTGACCATCCTCTGTGTCTCCTCCCTGACAGAATCTTGGACTCTACCCTGGAACCAGCGAGGCTCAGAGAGGCCCATGTTGGCTTTATCTTGCCCAAATCCAGGCCTCTGCTGCCCTTTCAGGACTTTTCCACACCGTGTCCCAGCACAGCTTCACCACTCCCAGCCTTGATGTTCCCTTCCAGAACACCAGCTCCTCGAGAGCAAGGACGGGCCTTGTTTGTGTTGTATGCTCAGGCCCTGACACATGGTGAACAACTTCCCAGTTGCCTTGTCTGTCTATGGATCCTCAGCTCTTCCCTCTTTCCCTTTGAAACTATGGTTCTTTTTCTTCCTTCTTTGATCTCTTTGGGGTCTCTCTATTTGGTCAAAGGGCACACCTATACAGTTTAATATTTGTATTCATCCCTTTCTCTTCATTCACGTGCCTACATAATCTTTTGTGGTTGTTGTTAAGTTCTATTTTATAGCATTGAAGGTCTGCCTTCTCTCCTTTTCTCTCTCTCCCCATCCCTAGACTGAGAAAGCACGAAAACAAAATCCCTGTTACTAACATGTATAGTCAAGCAAAACATAGTTCTACATTGGACACATGCAAAAACAAAAGTCTCCATCCAGACAGATGGTAGGCTCGCTTCCTCAGGAGCCCTCTGGGATGGTAGTTGGTCATTTGCTGATCAGAGTTCCAGAACATTTCAGAGTTGTTCGCACCTTATCGTTATTGGATAAATCGCATGCTTGGTGATGCCCACTTTACCCTGCATCAGTTGATTTAAGACTTCCTAAATTTTTTTAAAACTATCCACTTTGCCATTTCTTAATCTCACTCGTTCCGCCATTCCTCAAGTGATGATTGGGATCTTCTCCATTTCCGGTTCTTTGCCACTACAGAAAAAGTTGCTGTAAATATTTTTGAAACTATGGTTCTTTTTCTTCCTTCTTTGATCTCTTTGGGGTCTCTCTATTTGGTCAAAGGGCAAACCTATACAGCTTAATAGCTTTGGGGTGAAATTCTAAATTGCTTTCTAGTATCAGCCACCTGTTGTTAACTGAGGCCTCCATGGCCTCCTCCCTGGACTATGACAGGAGTCTCCAACCCTTCAGGCTGCCCCATCTCCATTTCACCTTCTCCAGTTGGCAGTTGGCAGTTGGATATTCCGAGTACACAAGCCTGCTTGCGTCACGTGTCTGTTCCAGAAGCTCTCATAGAAAGTCCTCTGAGTCCCTTCACAGTCTACTCCAGGCCACTTTTCAGGTGTATCACTGTGTTCCTTCCCTTCACAAAAGTCATGTACTGGCTGAGCCAACCTGCTTGGAATTCTTATCATCACCTAGATCATCCTCATCTTCACTTATAAGAGAATCCTTTACTGCCAGGGGAGGCTGATCCAGTGTCCTGCCCTCTCCAGGAAGCTGTAGCCTCCACCATAAATACAATGTATGCTCCCAGAGGCTTAGGCATTCTTTGGTCTTTGTATCCCCTGTACATAACTTGGGGTCTGGGGCATAGAAGCCGTTTAATACACATTTGTTAATTGGTTGCTTGATTGATAGGTATTTAATAGAATAGATATTTATTGAATGAAAGTGAGTGAATGGTACAACTATATTTGAAAACAAAACCAGACATTTAATCTTACTTCTACTTACTTAAAAAATGGACATTTTAAATTTGTAAGGTACATGATTCTGTAGAAAAATAATTTTCTTCTTTAAGACCATAATGTAATAGTAGAAAAAAGGATTTTAGTCTGCTGTACAAAATAGGAATGCTGGGGTATTTTACCTTCAGTTTTTAAAATAGCATTTTAGAACAGTATGCTTTATATGAATTTTGGCATTCATAATCTTGTGGCAAAACAAATAAAAGATTAAAGCATTCTACTAGATAATTTCATTTTTCTTATACATTTATTTACATTGAATATAGTATTTCACTCTGTCCTCCCTTCTCTGTTTAGCATTTTTAGAACTATTCGTTCAGCACATACTAATAAAACTTAAAAATTAGAGCCTATCTTTGGAATTACAAAATTAATTTGAAAACCTAAAACTTAAAATGTATTCTCATTAAAGCATACGCTACATTTTTCTTCTGTTAACTAGATATCGTTTTTTTCTTTAGCATATTAAATCTACTAATGCTTTGTAGTGCTTTGGTAATTAAGATTTTCTTGAGGGGTTTTTGTTTGTTTTATTTTCAGGCGATGGGTCCGACTGCTGTTTGGACGAGAATTCCCTCTTCAGGATCTTCTGGTTGTCTGGGATGCTTTATTTGCAGACAGTATCAATCTGGGCTTAGTGGACTACGTTTTTGTAGCCATGTTACTATATATTCGAGATGCATGTGAGTATAAATTACTTCATCTAGCTCTAGAATAAATCTCTTTTTAAGTATTTTGCTTTTTTATAAAAACATGTTCTCTGTCTTTTAATATATGGCTTACATATACTTAAAACTGTGTGAACAGAAATTTATTGACATTTTAGCTGAACATACTAAACATAATTTTTATTAGCCAGCATGTGTGTGTTGCAGTAGGTAGTATTTTGAGAAATTTCACATATTTTCTGAGCCAGGTTTCTAGAGAATACAACCTCTGGTTCAGCTGCGCTCAATTCAGAGTGTGTTGAATCACATACACAAAAGAGAGTAACAGGCATGTACAGAGCTCCACCTTCTGACAAATAGGGAGTAGCTTCTCCAAAGCTGGAAAACTGTTTCTAGCAGTGACTTATTAATAGTGAGAATTTGAGGTACCAAGGCTTGGCTTTCTTGCTATTATTGTTCAACACAATCTGTTGCCCATCACAGTATGAGAGCATGACCCTCCCCATCCCTCAAGTCAACATTTTGTGGTCTTTGATCACCAGGTAATCCATGTATCTAATCTTGAGTAATCTGATCAATTCTGTACCTGAAAAAGTTTTACAGTAGACTTAAAATTACCCCCATGGAGTTGTTTTCTGCTTTGTAAAAGTAATCACTCATAAACTGAGATTAGAGAGAATGCATAGTGATAAGAATTACAAAAGGGACATTTCTCAAGGAAATTAAGAAATAGTAGACAAAAAGGGGAGAATAAAATGGCACTTAAAATATCTTAACTACTTGGGAGATTCCCCAGCACTATACAAATAGCATGCTTGGGTGGATAAAGAACAGACATCTTATTTGGGAAAACTCAAATGCAAGTTTTGCTTATAACACATACTTACTCTGTGATTCTGGCAATTGACTCAATTCCTCGATGCTGATCTGCATTGGGAGAAGGGCCAAATAAATTATATGTCCAGACTAAAATTAAACATTTCTAATACTGACTAATTGATTAGTTTCCCTTGAGAAACACAAATATTTATTAAAAATTCAGGTTAAAAATGTATTTCCTTCTCTAAAAATGCATTTAAATGAAATGAGGGGTGGGATACAGCTAGGTGGCTCAGTGTTTTGAGAGCTAGGTCTAGAGATGGGAGGACCTGGGTTCAAATATGGCCGTAGACATTTCCTAGCTGTGTGACCTAGGCAGGTCACTTAACCCCCATTCTATTTTTTAAATTATAATTTTTTTTAAATATTTTCCCATAGTTACATGTTTCATGTTCTTTCTCTCTCCTCAAACCCCCCTTAGCCAACACACAATTCCACTGTTAACCCCCATTCTAGAGTCTAGCTCTTACTGCTTTTCTGCCTTGGAACTAACACACAGTTTTGATTCTAAGATGAAAGGAAAGGGTTTTGTTTTTCTTTAAATGAATTTTGATGTTTTTAGATGTCCACAGAACATTCTTCTTGCAAAATAAATTTTGTACTCGGCTTTCAAGTTAAACTAATTCAGGCTTTGTTAGGCTAAATTAAAAAGTTCATCATAGCATTCCTATTTGTCAAGCTAAAATATTTACCAAAGAACAAAGGGATGATAACAGAAAAATGTCTGCAAGTTTATAGGTTTTAGGATATTAAATGCTAAACCCATCTCTCTCATTTTAAAAATGACATTCTTGTAAAGCACAAAAAAGAAAAACAATTATTTTCCAAGAATCTCTTTTCAGTAAGGCTATTTTGACAAATTTTGATAAATCAAATTGCTACTGAAATTTATTCTAAATTTTGGAAATATTTGACAAATATCTTCTTTCTTTGTCCTTTCTCAATTATAAACTTCACAAATGCTGCTTTTAATTAGTTGCTTGGCTTTATGGCCTGTGACTTTTATTTGTTTTATTAATTGTTATTGCATTGAAATGATAAGTTACTAAATCAATTATTAATCATAGAATTGTTGAAATTTGAAACTGGAAAGTATTTGAGGTATCTTCCAGTGCGTTTCCCTATTTTTACAGATAGGAAAACATACTCAGTGATTTTACCTGTTTTTTCTAAAGTCACACAGCCCATTAATGCCAGAACAGGAATGTAAATCCCCTGTTTCCCTGTTGAATGAGTGCTACAATTATATTGCTGCTATTAAACCACTGAGATCAGGTGGTTCTTAAAATCTGTGGGGCTGGAAGGACCACCAGAGGCCATGTTCCTCACTTCTCCGTTTTGCAGTCTTGCCAAAGACCCAACCGGAGATGTCAGATTTAGAATAGAACCAAAAGCCTCCGAATCCAGAGCCATCGTTATTCTCCCTTCAGGGCTGCCTTTGATTTTCATCAGGTGCTCTTGAGACAGAGAAGAAGCAGCTTGGTACAGTGGAAAGAACACCTGCTCTAGAGCTCAGAGAACTGGGTTCAAATCTGCCTCCCACACTTCCAGGGTGTCCTAGAATGAGCCACTTTAACCAATTTGGGCTTCAGCTTCCTCTGCATCACAATTCAGGTTAGGTTAGGTAGTCTCTAATGTTCCTTCCACCTCAAGAGCTGGGAGTTTATAAAATTTTAGTTCTCATCTTCATCTATGACTTATTCAAACATAAAAGTAATGGGGATCAAAATCTGGTCAACAGATATAACTGCTCAGAAATCAGAAATGTCCTCTATAATCCTTTCCCCCTATTAATTTTCTGTATCATCATGGACCAATTATAGACAAGATTTTGAGGGTGTTTTTTTTTTCAGGTTAGCATGGAAGTTGTAGCTATTTTTTTCAAAGGTATTAGAGGCAATAATTACACAGTGTGCGGATAGATTAAATAAAGATGTTAATTTTACATTATGGTAAAATATCCAGAATTGCTTGGAAATATACATCTTTGGACAATGGATTGTGCAACCACTTGATTTCTTGACAAGATTTCTTTAACCAACAGCCTCATCTGATCTGTTGTATTGAGGTAGCTAGCAAAACTAGTGATAAAGATAATATCGAATGGTTATCTTTGCATATTGAACATGTATGAACATTTTAATGTAAGAAGTGACTATGTTCCATAAATATGTTAGAATAAGAATATTTTAGGAGATTTCACACATCACCAGATGAATTTTTTTAAATGACAAAGACTCATGAAGACCATAACATAGAGGTGATAGTCAGTTGGAGCAGAAATACCCAGGCCAAAGAAATTACAGATATTTACAAATAACAAAGGAGGATCAAAAAAATTCTTAAAATTTTAGTTGAGGTAGGCATCATCAGTGTCTATATTACTTGAGTCAGCTTCAGTCTGTCCAATCTTATGAAATAATTATAGGCAAATAGAATCAGAATATCAAATTATAAAAGTACAAATCCCAATGTTCTTTGTATTGAGTAAATTTATTTAAAAAAAAAATCTTTACAGTACATTACCCTAAATCTTATAATTTTCATATTTCATCATTTAATTCAAGTGACCACTAAGAGAAAAAACACAAATCAACATTTTAAATACATTTACCTTCAGTCAGTTCTTATCTGCCTTTCTTTTCTCAGGCAGAAATAGAAAACTGGAATCACTTTAAATTTCCATGAAATATATTTTTAATTCAGATTTTTATAGAGACTTGAGAAGATAATTTCTCCTGGTGACTTAGATCGCATATAAGTTCATAAAAGGAACAAAAAGAATGTACAGAAATTGTATTAGTTTAGTTTACGAAAAAATGCTTGACTGAAAAAGGACATGTGAGGTTTTTAAATGAACTAGAGAAAAGGTGTTTGGATCATTGTGAAATGTTTCGCTGCATGCATGTCGTAAAATGAGGATACAAATGCTTGAGCTAATTACCTCATAGGATGGTGGTGACGATTCCACTTTGTAAACATGAAAGTGCCTTGTGATTCCACAAATCCCTAATATTTAAATAATGGAATCATAGAATGTTGACCTTTATCATCTACCTACTTTACCTTTGAAGAAACAAACTAAAAAGTGTTCTTAGATATCCCCAGCATAATAGCCAGATTTCTAATGCACCCTAATCTAATACTTTTTTTGTACCTTTTCAGCTAGAAATATATTATTTTCAATTATTTTCAAAAATAATTGAAAATAATATATTTGCTTTTATAAATCTTGGACTGTATCAGGATTATAATCATAATTCTATGTCAGATTAATTATCAAAACAACCTTAAACATTTCTATGCCAATACCATCTAGTGCTAAGTACTACAGAAAAGGAAAAATGTAGATGATGTTATTTTGGCCTTCTTGAAGCTTAAAATTGATTTAGGAAGCAAGTTGACAGGAATGAGGAAGCCACATTTTCCAGAAAATACCTGTGTGCAAGTGGTCATCACTATGATGCTTTCAGGCTCGTCTGGTACTTGGCATATGTTATTTCCCCCCATCCCCATAATAGTTCTGTGAGGTAAGTAATATTATCCATGTTTTACAAATGAGAAGACTGAGGCCTAGAAAGATGAAATGATGTGCTCAGAGTCACCTGGTGCATCAGGGTCAGAGGGAGAATTAGAGCTCACTATTTTCTGACCCAAAGTCCATCCAGATACTCTTGTTGCTGTCCTCCACGCTGCCTCCCAGGACACTCTTCCCTCAATTTCTACTTTTCCGGGATTCCTGTGATACAGATATTTTCTCTCTACTCAGTACTAAATGTAATAATAAAATTAGCCCAGGTACACTTTTAGGTGTGTCCGCATTTCAAAGACAGCTTTCTTTTGATGACAGAAGTAGATTTTTTAATTGTGCGTTTCTCACACGCAGTGTCATTTTTAGTAGCACATTTTGTGATATGTATGCTTTTATTTCACTATTTAAAGATATAAACCAAAATAATATAAGACTATAAAAACAAAATGCAGTCTGTTATCAGTTAGCGATGATGGATTGTCCATTTTGTTTTTTGGGCCCACTTTTTCCCACTTCTCTTTTGTTAAACACAGAAGTTTTTTACTTGGCTGATTTTACTCATTCCTTTCATGCCATATGAACTTCTGGTGCGCTTTGATGTACAGCTTTTCGTGCAAGTCTTTTCACCTATCTCCATTCATGCTTTGTGCTGGCTTACTACCCCATGTCCCTTGTTTGTGTCCTGGTTTGAAATTTTGTTTCAAACCTGGAATCACATTGAAATAGTATCAATTTCTGCCTTTATCTATGTGGCCCCCCCTAAGATTTCTATTTCTGTTCCTTCATCTTCTTGTTGAGCATTCAACATCATCTGACAAAAATAAATTTATTTCAATTACAAATTGAATTTTTTTAACTTTTACATAGAAGCCTCAGCCAATCAAATCACAAAGTCTCCTTAATCCTTTGTTCTTTTCCTTTGACTTTTTTTTTTTTAAATTAAGCAGTGACCTTTAATCTTCTTGGTCTTTGTCAGTTTTCTTTGAACTTTAGATATCACACTATTATCAAAGATATTTGGTATCAAGATATTCTTCCCAAAATATATTTTTCTACTAATTGCAATTATACTAATTTATGTAAAAAGTTTTAAGCTTTTTGCCTTTTGTGACATCTTATAACTCATTTTCTAGATTACAGATCTATCATATCCATAATCACTAAAATCTCAACCTTCCATTCTTTTTTTTCCTGGCATTACTTTTATACTTTGGTCGTTGATCCATTTGGAATTTATTATGATTTATGGTGTAAGATGCTGTTGTAAAATTATTTTTTGTCAGATTGATTTCCAGTTTTCAGTTCTTTAGCAAAAAGGCTCCTTTTCCCCAATAGTAGTTAAATATATATTTACTTTTAAATATGGCTCTTTTAGTCTGTTCCATTGATCTAGTTTTCTAATTTTTTCCAGTGCTAAATGGTTTTTAATAATTATGTTTTTGTAATGAATTTGAAATAGGATAGGGCCTAGCCCTGTTCATTATATATTTCTATTCACTATCCTCTTTGAAATTCCCAGCCTCTGAAAGAATTTTTAACTTTTTCAAACTCCATAAAGTATCCCATTGGTAAATTCTAATAATGATATTCTTTGGAGCGATTTTGGCAATTTTTTTATTTTATTGGCACAGCACAGTTATGAGCATTCATTATTTCTCCACTTACTTTGGGCTTTTTTGTGTAAAAGTTGTTTTGTAATTATATTTACATGTATTTCTTGATGGATTAATTCCAAGATGTTTGATTTATTATTAGAAATACACAGGTGGAGCAGCTAGGTGGCTCAGTAGATTGAAAGACAGGTCTGGAGATAGGTGGTCCTGGGTTCCAATTTGGCCTCAGATACTTCCTAGCTATATGACCTTTGAGCAAGTCATTTAATCCCTATCGCCTAGCCTTTACTACTCTTCTGTCTTGAAATCAATATTTAGTCTCAATTCTAAGACAGAAAGTAAGGGGGAGGGGGAGTTTAAGAACATGGAACTTCTCTTCCTGAGCTTTATTATTAAAGTACAAAAAAAAAAAAGCTGATGAATTTTCATGTATTTGTTGCCTCCTGTTTATTTTACTGAATATATTGCCTCACTTAATTTTTCTTCTCCTCTTTGCTTGCTTATTCTCTTTCTCACATCTTCTTGCTAAAGTTAGCATTTCTAATACTCTGTCAAATAAAGACATTGGGGCACCCTTACTTCACAAACCCTTACCTTTTTAAGAAAGTACCAATCATTATTCCTATATATTTATAAGACTAGCTCTTGATTTTCGATACTTTTGTTCATATTGGCAAAGTCCTTTTATTCTTTTGCTTTTTACATAATTATGCATTATCAGAAACTTTTACATGTTTGTTGATTTAATTATATTATTTAGAGCCATAGAATTATGTTGATAGTTTTCCTAATGTTAAATTATTTTTTAAATATATTAGAGCTTTTTGTTAATACTTTACATCTAATTTTTCATAAATATTCATTAGTAATATTGCTATTTTGGTTTTCTTTGTTTGGGGTATCCTAATCCTTTGATATAGCTTAATTAATTTGGCTTTTCCTCACATGGGCAGATTTACCATATTGTTATCTCTTTCCTATGACCTTTTATATGAGAGATATAAGGAGGAACCTTACAATTTAAACATCCTTTAAACTAGTTTATAATTTATAATCTTCTATAAAATCCTATTCACTCTGTGTACTGTTGTCCAGTGTTTCACATTTTTTCCCCAAGTCAGTATTCATATTTTATTTTAATCTTGAATTTATGGTAGTTTTACCTTGAACGTGCATTATAGCTGAAAAACAAAATCAGAGATTGTGACTCAGTTGGGCTCAGCTTCACATGGGAAATTATTCTTCATTTCATGTGTTTCAAATTTTGTGTGATGAACATATTTTAACTCTATAAGTTACTCCCATCCTTGCTTTGAAAAATCAGCTTTATCATATGCTCTTGTTATAAAGTAATAACTGATTTCTCTTAGGGCCAGACCTTTTCTCAACTCTAGTTCACACCTCCTGGATATTTTATTAGATGGAGACCAACGTAGCTGCTTAACATTTTCCCTCTCTTTTCCCTTTGGAATACTGTATAATTTAATGAGATCATCTTTTTCCAATTGAAGAATAGATATAGGATAGTCTTTAATCTTTTTAAACAGTTTGTGGCACACAGCTTACGAAAGCCTCACCTGGTGAAGATGATCTCAAATACAACATTTCAATACCATTCCATCCCAACTAGGCCCCTGAGCCCTTTATATCCCAGCTCCTCTAGAGCCTTCTTCCATCTTACTAATCTCCTAATTCTTCTCTTCCTCCCTGTTCCCCCTGCATATTCTGGAATCCAGTGGCATTGACCTTCTGGCTCTTCTTCAGACCAGACCCTCCATCTCTCCACTCCAGGCACATTCTCTCCCTGTCTCCTGTGCCTGGAATGCTCTCCCTTCTCTGGCTTCTTTTAAGTCTCAGCTAAAATCCCACCTTCCAGAGGAAGCCTTTCCTGACGTGCCTTCTCTCTTTTGAGTATCTCCAGTTCGTCCTGCATCTAACTCATTAGCATCTTATCTTCTCCACTAAATAGAGAGAGGGGGAGTTCTCTCTTGCCTTTATGTCCTCGGTGCATAGCACAGTGCCTGGCTCAGACACTGACTGACTTACTGGCTGACCAGCCTGTGCTTCAGACTCTGTGATAGTCTCAAGCGACACCTTGTGTACCCCAACAAGGAAATATGAACATGTCAAAATCAGCTCACAGTGATTTCTTCAAAGCAGCTTAGGTCTGGATCCTGAAGGACCCTTCGGGAAGCTGAGCCCCATGGAGCTGGCTCACACAGGGAGCAAGTGGCGGGCCAGGGATTGGAACCAGCGCCGTCCTGTTGGCCCTGAAGGAGCGAAATACATTCGCTAGCTCTTCATGTGTTTCCTACATCACATTAAAAAGTCTTCCCAAGAGGTTCCTTTCTTTCTGATATCATAAGAAGCCACAGTCAGTTCTGGATAAAGAACCGAAGAGGAAGCGTTTACTCATACGCGCTGTATCCTGTGAAATTGTAGCCTAAGCTTTACTGTCAGGCGCACAGACTTCCATCCCAAGGTAGTGTGTATGTCACTGTCTGGTGGCAACCCCAAAACTGGGGTGGTGTCATGGGAAGAGCAGTCAGCTTGGCCTTGAACCCTCCGCACCCTAGGGCCAAGCCATTGAGCGCTTCTCAGCCTCAGTGTCCTCGTCTGCAAACATGGGGCGACATCTGTAGGACCTCCCTCAGACAGTTGGTGTATGGATGGCCCCAGTCATATATGTGAAGTGCTCGGCAAACCTTAGGGTGCAAATGCTCTCTGTTCTGTGGTCCTCGAGAGGAGCAGACTCATTCAGCTTGGAGTGCATTACAGGAAGACTTACCGGCGTGCTCTGAAAAGTGACAAGTGAATGGAATGATTGCCCTTTGATGAGTTACTTAGCCCCATTTTAACATACGAGGTGTGACTGTAATGTAATGATTTCAATTTCCATAAGCCATATACAAAAATCAGCCTCACTTCGTATTTCAGAAGGCAAATTTACACAGACCTTTCAGCAGGTTATAAATTTAGTGTATTTTTTTATTTCTGATATTTTAATAAAGATGAAAAAATTATTTTATCCTTACTTGGTTAACAGCTCACTGTCAGATAGATGCATGTGTTCATCTTTGTGACATAGTCCACTGAGCTGGGATTTTTTGGAGTGACTTACACAAAAGCTGCCTGCCTGCCTCCATCACCTAAGTAAAAATGGGGGTAGAATAGTAGTTTACACTTCCATAGCATTGTACGTTTTCCTGAGCATTTTAGTCACCCAAGTGAGATGCACACATACTATTCCTCCATCCTTACAGATGGAGCTCTTGAGACTCAGTGGGATGAGAGCATTTCCACACCCCTCTGCTCTTTCCTCCTTCACTCCATCACTCCCTCAGTTATCAGCCTTCTTAGCCAGCATCTTAATCTTCCCACCATTTCCCCTTCCCTCAACCCCTCCCTCTCTCTTTGGACTCCTTTTCCCATTACCATGACCATTCCATTTGCTTTCCTCTGCACCTCCTTTTTTTGGAATAGAACCGATCCAGGGACAAAAGGATGTTGCTGTGGTGCTTCCCATTGCTAGAAGAAGTACATTAGCTTCTCCCATGTTCTATCTCCATATTGAGCAGGCCAGCAGAGAATCATCCATAAGACAGTAAGGAAAAGGAGGGCAAGAGCACAGCAAATGGAGTCTAGTGGTTGCACAGTCACTTGGCAACCCTTCCACTTGGCAACCCTGCCTTTTCACTAGTGCATCCTTGACATTTTGTCCCATTCTCCCATCTCTCTTTTTTTTAATCCTTACTTTTTGTCTTGGAATTGATGCTAAGTATTAGTTGCAAGGTAGAAGAACAGTGAGGGCTAGGCATTTGGAGTTGTGACTTGCCCAGTCACAGAGCCAGGAAGTGTCAGAGGCCAAATTTGAACTTCCATCTCCAAGCCTGACTCTTTATCCACTGAACCACCTAGCTGTCCACCCTTTCCCCTCCCCTGCATTATGGCAGTGTTATAGCCCTAGGTGTGTGTATGGGATATGCTACGTGTGCCCCAATGTGCCAGCAATACTGGAACCAAAAACCACCCCCCTCCCAGGCCTGGGTCCAGGCTCCCCTCATTGGCATCTCAGAAATATTCTCTTTCGACTGATACACAGTGGCACCATCAGACGTAACTGACTTTGCTACTTTGAGAAAGAAGCTCTCCGCATCCAAAGAAAGAACTGCGGGAGCAGAAACGCAGAAGGAAAACATAGGATTGATCACGTGGTTCCATGGGGATAGGATTGGGGTTTTGGTGTTAAAATATCACTCTACTGCAAATATGAATAACATGGAAATAGGTTCTGAACAATGATACATGTAAAACCCAGTGGAATTGCTTATCGGCTCCAGGAAGCAGGAGGGAGGAGAGGAGGGAAAGAACATGAATCATGTAACCATGGAAAAATATTCTAAATTAATTAAATTAAAAATAAAAATGACTATATACTACATTACATACAAAGCTGAACCATGATTTTTGATAAAACGTAAGATTTTATCATTTTAGATTTTGAAATTCTTCTGAATTGGGTGTGGACATTCTGTGGAGTATGAGGACATGGTTAGGAATTTTAAGGAACAAATTGCTACACTTTATACTATTGGAATGAGTATTCCCATTAATAAAATCATACTTTTGCTAAAGAAAAAAAAATAGAAATATTCTCTTTCCTTCTTCCTCTTTCATTTGCTTCCCAGAAAGTCTAGAGAAGGAAGAAGAGGAGGCATTACCAGGGCCTTGGTAATCCTGGCCTCTTCCATTCTCTTGGCAGTGCTGCCTCTCCTGTTCTAGGGGCTCTTCTTGGTGTTCCAGGTGCCCATTCCTGTCAGGGTCAATCAGGTGCTCTCCCACCTACTCTCTCTAACTCCTCAACTCCCAGTGGGGGGGGGGGAAATCAAATAGCAATTTTCCGTACTCTCTGGCCACTTTGTTTTCCATGGCTCTTTTCCATGGTAAGTTGTCCTGAGGCAAGAAAGAAAAATAAGGTAAGGATGTTCCTCTGGTCATTAGTCTTTAAATTCCCTTAATGGTCCTTCCCTATCTACTTCAGAACTAGGGGAACAAGGACCAGTTGGAAAGTTGTTGTTTTTTTCAGCCAGCAAGATAAAGGTACAAAAATTGGCCAATATTTTTGGCTAAAAGAAAGAATTTGATTAAAAGAAAGCCTTTGTAATGTTTATATTTTTGTTAGACAATGGCAGGAAGGGGCAGAGAGGAGATTGGTATTCCCTAGCTCAAAAGAATCAGGCATCCTTTATTTGAGATCTTGAAGATGAAATATGTCATTTCTTTGGTGAAAAGCTCAGTTCGTTTAGTACAACAGTTACTAAACTAAAAATATACAGGACCCCTCAGAGACTTAAACAGTGTTTACAACAGCATTTACCTACTTTGCTCTTTTAGAAAGTAATCCAAGAGGCTGATTAATAAGCACTAAAAAAAGAAGCTATCAAAACAGTAGCCAGGGTCAAATACTCTTAAAGACTTTGTCTTTCAAGGGTATCAGGCCCCCCACCAAAAAAAGAAATCCTACCATGCAGAAAAGGATGTAATCCTGTTTTCTTCTACTTTCTGAGAGTCCAGAGATGAATACAAGTTCGTTTACCTTCCTTCATACCAGATTCATTTCTTTGCCACCCTCTGCTTGATCACACTTAAAATTGTCATTGTGTTAAGCTGTTTTGTACTTATGAAAGTTAAAATTATTAAAAATCTTTTATAAGTTCAAAATACTTTGAAATATGTAAATACATATATTAGTGCACATAGTAGGATCTCAATAGAGATTTACAGAATGAAAATCTGGCTATCTAAATAGATTACATTGATCCTAATTTCCATTGGGATGATTTCAGTAGCTACCATTCACATGCCTACTTTGCAGGATTTTTCCTCTTTCAATTTATTCAGTCTTACATGGCTGAAAAATAGAGGATTTAGCCATGTTAGTAAAATAGCCAGTTTGGTCTGACCAGTTTCTAATTTTGAACCATTGAATAGTTCTTAAAAAGTAATTTTCTGATTTATGAGTTTGTTTCTGGTATGTGTGTGCATGTGTGTATATGTGTGCATTTTGGTGCATTATCATAGTGGCATAAGAAAAATGTGAGTGAGAACCCTGTGCTATCCTTAGTATGCAAGCTTGGTGATTGGGGGGGGGGGGGGGAACCAGGTATCCGAATAGGAACAAGAAAAACAAAAGAATGAGAAAAGAAAATGCAGAACAGATAAAGAAGGAGTAGGATAAGTGAGTGCTTTACAAATGAAAGCAGATGTATGAAATTACAAGCTGTGGGATCAGCAACGGAAATGAAGATGATAAAGTGGTTCCCTGCACAGATTATAATTATTCATTTTGCCCAGTCCTGCATCCTTTCCCCATAATCCTCATGGGGGAGGGTGAAGGAAGGTACAGCAAGAGATGCTGCTTCCAGTGTGAGAGAGAAGGCTCAGAATCTAGAATGTCTCCGTAGCCACAAGACAATTGTTCATTTAGCAGTCTGGATTGATCCTATTGACTTGCCAGTATTTTCTGTGCCTTCAAAAACATTTTTTTTTGATTAACGGTTCTGATTGATGAAAAGGACTGTGTTATAACAGAAGTAACTGTAAAGTTCCTTTACAATTAGTATTGTTGGAGGCAGCCTGTATGGTACACAAAACGAGTGTCATTAATGGGCTCAGCTTTGACAGCCACAGCAGATGGATGGCCTGAATTTAGATGGTGCAGAAGAAATGGAGTAGTTTACATAGACCTGCCTAAAAAGATGTGTTTAATAATTGCACTCATAATTAGCTTGATTTTAACGAAAATGACAATTTCTTAGACAGACTTAAAAGGTAACTATCATTACATTCAAAGTCTATGAGAAATATTGCCCAAATATTCATTTAAATCTCATTTACCAGAGAAAACAAGCATATTTAGGGAGACATTTTAATAGTGATTGGGGGGGGGGGTTTAGAAGAGTTTTGGAAATAGTAAAATTAGAGACATAAAGCTGCACAAAAGTAAAAAAAGAACAACAGATCCATGTCTATTTTATAGTTCGATCTGTTTTTGTATGGCTACCACACCCTATAAATGTTATCTCCAGCGATTAATAGAGCCAAAGGACATTTAAAAAACCATGTTATCAGTTCAAGGTGCTACTTGAATGAAGATTGAAGGGCTAAAGGAACGGGCTGGAGCTGTGCTTTTATAGGGAAGACCCCTCCCCCCTTACAGTGTAGCTCTGTACTTTCCCTAAAATGTACAGCCATAGCAAGATTCTCAGAATACAGAGAGACCCAGTGACTCCCCTGGGTCACACAGACAGTGGGAGTCAGAGGCACAACTAGAACTCAGGTCTTCCCTGACTCTAGCTCCTACACCAGATTGCCTCAAGAGAGAAAATGTTTAAGAAGTAAAAACCAGATCACTGATTTCCTTTTTATCAGCTAAAAAAGATTATTAAATAATCTTTGAAATTGCTCTTGTTTTCTTCAGTGCTAAGAAGTCAGATCTTATAAATTCAATGAAGTCAAAAAAAAAAAGAAGCAGAAGAAGCAAAGCTTTAGCCAGAATATATTTAACTGGTGTCATCTCTTTGCCTTTTTTTAGTGATCTCCAGTAACTATCAAACCTGCCTGGGACTTCTGATGCATTACCCACCAATGGGGGATGTGCATTCACTTATCCTCAGGGCCCTTTTTCTCCGAGACCCAAAGGTAAGTCTTCCAATGAAGATACTGATGTTATTTGATGTTATTTACTTTGGTGGAGGAAGAAGGCTGCTCATTTTCACATAATATAGATAATTCCTGTAAAGTTTACCTTTGAGTTGATGATGAGCATTTATCTAAAGTTTGTAGACCAAAAAGAGAAGCTGTCACTGACTTCAGAGACCAAAGACATCACAATTGATTGTGCCATGTGAAACGGAAGAATAAGTCTGGTTCCTCCAAAGGGTCTGGTTCTGCCATCACATAGTGCTGCTAACTCAAACAGATCGTTCACAACGACCTCCCCATACAGCCACATCTCATCTTTGGCGTCCCTCACAGGGGACCGTGTGCCAAAGTAGAGCCTGGAGGGCAATAGGAAGACCAACAAACTCTATCTGGAAAACAGACCATCACTCACTATTCACATTTACTAGATACTAAAACCCTGAATTTATTTAATCCAAAGATTGTGTTTTTCTAAATCTTAGAGTTAGCAGTATTTCAAATGGATATTTAAACAGGCTCCAAAGCAGATTTGTCCTATGAAAGACGACACCATTGCACAGAAATTTTCTTTACACTTCATAGAAAAAGTGTGCTTTTTTACAACTAATGTTATATTTCTTGAAAATAAGAACATTTAATGATCTTAAAAAAAATCTGTGAATCCTTGTTGTTTTTGAGCCAAACAAAAATATTGGATGAAGTGAAAAAGAGAGAGTGCTCAAAAACGAATATAAGGATGCCAGGCATTGGATGATAATCGCAGCCTTTGGATCTTTGGCAGACCCCCCAAAACAGTTGTGCTGGCAGCTTTAGAATTGTCTTTGAGTCAGTCTGTCAGTTGGTAATGCTGCCAAAGCCCTCTCTGAGCTACCCTGGCCTCGAAGTTCAGCACCCTTTTAGAATCTGAAAGACTGCTTCCCTTTCAACACTCACCAGCTTCTGTCCTTGATTCAATCTTCCATTCATTCTTTTATGGATTTGAAAATATTGTTTCCTTATACCTATAGCAGTTTTCTGCAGAAATATGTATTTTTGCATCATTTCTTTTACATATAGAAATTTCTTTGAGCATCAGAAATGTAATCCATCATGTCTTTGATACATAAGAAGTGCATGTAGCTTTTGAAAGATTTAGGTGATGGCCTATGGAATCAGTCCCAAATTTATATTCCTGTATTTAGGCTACAGATAACAATATTAATAGATATTTTGATAAGGAGAATAAAGGTAGAGGAGAGATTTAATACTAAAACACCAAATTAGAATTTCTTCATGTGTGTTTTGTTTATTTAATTCAACAGCAACATCAACAAAAAGTGTCTTAGCAAAAGCCATCTCCCTTGGTAATTTGTTCCCTAGAATAATGGAATTCTGCTTCCCATGAATCACTCACCTGATGGCAGGATCAGGCATGGGTCCATCAGTATTATTACTGAATTCAAGCACTTTTTCATGTTTCTGTGGCTTTAATAGAATACTTTTCATGAGCACAGAGATGGTATGCATGTTATGACAGAGGATAATAATGTAAAATCTAAAGGCAGTAACTAAACAAAATACAATTAAATCTTCCTTTAACTGGAAAAAAAAATCAGCCTGTTAACAAAGGGAATCCCCTCATTCATATTCAAATAAGAGCATCCCTGATTTCGAACAGAAATACTCAGTAGTATTACAGAGTAAAAGACCTTAAGCATTAAAGTGAAAGCCTAATCTCTAAGCTTTGGGTAAGGTATTGGGAATTAGGTAAAAGGAAATGGATTCTAATGGCTCTCTGACAATTAGTCCTTTGCATAATGTTCATGAAGTGCTGATGGTATAACCAGGATCAAAATAAAAACAGGCAAACCAGGTGATATCTAGGGGCCAAAAAAGCTTCAAATGGCATGGGAGGTCCTCAGTTTCCATGCCTATATTGGGAACATTACCCACAATAAAGAAATAAACAAATAAATCAACAAATAAATAAATAAATAAGTAGACGACTAAATAAATAAATAAATGAATGAATGAATGAATAAGTAAACAAATAAACAAACAAACAAATAAATAAATGAATGAATGAATGAATAAATGAATAAATGGTAACTATCAAACTAATACTATCCCAAAGAATAAATTAGCAAATCCATTTGTTTTTAAAGTGGAGTGCAATCATTCTTAACAGAATTAATTTGATAATGAAATTTTTATAGCCACATGATATATACAATAGAAGTAACAAGAGTTGTAGGCTAAGTTTACCTTAATTGATAGGAAACACAAGAAAAAGGGTGTAATTTAGCCATAAGAATAATAACTAGCTAGCATTTACATAGCACTTTTAGGTTTGCAGTGGCATTTCCAGATATTATCTCATTTTGATCCTCATAGAACCCTGAGAGGCAAGTGCTATTATATCCCTATTTTACAGAAAGGTAACTGAGGCTACAGCAATTAATTGCCATAGTTAGTGTCTGAGTCCAGATTTGAACCCTGGTCTTCCTGTCTTCAGGCTCAGTGCACTATCCATTGTGTCACCTCTCTGCCTAGAAATGATTTGTGTTTGTTTCCATTTTCAGTAATTACTAATTTCAGATGACTTTGTAGACCATTAAAACTGAACATTTTTCATATATTCTCCTCACCGAAGGCACCTGTGAATAAGTGAAACTACCAAAAAGAAGACTTTGATTAGTTGCACAGATCTCCCATCAATGAATTAGTTAAAAGATGAGATTTAAAGTATGTGATCATACTCCCACCTCTGCACCATATACAAGTGACAGTCAAGATGATAGCATTTTGCTGTGTAATGATATACAGATAACATTTTTGCCCTGGAACCATTCCCAAACACCAGAAGACACTGATAAATTGAGAATGCATGAGTTTTTTAAATATTGGGGGGGGGGGGAGTTAATTGGTTTTCATTTCTTAGGAGAAATTTGCCAGCTATTTGGCAGATGCTGCTCATTCAAGGAAAATCAAATTAGTAGATATTCTAGACCTCAGTCAGTGTAAGCACATAGTTCTCTGGCCCCCCAACAAATGTTGTAGAACCTGGGAGTGAAACTAGGTCCCAGAAACCATCATGTCCATCATGTATGAGGAAGCTGGTGGCCCGATGACTTTAGGACCAGGCATGGAGTCAGGACTGAATCAAATCTAGACTGAGACTCCACAGGGCAAGTCGCTTAATGTCTGTTTGCCTCAGTTTCCTCAACTGAAGATGAGAATAATAACTCCTATCTCTCAAGGTTTTTGTGAGGCTCCAGTGAGTGTTTGTAGAATACTTAGCACAGTGCTTGGCCCTTTCCAAAGGCTCCTTCCCCATGCCCTCTATCCCTAAAACATATATAACCAGTGGTTCTTTGTTTGAAGGCCCCAGTGAGAGGGAATCCTCATCGTCCTGAAACTCTTTCTGAACCCTTGCTCCGAATTGTCTGTGTTTCCCTCTATCTGGGCTGAACGGACTGCATAACTTGAAGAGATAAGAATTGGGCATCTCAAGCCACACAAGGCCAGTCCTCATGTGGCATCTACCAAAAGCCCTTTATCACCCTGATTTCCCTCTTCTACATTGGCTCTGATTTTGTAGTGTCCTTCCCAAAGTGTACCCCAAACACAATATGGTGTTCCAGATGTGGGCTGGGCACCCCAGAGAATACCCTCCCAGCCCCAGAGGCCCTTCCTTGACTTATCACTGCCACGTCCTCAGGAGGTTTTTGGCTGCCTTATCACGCTGCCATCTTGTTTTGACCTTGGAGCTGGTGTTGAACCTTAGTGTACTGCAATATAATTTGGACTTAAATATTCCTTGACATATTTTAGTAAAACTGGTCAACATTTATTAACTCTTTTGGAGGTCATTATGAAACAAACAAGGGATGCCACCGGGTATAGATGAAAGTTAAGAATAATCATCTATCAAAAGATTAAAAACAGCCAAAGCAGCAGGACCTAGAAGTAACTCTAAGGTATTTATGAGGACAACAGTCTACCCAAATTGTCCAAGTAATCTAAGGGAGATTAATCTAGTAGCATGGACAAAAGACTTGAGGAGTCATTGGGACCAGGGACAGAGTGGAAAAAGGAAGAATGAATCTGCCCCTGGGTAGGATGGTGGGAAAACAGAGATGATGATGAAACCTTAAAAAATGCTGTTTTGCCTATTAATCTGATTTTCTATGTACTTAATGAACTGTACTAATATCACTCATACTAGGAGGCAGGGGCCACCAAGAGTTCACTGAAGA
The DNA here is from genome assembly GCF_016433145.1 of Gracilinanus agilis. NCBI lineage: Eukaryota > Metazoa > Chordata > Mammalia > Didelphimorphia > Didelphidae > Gracilinanus > Gracilinanus agilis. The sequence continues at coordinate 37,475,112 of NC_058134.1, forward strand.
ATTAAAGCATAAGCTAACACATCCTGCTACCAAATAAGGTTTTTAAACACTTTCCCATCTTCTGTTCACAGTTTGCCTTCCTGCCTTGTCTCTCCTAATCTTTCCATCTTTATCTCTCTCCCTTTTTGCCTCTTCCAGTTCCTAATTGTCCAAAATCATATTTGAAGATAAGAAATTGATCATTTCTAAAATACTTAAGAAGAAAGAAGTAACTATTACTCTTTCCTTTTCTGACAATAGATAGTATGAAAGTTGTTTTGTTGTTTTTTTTTTCTCACTCCTTATCTTTGTTGCTTAGTGGGCACAGAGATGGGATGGATCAGAGAGATCTGAGAAATGTAGGCAGCCAGGAAGTCCTTCAAGTGGGATCATAAGATGAAAACACTGGAACCACTGCCTGAAATATTTGTAACAAACTGGATAGCGAAAATCTTCTAAATACCACAGGATCTCTGTGTAGACCATCAATACATTTAGATGAGCATGAAACAAGGGAGGCAAATTTATCCATGCACTTAAAAATAGTAATATGTTGTTTTAGTCTTAGAATCAGAGGGGGGAATTCTATAAGAGACTGAACCACAGGAATTAGAAATTCTGAAATGCTGGTGATTAGGAATCTCCTAGCAAGATTTTATCTTTGCAAAGAAAAATATTTGTGTCTCTGGTAAAATAATGAATGGAATTTTATATACTTAGGCAGTCTGAGTATTGTTTGAGGTTTCTGAAAATCTCTTTTGTATAAAGAAAATGGGATAGCTGATATGTACTATTATATGAAAAATTGCCACAGACTGTTGTACCCCATGTATTATAAATATAGTTTGTAGGCTTTCCTTGTCAGCCTCCTGTCCTAATTGTCTCATTTTCTTTTCTTTGGTCATATCACTAGCAGAGAATAGATTTTCAGACAGAATCTCTTGGTTAAACTAGAGGAGAGAAAGAGGACCAGCTGAAAAATATGAAGTGATTAAAAAACAGAGTTCCAACCAGAGTTGTTCAAATAAAAAAAAATTTTAAAACCCAATTAGAAACAAAAGTCATAGAAAATGTGAACATATTGTGTTCCTTAAATAACCAGATGTTCCTTCTCTCCTGAAGGCAGTAAGGGCTAGGAATAAAAGGTTTAAAACTATTGTTTTAAGTTAACTGTGAATTTTGCAAATCTGTTTTTACCCTTTAGCAAATAAAATTCTAATACAGCAACATAAGCAAAGTAATTTTCATCATTGGGCGTTCTTATTTGTATGTTGTTGTGTGTGTTGAAGTGTTAACCTTATCACAATGACTTATTACAAATGAAATACAGTACATAAAAAATTACCATTGTAGATTCTGCACCAGGAACTCGCAGGCTCTCCTTTGTCAGTCTTGGAGGCTTGAATGTTTCTCAGGAAATATACCTCCCAAGTTTGTAAGCAGCCCTTTTGCTGGGCCGTGTTACTGTTTGCGGAAGAAACTAGTTAGAAATAAGGCAGTTTGATTTCACAGAGCCATTCGTGTACATATAAAGTGAATATGAAAATATATAATATATCCTGTTCTTAGACTTGTCCAATTCAAATTGGGCCTCCATGTCTAAGGTAATACTAAGTTTCATTTCTTTATCTGAACTGTAAAATGTCAAATTTTGAGAAAGTTACTCAATTAAACATTTACTCCTCATAATGCAAAAATGATCATTTTATATATGTATGTATATATTTATCCATAGATGTATGGAAATTTCCACATACATATATGGAAATGCACACAGCAGCATCAGTAGTGTGAATGGCTTTAGGAAACGAGGTCTTACACAGAAATCAGTGCTGCAGTAAGTAACGATTCCAGAAATTCACAAGTAGTGATTGACTTCCAACTCTCATGGCCAGCAGAAATGTATTCCTGCTTCTAACGTCGTCTTATCGGAGTAGTTATGACCCCCATAACGCACATGTGCCTGGCTCTGTCAGCAGTGTGCCGAGCAGGTGAGTTTGAGGCTCCTTCCGTGATGCCTGCTTTACCTGCCAGACTCCCAGAAGCCTGGGTGCTTGGTCAGCCGTGTGGTGCCTAGACTTCCTTTTCCTTCTCCCCCACTCCTGCCCCCCCAGGAAAGTACCTTCTAATGTCCTCCTGGTAGAGGATAGTACCAGAGAACTGGAAATCTCCTTTGAAAACTGGCATTATTAGGAATTATTTGTGCTTGTGCTTTCTTTGTTAGACTGTTCTTATAACTAAAAAATGAATGGGAAATTAGTTGTTGATATTGTTGCTTACTATTCTTTAAGCATCAAATTACATATATTCTTATATATAAATTGGATACAAATTAATATACAAAATATAAAATATATATTACATACTTTTCAGAAATAATATTTTGGTTTATGTAAATAATCAGATATGTTTTATACCCAAAACACAAAGCATGTGTTTTGACTACAGATAAATAACCAAGAAAGTTTTTTAGCCAACTTTCAAAAATCATACACATTTACAATAAAAATGTGAAAAATGCAAAAATAAACTTTTTATTCTTTTTTATTCAACATATCTTTCATTAAGAAGTATGGCCATGTATTTCTTTACCCAAATTTATTACCAAATTTATCACCAGTTCCTTAAATAATTTTATATTTGTGTTGTTATACATTCAATATAATTTTTCAGTTATACTTGATTTTTTTTTTTGCTAAAAATGTTGAAATCAGACCAGATTGATTTCATTAATATAATGGAATATTCTTTAAATTCTAATCCTAGTTAGAAGTTAATATTCTATTCTTCTTCAGGCATCTATATTACCTAGCAGTTTAAATGGCTATATTAAAAGCATAAGAGGATCCAAGTTTAGAAATCTCCAATCAGGGGAGAGGGAAAAACTCATCTAGTATGTATTTTAATGCAGCTTCTTTTATAATATTCTAAAATGGTCTAAATCTTTTTTTTTTTTTAACCCTTGTACTTCGGTGTATTGTCTATAGGTGGAAGAGTGGTAAGGGTGGGCAATGGGGGTCAAGTGACTTGCCCAGAGTCACACAGCTGGGAAGTGGCTGAGGCCGGGTTTGAACCCAGGACCTCCTGTCTCTAGGCCTGACTCTCACTCCACTGAGCTACCCAGCTGCCCCCTAAATCTTTTAATCACATAATATTATGGTAACCCATGGTTCATAAATATTTTAGGAAACAATGAAAATAACTGTAAGAGGGATCTGTTTTTAAGAGGTAACAAGCTTTTGGTTTTTGAGTAAAGAAGCTTCCAAATTCATAATAAATTTACAACTTAAAAACAAACCAACTTTCACTTTGCTTCTATCCCAACCTTGTCCAAATAGTTGCCAAATCTTGTCAATTCTACCTCTAAGGTGTCTCTAACCTCCATCCCCTTTTCTCTGCTTACCCAGCTCCCACCCTAGGTCAAAGCCTTATTGCTTCTTATTTGGACTTTTGCAGTAAATTCCTAATTGGCCCTCCTGCCTCCACCTCCTTTCTCCTCCTCCAGTCTATCCTCCATAGAGCTCCCATACATAGTTTCATTTTTGTTGACTTCCCTCATCAAGGAGCCTCACTGATTCCTCATTTCCTCTGTAATAAAGCAGAAAAAGTTGGGGGCAGCTGGGTAACTCAGTGGATTGAGAGTCAGACCTAGAGACAGGAGGTCCTAGGTTCAAATCTGGCCTCAGACACTTCCCAGCTGTGTGACCCTGGGCAAGTCACTTGACCCCCATTGCCCACCACTCTTCCACCTAGGAGCCAATACCCAGAAGTTAAGGGTTTAAAAAAAAATTAAAAAAAAAAAAAAAACAGAAAAATTTCTCTCCTTTCCCTACTCCTGACCTTCCAGATTTTCTTACTTCTACACCAGTAATCTTCTCATCCTGGAGGCGCCTCCGCCTCATACCCCCTCCTCTTTTTGGTGAGTTCCTGTCTGGTACTGTCATTTTATGAGGAGCCCAGATGATGCATTTCCACTTTTCTTCTATTCTCCTGACTTTCTGGACTTTTCCACCTTGGCCACTACCTTCCACCACTACCTCCCCAGTATCTAGCTCCCTCTTATAAGTTGTCTTCTATAAAAAGGGAAGCCTCTTGAGGGTAATAATTACCTTTTTTTTTTCCTTTTAAGCTTACATTTGTATACTAGAGCTTAGCACAGTGCCTGGCACAGTCAATTCTTAATAAATGCTTTATCTATCCATCTTCTATTTGGTATTCGAGGTCTTTAATAGTCTGTTTTCAAGCTCTCTTTACAAACTAATTACACATTAATCTCCCTCATGAATCCTAGTTCCAGCCAAATTGCCTTCTTTATTATGTCCCAAACTCACCATGGACCCTTACGTAGACTGCCTCCTTGGCCTGGAGTGTTCTTCCTCCCTACCTCTGCCTCACGGAATCCCCACTCAGCAGTAGGACTCCTTTCCTTCCCCTAACCGCCATTATTAGTGCTCTGCCTCCTACCCCAAAAGTGTTGTGTATTTATTTTGTATATTTAAGTCTCTAGAACCCAACGCATTGTGTGGCCCATAGAGGCTGGCTGTTCCTGTTGAATTCCTGCTAAGTCTAGTATTCTGCTTTCAGATAAAGACAAAGAACTGGGGGGTCATTTCTCTCTTCCCCAAAATTATCTCGTTATTACTTCTCCTCCCACAGAATATAAGTTCCTCCAGAGCAAGGGCTCGTTGAATTTCCTGTTTCCCAGCACACTGCCTGGCACAGAAGATGCCCCGTAATAATCAATGTTTATTGAATGTAACTAAATTCTCCTTCTTAGTAGGACCCTGCTAAGTGCCTCCCTGGGCCCCCAAATAGGGCCTGTTCATAAGTAAGGATGGCAGGGGAGGAGGAGTCTGGTGGCATGGAAGTGTTTAAGCATCTGAAGGCACTCTTGATAGAACCCCTTATTCACGTTGGCTTTGGCTTCTCTTTCCAGTCTGGAATAGAGAATGTGAAGGGCCTGTTGTTCTGTGGGAGCCTCCCTGCTAGTGAAGGCTCGGCAGAGTAGTTGGGAAAAGATGAAGCGGGGGGAAGGGTCGGGATGCGGCCTCACAGGATGTGCTTATGGGAAAGGGACAGAAAGTGGAGCCTCGAGAGCTGAGTTCAAGTACTAAACCTTGGACTTCCCGACTTATGGGGCTGGGAGTGAATCCTTCCCTGTCTCTCGCCTTGTGTTTCCTCGTGGCTAAAGTGAGAATGCTTATTCTTACTCCCCCACCAACACCCATTGGGTTATTCTGAGAAAAGGCCTTTTTGGAGGGTTACCTGGTCGGAAATAAGAGTTGTTGTAGTTCTTTATTATTCATTACTCTTCTCTGTGTGGCCAGGGGAAGGCCCCCTGGCCTTCCTGAATTGGTGGAGGCCACGCTGGGCATCAGCTCTGCCCGAGAAAAGTCCTCGTGGCCACAGCAGCAGGGAATACCCGAGCACTGGCCTGTGCTAAGAATTAGGAGAGAGAAATCTGGGGTGGCGTTTACTCAGCTATCTACCAAGGGGGAGAGAGCAGTAAAACTTTCTAGACCTATATATAGGTCCTGACTGCCTCTCAGCATTTAATGGAACATTTGAGATTGGAATAATGCAATTATCAAATTTACTACTAGAGAAATAGTTCAGTCCCAGATATTTCACTGTGCCTTTATAGTATTTCCCAGCCCAACCAATACTTTTGCTGACTGACTGTCATATAAAAAAGAATGGGGTGAAAGTCTTAAATACTCAACAGCAAGAACATTCTAGGCTTAAGAACTACCCAAGTGTTAAACAGTAATTGCATTTCCAAGTCTCCTGGCTCTCTCTCTACCACCACGGCATTCCCTTTATTCATTGGGCGCCCATAAGATCTCTAACACACCGTCATAATCTGCTTCCAAGGATCACAGCAATGGCTGACAACGTCACCTCCTTGGGGGAGTTATTGGCAGTCGAGTCTCAGGGATCCCAGCGGCGGGTTGTGGCAGCCCTTTGCTTCCCCTTCTTTGGATTCCTGCAGCTTGCCTACTTGACCATTTCACTGTTTGTATTATCACCTTTCCCAAAGGACAGATAGAAGAATAAAACCATATTAAAAACTTAAAGGAGACGGGGCAGCTGGGTAGCTCAGTGGAGTGAGAGTCAGGCCTGGAGAGGGGAGGTCCTAGGTTCAAACCCGGCCTCAGCCACTTCCCAGCTGTGTGACCCTGGGCAAGTCACTTGACCCCCATTGCCCACCCTTACCACTCTTCCACCTATGAGACAATACACCGAAGTACAAGGGTTTAAAAAAAAAAAAAAAAAACTTAAAGGAGGCAATTTTACCACAATTTAGAATCTCTCATCAAGGTTTTCTTGGGGAAGGGGATGGAATCTATTGGATAAAAAAAATGAGGAATTTTCTGTGGATTTCAATTATCCACGCCTCCCATTGGGGCAAATCATTCAGGTATTAATTAGGCTATCAGTGCAGATATCTGCTAATCCCAGTTAAGGCAAGTGGGAGAAAAGTACAACATATAAACAAATTAAGGAGCACTCCAGAACCAGTGCTGGGTTGTTTCTTCTCTTTCATCTTAACAAGATGTTCAGCCACATGACCATCACAGCTACCACTTTGGAAGAAGTGATTCTTTGCTGGCAGTAGAGGAACGGGTAAGGGAGACAGAAGAAAAAACTGGACCCTGCCTATCATTTTGACCCTGTGGACCTTAAAAAAGTGCCAGGAGTCCAGAACCTTTCTGTCAACATAATGGGAACATTACCTATTCACTACAGTGATATTTCCCAATTTCATTGGCTTCTGGAAAAATAACCCAAGAGTTGCCCTTCTGCCCCCTTAAAAATACTATTATATCTCTGAGAATGTAGTCCCTATAGGAAATAAAAAATTCAGCCTTTAGGGGTTTTTTGCACACCGCCTTTGTCCACATAGTTTTTGGTGGCCCTTTGGAGCTCTTTATCTGCAGTGTTTATTGAAAATGAGTTAAAGGAGGGACAGCCTAGTAGCTCCATGAATAGAGAGGCAGACTTGGAGCCTGGAGGTCCTGGGTTCAAATGTGGTCTCAGACTTGGCTAGCTGTGTGCCCTTGGGCAAGTAATCTAATCCCATTATCTAGCCCTCTTCACCTTTCCTCCTAGGAACTAATACTTGATTCTAATACAGGAGGTAGGGATTTAAAAGAAATGAATTAAAGGAGATATGAACTGATTAAGCTGACAGCTATAAGAATTTCCATAAAATGTCTTGGTCTTATAACTGACCAGTCTTCATAATACAGAGTTTTTCTGTTAGTAATTTGATTGCTTGTTGACATTTTCTGTTGTAGTTTTTATAGCACAAGAATACAAACCTTCCTTAACACTTCATTTCTCTCTTTTTTCCCCCTCTATCTAAAATATAGATAGATATGTATCATTTATTCCTTTAGAGGTTCTACTTTAGGCTATTAAAATTGTCTTCAGGGATCCGCACTGAGCAGAATATCAAGAAAGAAAAATAGAGAGGTTGTGTAGTATCTAGTTTTTTTTTTTAATCCAGAAAATTAGTTAAGATGACATTTGGATTCTCTTTCCACTTAGCTTCATTCTAGTTTTTTTTTTTTTCTGAGGGTTCAAAATGAATGCAGAAGATTGCTATTAATGTGGTATAAGCTAGCTCATTTTATTTTCAGTTGAATTGCTGTTTAAACTCACTAGTTCATTAGAGGACAACCTTGAAGCATCATCTGAAAAGCATTGAGCAAATCCAAATGCTCAAACCACATTAGGGATCTTTGAGACCCAGCAGTTAGCCTCCACTTTTAATACAAAGTCACCCCAGATCCTATAGTACTGGTACTGAGGAAAGGAACACGGAGAAGGTGCCCAAATGATGTAAAGCACACCCCTAGGGAACCTTGCCTCTTGCATTCCTAATGTGAGGTCAGGTTGGCAACCCTCTCCTGGAGCTTCCTTTACTCTGTCCTCATACACAATTTTCCACAAATTACAGCATATTGCAGCTAATCACCAAAGAACACACCAGCTGCTTTCTATCTCTCTGCTTCTAGTAGAGGGATGCAAGAGACAAGGCATGTACCTTGTGTGTATCCTTTGTGTACTAGCCTGGCTTCCCTGTCCTTGGCACCAGGATTAGGAACTCTGAGGTGACCACTATGCTCTTTTTTTTCTTTCTGAGAATCCAATAAACTGAGGACTAGAGACGGTGATGACAAGACATGACCAGGATTAGAGAATGTAAGGCTAGGTAGAGACATAAAGAATGTAAAACAGAATTTTACTGATGTAAATAAAACTACTGGTATTTTAAAGCATCCCTTGATTAAACAAGGCAAAGGTGGTGAAATTCTGCAAGGGGCCACAGAACAAAAGCATTTCATTTCCTTGTTTATCATTTGTTAATTCATTTGGTTCTGTCTTCTTTACAACTAAGGGGCATAGTTTTGGGGATTTTTTTCTTTATTACTTTTGTGGATAGTTATTAAACTTATATTTTTAAAAAAGAAAAAAAAACATTTAAGAAATTAAAGCACATTGAATGAATGGCTCTGTCAGACTAGCATAGACCATCCCCCTAGAGAGCCCATATTGACTAATTCTTCCTGTTAGTATAGTACATAAAGGGACATCTACTCTTTACCATTGCTGACTTTTCTTCCATGTTGTTGCCAGAAGCTGTGATGGAACTATGCTAACAAACTACTGATTCTATGTTGCTAATATCCTAACCACCAGGAAAAATTTGGGGAGCCTCGTGAGACCACGTTAGTTGCCAGTCAGCTCTGATGACTTCTTCATTTATTTGCAGAATCATAAAATTTTGAAGCTTGATGGGACCTTCAAAAGCATCTCTTCCCATCCCTTCATTTTATAGATAGGAAAACAAATAGCAGGTTAGTGATTTGGTCTAGGGTTAACAGAGGGCAGAACCAGAGTTAGAATTACACCTTCTGACTCCCAGGACATTGTCCATTCTGCTGTGTCAAAGTCTTGAAAAGATTGCTATGATGATGACATTTTTGAAATTTTTGGCACTTACTTATAATGAGAGCAAACCTGGGACATATTTTTTAAACTTCTTTCTTCCTACTTGAATAAGGAACAACACTGGGTCAAGTTGTTTTACTGTTCTTCATGATTCCAATCTTGAAAGGTGGAATATTAGCCATTCTTGGCTCATTCTTTATGACATCTTCAATTCCTTTATGAAAGTAGTAGACCATAACTTGGTATATCAAGTCAGCTGACCTGCTGTGGGTTGGGAACTGTGTTAAGTATTTTTAATATAGATAGAAATGAAATAATCCCTGCCCTCAAAGAGCTTCCTTTCTATCAGAACAAGAAAGAAAGATACACAAATATTATAAGTATATACGTTGGCTACATGGTGCAGCGGATAGAGTGCCAGGCTTGGAATCAGGAAGGCTCATCTTCACAAGTCCAAATCCAGCCTCAGATAACTTGTGTGATCCTGGGGAAGAGCCTTAACCCTAGTTTCCTCATCTGTAAAATGAGCCGGAAAAGGAAATGACAAACCACTCCAGTATCTTTGCCAAGAAAATTCCAAATGGGGTCATGAGGAATTAGGCATGACTGAAAAACAACTCAACAACGAGAGACAGAGAGCGCTCACATTAGCAGCTGCCAGGTAGGAGGGAGCATTTGGGCCTCGGTGGATGTTAGGATGTCTAAAAGGCAGAGACAAGGAGAGAGTGCATTCCAGGTATAAGAGATAGCCTGAGCCAAAATGCAAAGATGAGTTCTGAAATTTCATGTACAAGAAATTACAAGAAGGCCAGTTTGACTGAACCATAGAGTGTCAGAAGAAAAGTAATCTGTAATAAGGCAAGAAGGGAATAATCACGGATTTTAGTTTTGGAAGGGATTTCAGCAACCTTGTAATCCAATAAATACTTTTTTTTAAAAATGCCCATTCTGACACATCTAACCTCGTTTTCAGCCTCCACTTATTAAAGACTTATAAGGAGGGAGAAACTTCAACCTCTCACGGCAGGCTGTTCCACTTTTGGAATTCTAATTATTAGGAAACTTACATTTCTACCTATTGCTCATGTACTGCCCGAGTTTTCTCCTCTTCCAGATAACACTCCCATGTCCTTCAGCTGGTTAGGTGGAAGCCATTTTGGGAAAGACTTTAAATGCCAAGTACTAAAATGGGGTTTTGAGCCTAAATTGATATGATAGGGAGACCGTGGAGTTTGTTGATTAGGGAAGTAACAATTATAGGACCTGTGCTATAAGTATCACTTTAGCAGGTGTGAGTGATGAAAAACTTGAGATAGAGAGATCTATTCTACAATTCTACAATTCAAAAAAAAGTATTACGTTCTTACTATTTACAGTATTCTGTGTTAGGTTTAGGGATACAAAGACTCAATTCAGTTCGTCAAACATTTATTGCGTGTCTACCCTGTACAAAGAATGGTCCGTAGCAGAGTCCTCTCTTCTGAATGTCAGTCAGTCAATAAGCATTTTTAAAAGCATTTGCTAAGCCCTGGGAAGGCAAAAAACAATAAGAAAAGTTGCTTCCTTCAGGAAAGTACATTCTAATTGAGGAAGTGCATAAAATTGGGACATAAAAGATGGGTGCCAAGTACATGGAAAGGAGTCTGAAAAGAAATGGCCTGCGTAGATGAGGGGATTGAGAAAGGCCTCCAGCAGAGTTGGACCTCTGCAGAGCTGCGGCCTTGAAGGAAGCCAGGGTGGGGGACAGACGGGAGAGCCAGGAGAGCCGGGAGAGCTGGGCCCATTTTCCTGCTGGACTCCCGGGCCCCTGGGGCTCCACGGCCACCCTCCTGCCACGGCCCTCCTCTTCCACCTCTTGTTCGAGGGCAGGATGGAGCGATGCTGTCATTCCCAGAAAGCCCACTTCCCCTGATGGCCCAGCCACCCCACCTTCCTTCCCTGAACCTCTCAGAGCCAGACCCTCCTCACTGGCTGCCCTCTCCAATTGTGCAGACTTCCTCGAGTGAATGGAAGCGCCTGAAGGAGAGAAGCCTCTAACAGGTGCTTAATAAATGTTGTTTCATTCATTCATTAAACTGAGTATCCTTATTTTGAGGGCATTCAGTGAAGACAGCTACTGACTGCTCTGACCATTCCAGCGGGGAGGATCTGGAATCAACCAATTTATCTGATTTCCCAGCCAGGTGAATGGCATTTATTAAACCTTTAGAATGTGCCAAGCATTGTGCTAAGCCCCTAGGATACAAAGAAAGACAAATACATACCCTTCCCTCCAGGAGCTCACATTCTGAGTAAGGATACAGTGTGCAAATAACTAGGAATATACCATTTTATACAAAATAAATGGAAAGTCATCTCAGAAGGTGAGAGTAAGAAAGCCTCCTGCAGAAGGTAAAATGGGATCTAAGTCTTAATGAAATGTAGGGGGAAAATGAGATAGAAATGAAGAACATTCAAGGGGGTGTAAAAAGACTGGAAAAGAGCCCAATAAAGGACTTTCTGTTTGATCCTGGAGGTAATTAAGAACCTATGGAGTTTATTGGGGAGGTGGCTAGCACAGGCAGACCTACAGTTAAGGAAAATAGAGTCAAGGCTGAATTACAGTGGGGAGAGCCTTAAGACAGGGAGACCAATTAGAAAGCTATTTTAGGTAATTATCTGACAATACTACGTCTAAGAACGAATGAATGAATGAATGAATGAATGAATGAATGAATGAACGAATAGTACAGCCCTCTGTAACAAAAGTAATAAGTGAATAGTAGGATTTACAGAACAGTCTTCTATGGATTTTTATAGCATTTTCTGCTCATCTAAGATTTCACTAATACCAAATGAATGCCCACAGAGGAATAATCAGCCTCTTCCTCCAAGAGAGCTATCTCTGCAGACCATTATCTGCAGGGCTGCAAACAGTATGTTATAATGACAAAAGGGACTCCAACAAGAGTCTCCCAGGAGAGAAGCATCCCTGGGAGAATGAGAAGGAACAAGGTCAGAGTTATTACCCGAAATTGCTACAGTCAGTCTGTCCATTCCGTTTACCTCCTTTCCAAGGCTGGCCTCATTCTGGCATAACCCCATAAATTCAGATCATCGTTGACACAGAGAGACCGCCGCTGTTTACTTCTGCCTATTACTTGAATTTACATAGCTAATTCTTCCATTTGTGATATGTTCCGGCTATTTTCAGGTGAAAGCAGATAAAAGTGGCATTAAAAACATGATTGGGCAGTATTCACATCTATTCCTCTCAAGTCGTCCTGCCTTATCCACAGTCTGTAATCAAAATACAATCATGAAACAGACTCCAGCTTTGGGAGGAAAGGGGTGCTAGAAGGAGACCCCAGAAACTGCCTTGGAGTGTCTCATAGGGAAGCCACCATCACAGTCCCCTCTCGTGCTGACATACGTTGAGCAGAAGGACTAAGAGTCCAGCAGCCGCTGAAAGATAAAGAATCCATCTCCTCTGGCCAAAAGAGGTCTCTTGACAACAGGGCTAAGCCACATTTTTAGGGCAAAGTAGAAAAACTTGTAGCACTACCAGACATTTTTAAAACACCTACTTTCTGTATATAAATAGCATATTTGGGGGCCTGTTAATCTGGCAACCTTCTAAGCAAATGCACATATTTAAATATATTAGAGGAAGGGGAAAACATTTTTAATTTCTCTTTTGGTATATATTTATTGTATGAAGTTAGAAACAGAGCATAACGCACAGGTGGTTTAAAGTGCTTTTCTGCCATCTGAAATCTCTGCTTGCCAGGGTACATGGGGATGTCACTTAAGGGAATTGGGCTTATTCAGTATGTAAAATGAGGTTGGCATGAGTTCAGGGGTTTTGTCTATGGGTTTTACCCAATTATCTATTTTTTTTTTAAATTAAAAAAATTCTCCTAAGACCTTTTTGGATTTTTTTTTTTAGTTAGAGATTTTAGATAAATATATTAAAATTTCTTGGATTCTTCTATTATGTTATACATTTTTGTATTCATTTCTAATATTTATTTCCTAATAGAATACATAATCATCATTATTATTATGTATGGAGAAGATTTTTAGCTTTGGTCATGAAAGAATCCTCATTGGATAGCTAATTAAGAGCAAAATACTATAATTTTTTTAAAAACCTCCATCGAGTTGAATGTATTATTCTCACTGCATGATTATAGGCACAGCAACAGTTTGGATCTCATATACACATATTCCATCCATCCATCCTCTATATAAAACTAGATAAAATATTAACACAATATAGGACCCTGGAAAATTAGCATGATATAGGTAACATGAAGTTGATTTAAGTAGGGATCAGTGGTATTGCTGTTTATTAATAGATATAGTGATATCTGTGTTAAGTTGAACACACTCATTCACAGCTAACAAATAAAAAGAAATAAATTTTCCTGAATAACTTACAAAGCTAAAAATATAAAAATTTTTCTAATGTACCTAATTTATTGGTATTTACATATTATTCAAGGTTACTTATTGGAGCCTCTTTTTAAATTACTAAAGAATTTTGTGAACTCTTAAATATCTGATCTCTCTATATTTTTTTGAACCACTGCATACTTCTATTTTTTTTTTTTAATGAAAAGGGCAGTAAGAGACAGAAATGGGATGACCTTTGCGGACCCTCTAGCGATCAGTGAATATCAGATCAAAAATTTCCCCAGCTTTAATTACAGGCAAAACACATGCGCATGCATACATGCACGCACACACACACACACACACACACAGGCAAAATTAGCATTTTAATATAGAAATATTTTAGGCTTTAGGAGAATTATGATAAATCTAATGTTGCCTGGTGAAGCATAAAGGGGATATTACAGAAAACTGTCTCCTTAGGAATATTTGTTTAAATAAAGGCAACAATACTTCATCCTTATCTTTTTTGGATAATTATTGCTATTTCAGGCTGTTCTTTGTTCCAGGTTTAAAATACCTTTAGTTTTCCAAAAACTGTAATTGGCAGTATTTGTTTGCTATAAAACTACAAGAAGAAAAAATCCTGTTTGCTTGGCACTAACAAGATAATTATTTTAGGGAGAATTTTTGCTCTACAGATACAGTTCACTCTTACTCTGGGCTCTTCTGCACTTGGATGCGTTTAGGTGCTCCAGTTTCAGTTACAGTATATTAAACCAAATCCTTTTCAGTGGTTGAGGTTTGCCCACCTGTCTACCCTAAAACACCTGCAACATATGTTTGTATAACCCTGCAATGCTTTGCCTTTTGGGTCCTGAGAAATTCCCCCAGAGCTTTTTGCTTATAAACAGCTGAGCAATTCGTTTTTCTAATGACGGTTGCTTTTCCCCTGGCGTTGAGGCAATAACATATTCACTAAAATAAGAGTCTCATTTTTCATCAAAGAGAAACGTTAGACATCTTTTCACAGTTCTGTTTCCCCTTCTGAGCCGTCTTTTTTTCCCTTTTCGAATCTGGCATACTAAAAAATAGAGGGTGGGAGCAAAATACTGGAGAAAACAAAAACTAAGTCATTCTTAACTTATCCTACACACCTCTTTCCCCTACTTTGCACTTTATGCCAACCAAAGCGTTAGACCACAGGCATTTTCAAAATAAATCAACTTTTCTGTTTCCCTCTGAGCTCTGAACTCCTTCTCAGTTCTTTTTAATGGAGAGCACAATGCCTGTCCAAAAGACTACAGAAATAAGAATGACCTCAGCCACAGGAATAATAGGGGAAGCATCACTGTTAAAATCTGGGAAGCTGCAGTGCATAAACCATATATTATAATAATCTGATGGGTGGAATTTTTTCATTTTAAAAAAATTCAAAATAAGTGTAGTTTAACTGTGAAAAAGCAATGTATTTATTCCCAGATCGGAAGTCCTACCAAGTTCTACTTGCTGATGTATTTTCTCAGATAAGGTATTTTATTTACCAAGAAATATAGTGTGCCTCCAAATCTACTTTAAGTTATTCTATCACTTATCAGAACAATAAACCATCCCTTTTTAACATATCATAGTTCTTAATGGTGTTTACATTCTTGTGAAACTACTATTTTGATTTCACAGTAAAGGTGTCTCTACCTGTCCACAAAAATATGTCTGGCTAATGCAGAAAAATACTTGCATATGTCAAATAGACCTTTTTGCACATCTATTCTAACACTGAGATGTTAGAATTTACACAATTAGCTTTAATGGGATATATCAGAGATTGAGTCCTGTTTTATTTTTCCTTTTCTTGAAAATATCTTCTATTTTCCTAGCCATTATTTTATGGGACCCTCTACAAGCCCACCCCCAAGTATTGGATCTAGAACTTATTTGCTCTGTAAAAGAATCCAAAGCTTTCCAAGCAGTTGGGGCAAGGGGAGGGAAGTACCCTCTTTCAAGGCTCAAATCTATTTTGGCAGAGAAACTTCTAACTCAGGTCAAGCTAAATATAGGCTTACATAGATAGGCTAGATCTTTCTAGTGAGTAAAAATGAATCTTGCCGAAAAGTTGGCTCCCAGAACCCACCTTCATATTTTAATGATAGCCACATAGTTAATGCCACAGATAATTTCCATCATATATTCCATCATATACATCATATATCATATATGAAACTAAATTAGCCAAAGCTTTTTAAAAATCAAATGAGAAATCAAGTTGATTTTAGTTTTTCTTCTGAGTCACATAGGTTTATGGGATGTTTTCTCCTCTTGCCATCAACCCCCCCCCCAAAAAAAAAGCCTTCCTTGTCAGTTTTGCCACTTAACCTTCCCCACCCCCCAAAAATAACTTCTTGGGGATTTTTAGCATTCTTCTATTAACATAAAATAAAAATGCTCAAGATAAAAGAGGCCTTCAACAGAATTTTTTTTCAAAAAAAACAAGAAGTTTTTGGTACTCTGGAAGCAGCTAAGCTTAGAGCATGCAAGAGGTCTATACTAAACCTATTCTGGGTGATCTATGAAAGAAAACCAAGACAAGATTTACTTGTTTTGCCACGTTGATAGAAGACCTAAGAAAGTTTGATTTGTCCTTCTGAGTTTGGAGGGGATTTTCTAATCTTTCTGTTTGTGCCTAGACACTTCAGCAATGGGCATGTATTTTATACCACATTGATGATATCCACTCCTGCTTGTTGTGATAATTAGATTAAGTCTACACTGCCCATCTTTAGATTTAATCACCAAAGGTGAGAGCACCTTTCAATCAACCCATAAAACCCCTTTTTCACCCTTACATTTTACAGTCTACCCAGACTGAACTATATCATTAGTATATGTATGTGCACACAGCATGATCTTTTCACTGATATCCACCATTTACCACAAGAATTCATTAAAAAGCATTCTGCAAAGTAGAACAACAACCTAATAAATTAAATCCTAGACATTTTAAAAATTAAATGCCTTTATTACTTAAACCCTCTTTATGTGAAATGAGATTAAAAGTTGTTCTTAATTATTCAGTCCAGGTAAAGACAACTCTGAACACAAAATGATAAAAGTTCCATAGTATGACCAGCAGTTAGTTGGAATAGTAAGGAATGAAAATGCACTTCTACTCCAATTAGGGTCCTGGGGATTCCCGTGTCTGTTAAATATGGAGGATCCCACAATTCTTAATCTAGTTGTAAGTTTTAATAGCTTAAGTTTAAAACTGAACTGACTTTTGGAACACTATATAATAGGAATCCCAAATTTGTCATGTTGTTAAATCATCAAATTTTGAAGGTAATTTGGAAACATATGTAGTTGCAGAATGCTGAAACTTTTCTATACTGGACATAAAAAGAGGAGAAGAAGAGAATCAGACATAAGCTTTCCAGGCATAAAAGTATTGCATCTTGCAGTCCTTAATCTGTCATTGGGATTTTCTTTTAATTGTTTTTTGTTTGAGAGTTTTTCCTTTTTTTTACATTAAGCTTCAATCAGTGCTGAGTGTATTTAGAAGGCAGATTGGTTGCAGCCACATGGCAGTTTATCTGTGTGTTCATAGATTATTTACTTGCCTGTATGTATTTATATTTAAATAGTGGTATTGTCTTAACAGGCATAGTGATACTATGCAATAATCTTCAGCCATTGTCTTACATTTTAAATTCCATTTTTCAATATCTTATTTTCATTCTTTTCCACTTTAAACTACTCTCCCTTTGATACCAGTAAGCCTCTGAGGAATTTAAATAGGCCCTAAATGAGAGTAATACTTGAATCGCATTCATATGTTCAAGTTAGATCATTATTTTTGATAATCACTCTAAGTACTTAGATCAACCCTTGGTACCCTTGAATTGCTTGTCATTTCTTGATAAATAAGTTTCAAATGCTTTACATGATCTCTTTCATTTTTTCCTAGCCCCCCAAAAATAAAAGTAATAGAATCCTCTCTTCATTTCTTGGAAGTCAAAAAAGAAGCCTTTTATTATTTTTTGCTAAAGCAAAGACATATTTTTAAGTACTGGAATTAAAGAACAGAATTTAACCATAAGCAATAGCCTAGTGGAAATAATTTTTTCAGGTAAATCACGAACACAGCATTAAAGATCCGCCAATGGCTTTAACCTTTGTTTTACCTTTCCATTATACCTGGGTTCAGGTTGTCATTAACCACCGCAAGGAAACCTATGTAATTCCTAGAGATGAAAAAGTTGTACAGTTAGTCTTAATCGTATGGTAGTCATGGAATCATCAGTTATCTTCATCAAGGCAATTCAGATTTGATTATCTTAGAACTGGGTTGAATACCAAACCCCTGCAATAGTAGATAGCAAAATCAAGAGATTGTCATTTCTGTTAATTGATTGGAGCTGGTTTAGTAGACATATGAAAAGTGCAATTTTTTAACAGAAAAAGAATAAGGCCATTTTGGTCATTAAAGCACAGCTTGTTAGCTTGATGAATTACAATTATTTAACCTTAACATTTAATACTCTAGTGTTATATTCCCCTCTGAAGATGTTAGCCTACATGAATTTTTTGCATTAAGATAGAATGTGCCATTTTATTTATAGGTAGATCTTTCAAAAGCAGAAATTCTTAGCCTGAAATCTGTGGACTTTTTTTTTATATTTTAATAACGATTTCAGTAGAATTAATTTCCTTTTACTGTATGTTTTATTTTCTGCATTTAAATGAATTATTGTATACATTCTAAGAATGGGTCCATGGGCTTCACTTGCCTGCCAAAAGGGTTCATTATACAAAAAAGGTTAAGAACCCCTTCTCTCAAAGCAAGTGGTATTATAGCTTAAAAAATAAAATAAAAAAGCATGATGTTAATGTGTGTTAATCTCAGATGAGCCTGCTCATGTATGCCAATACAACTGAGACTCATTTAAGAGTTTTTAAAAACAAAATCTTCCCCAGTTTTTATTTTCTTTTAACTATTTTACTGGG
This sequence comes from Gracilinanus agilis, assembly GCF_016433145.1. Taxonomy (NCBI): domain Eukaryota; kingdom Metazoa; phylum Chordata; class Mammalia; order Didelphimorphia; family Didelphidae; genus Gracilinanus; species Gracilinanus agilis. The sequence continues at coordinate 37,493,430 of NC_058134.1, forward strand.
AAATTTATAATTATGATTTTTGAAAACCATTGTTTGTATTCTAAATATAATTTTTTAAAACCATGCTTTGCTTAGATTTTCATTGAGGTGTTTGGAAATGCATTTGTGGAAGGAGGTATTCTTTTGTTCGGGTTTCATTTGCTTGTAAAAAGCTTATGTGTGGGAAATATGGAATTTTTGTAGAATTCCAACTATATCAACTATTGTAATAGTGTCCTGACTCCTCTTCCTGCTTCTGGCCTATCTACCTAAGCAATCTCTGACCCGAGCTTCATCCTCTTTCAGAACCAGCAATTCTCATGCCAAGGGCAAGCACATGAAATGCCCCAATGGCACACGTTTGGTAGCATGGCAAGGAAGATGGAGGAGAGCAGGGCAACCACAAGGAAAGTGGCATTTTAGGATACCAGTTCTTAAAGGTAGAAAGACCCAGATACCATCTATCGGCAAGGAGACGACCAAAATCCTGCTGGAAATAGTGCCAAGGAAGAGAACAGGGATAAAGCCAGACGAGTCTTTCTCACCTAGAGTATGACCACTAGGGCTAGTTAATCTTCCTAACTAGGTGTTCAACTCAGTTTTTGTTTTCCCCTAAACTAGGACAAATACTCTCATTAGTCTCCAAATTCCAGGGCCCTGGGGAAAACCTTGGTCACCATCCCTAGTTAAACCACTGCTTCATTCTGCGGAGCAGTCATTGTCCTAATTCACTGCTTTGCTAAGCCCTCTAAATAGACAGACAGACAGACAGCTTCAGAGGCTCCTCGATGCCTATCGAACAAAAAATAGCAGCTCCCAGACCTCCGTGTCAGGCTCTCCACCTTCGGCCATACTGGACCCTTCCCTTGAAAGCCTCTCCCCACCTCCATCGTGGCTTCCTCATCATCTCCCACTACTGCCTAAACCTGGCCTCTGTCTTGTTCACCCGGCCCCATGCACCATGGACACTCGTCCACCTCTTTTCTTCCCTGTTGGAATAGAAGCATCTGGAGAACAAGGCGTAAGGGCTAGCCTTCTCCCCGAGCGTCTAGCACGGTCTTTCATTGACTGTTGATGGCTGTTCATACCTAATACTCAGAGAAGCTTTCTTTAGTGTTAAAAATAAGGGTAAGTCCCAGAAAAAGCAATTCTATCACTGTCCAAGTGAAATCACGCAGCGGTCAATCACCTGGTATGAGGCGATGGTTCGTGTGCCCGACACATTCTTGGCACTCACCAAATACTCACAAATGAAACCCTGAGCCACGGAAATAAATAACTGTAAAGTGTTGGCTAAATTCTGAAATAATACCAAAGCTTCAGGAGAAACAAAAGACTCTGTGTGCCATCTAGTGGACATACTTTACATTCTGCTCATCAGGAGCTAATGGTAACATTTACTGAAAACTGAAGAAATCTTCATCCTCATCTGACTTATTTCTCAGAGCCGTTTGGCAAATACATTGGAATTGTCATGGATCGTGTGATTTGGTTGCTTTTGAAAAGATTTGTCTTTCCCCAGTTGCATTTTAATGTGTAAAAAGTATCTTTCTGTCAAAGAGAAAAAAATCCTAATGAAATAACCAAAAAAGATAAACTAGTACACTTTCCATCGAAGTATTTTCAAGCAATATGGCAGTCCCTAGCATTGCTAACAATTCACTTAAGACCCAAATATGACATTTTTAAACCGTTGATGTGCAATTTGTTTTAAGCATTTTCTAAATCCTTTTTTGTGCACTCTTTTTTGCTTTAGAGAAATCCAAGACCTGTGACACATCAGTTCCAACAAAATTTAGATTATTACAAAGCATGTGGAGCAGATCTTATGAATAAAACCCGGTAAGCACTCCCTCTGTACTTAATGCTGTGTTTTATTAAGCTTTTGTTAAAACTCACTATTAAATGTTATGTGCTTAGTAAAAGGTAATCATTTAATTTACCACAGTAAAAGACTGATATATGAAAGGGTTGTTTTAAACCATTAAAAATTAACAAATCAGTATTGCTATTGAAATGAAAAATTTCAATTAAATTCAGAGGCTTATCAAATTCCTTTTTTTATAGTACACAACTTAATATTTCTAAAGCTAATAACCTGGACTCACACACACAGACTTCTAGCATCTATTTCCCAATGCTGGTTGGATTGACAGAGACAAAGAGGCAGTTACACATCATATTTTCAAAATTATTTCCAAAAAATGGGGTCTCCAGAAAAGGACTAGAGTCAAGACACAAGCTTTTTAGTGTTCACTAGAATCCTTGGGCCATCACTTTGGAACTAGAAAGAAAATCAATAGCTTCTAGTCCAGACCTAGAATATTCAAGGACAGATGATGGCACTGTGTTCTGTGTAGACGAATGAAGTGACTCCCAAGCTCATCCATCCAGAAGAGCCGGAGCTCAATTTGAGCCCAGGCCCTTGACTCCAAAGCCGGTGTTCTTTCTGTCGCACAGCATCAATTAAATTATCATCTAAACACGATTGTATTACATTGGTCGTGCTGCCAAGTTGGAAGTATTTTCACGTCATCATGTAAGTAAAAGAGAAAGATCTTTGGGTTTCTCGCTTGTTCCTCTCTCATCTCACCTGGGTTCTATGAAATTTCATGGCAGTTGGGCTTCATTATCAAAAAAAAAGTTTAAAGAAAGTGGCAGAAATGGAACTTGAACATTGGGACCCACTTTACTTCTCATGTGTTCTTCTAGTCCCCTTCACAGCCAGCCCATTGGTGTAGGAGTCACCCCTAGCCTTATTTTCTGTTCATTTTGCCGGTGTGGACGCGTGTTCTCGTTGCTCTCGCCAGGCCCTGCCTCCTCACTTGGCCCACCCTCCCCGCCGCCCACCCTGCCGTTATTAGCGCTTCCTTTCCAGTAGGACAGGTCCGAGACACCCATTATCCAAGGTTAAAAAGCTGAATTTCCTTAGCTTTCAAACATTTGTCCCAAGTCTGTGCAAGAGAAGAGCTTGGAGTTTCCCCAGAGCTTTTCCTGCCCTTCTGTACTTGTAGCCCTGAAACTGGGCCAAAAACTCATCTGACTGTTTCTATGACTTAGCTGCATCCCATTTGGTGGGGCTTTCATGGAGCTATTTTTAGACGCAGGATGCCCGGATCGGGCTCAGACCAACTAGAAGCACTGAGAAGAGCTCCCACTCACTCGGCCACGAGTCCGAGTCCGAGTCCACAGGACAGGAAGCAAGGAAGAAGCGGCCCCCGTGAGGGGAGCGTCAGGGAAGACGAGGTTCCCAGAGGAAAGTGCGGGAGGCGAGTCATGGGACGGAGATAAAGAGGGGGCCGGCCTCAGACGCTGGGGACAGCTGATGCTTGCTCCTTCTGTGGCGATGGCCTTCTATTAGTGTGCCATAGCCATATAAGGGAGAAGGATTGCAGGGTGCCATGTGATCTCACGGATAAGAATATCACCAGAAATCAAGAAGCCTGATTTCTCTTCTCTGCTTTCCCATGGATTGCTATAATTAAGTCTTTAAAGCAAGTGCCTAGGTATTTTAGTGATAGACTCTCCATTACATACATGGGTAATATAGAGCATACCCTGATTTTACTTGCTGATAAATTTCTTTAAAAGACACACACATGCACCAAGTGGGATATGACTTCTCCTCCTCATTCCATTAGCATTCACTGTTAAGTACAAAATAAAAAGATAATTTAACATTTAAAGTCTCGTTAGTTTTTTGCCCAAATAAGCAAAAGTGGATGCTATAAAAATGTCTAAATTGTGATTGGTCTTAGGAAATACCTATTTAATTTTTAAAGATTTTAATTTAAGAGTCTATTGCTGTTTAAGAAGCAGTACTGAGTATGCAAAGCACAAGCTTTCTGTGCGTTCAGAGAGCAGCCTCTGATTAATCCCATACATGTGCTGAAATTAAGAAGAGGAGAATACTCATGTCCCCAAATGCATCCATACATTACTTAACTTTAATGGGTCCGGCGTTCGGAAGAGACAGCACAATGCAACTTGTCCAAATGCTGGATTCCTCTATTCCCTGCCCAGTCTGCACGAGGGACCCCTCAAGAGCCTGGACCAGCTCGGCCACATCTGGGCATAAACCAGATGTGGATCCACTTCTGTAAACTAAGCACTGGGGGGCAGGCGGGAAAGGAAGCGGGGCTTCATCCCCAGCCTGCTCAGAAGAGCGGGGTTCGGAGACCTCCAACTGGCCATTTTCCTCTTCCTCAGTTTTTTATAGTTTAGTGTTCATGGCATCTAGACCCACAAGTTCCCACTTGCCCCCCACAGGTATTTTACCATAAATAGAGTAGTTTAGAGCATCAGATACTGATAATGTCAGGAGGGGGAGCATCTGCACCCCCAGAAGCTTGCCTTGCCTTTTATCCTCTCTCAGATTGTATAACTCCCAGCATTAATAACCAAAGGCTAGTCAGAATTCCAGAAAACACAAAAATCTATTTTAATGCAGTAGTAATAGGGTCAGCTAGGTGACTCAGTGGATTGAGAGCCAGACCCAGAGACAGGAGGTCCTTGGGTTCAAATCTGGCCTCAAACATTTTCTATCTTTGTGACCCTGGACAAGTCATTTAACCCCCACTGCCTAGCCCTTTACACTCTTCTGTCTTCTTACACAATATTGATTATAAAACAGAAGGTAGGGGCTAAAAATAAATAAATAAAAATAAATGCAATAGTATTATAGACTAAACTGCTTTAGGTCAGACACTCAGATTCAGACCCTACTTATTACTTCAGTATTCCATCAGAAATAGCTAGGAGTTTGTGTTTTAGCTCTTAGGTCACAGGTTTTATTTTTATTCCAACAGGAAGAAGAAAAAAAGAATCCCCCTCTAGTTAATACTAAGAACACACACACACAAAGTATGTCCAATGTTCTCACCTCAGTGTAGGCTCAAAAGTCACAGGGAAACACAGAAATCACTTCATGTAAATCATCACCTCATAAAGGCAGGTAGTTTCCCGATCACTAGCTTGAACACAGGACTCTGCAGTCCAAATCCCATGCTCTTTCTAGATCACAATGCTGCCTCTTACAATTCCACCACAGCTCCTAAAAATCCTGTGAGGCAGAACTCAAAACCTTGGAATGAGGATGCATGTGTATATACAACAACAGTACAGGCATTATACAAAACTCTGTAGAATTGGCTAATTGGAAAGTTGGCCAAATGTAGTATATAAAATACTTTCCCCCACCCCACCCCACCCCCAGAAATGCCACCCAAAGGATACATGCATCATTCTAAACAGACCTAGAGATTCAGTCAGAATTATTGGAGCAAATAATAGGTATTCTCTTAAATTTGAATTCTTTAAAGAATAAATCTTGTGTTTATTCATTTTAACCATTACATATATAATCTTTAAAAATGTTTTCTTTTTAGGTTGAGTCTGGAGAAATTGAGTCATCACTTTAGAACTTATTTTGAAATTGTGAGTTTTAGGTCAATGATGCTTATAATTAAATGAAGATTCCTCTAAGGCTGTGTTTCCCATATCTTCATGCTCTTGAATTTTTGTCATTTTAAACACTCCTGTAGCTAACTTTTTTCACTGGAATACAAACAGCACTCATTTTTATAATAACAAAAAAAGATATATGTTGTTGTCTTGAAGAGGCTTATTTATATTTAATGTCTCTATGGCCTTAACTAAGCTAGTTTAGAAGATAGCAAATATAAATATTTACTTAATCCTTTTACATCTTTAGTAATTTGGATCAGTTCATGAAGTTTGTTAAAATTAGTTCCTTTAGACTTAGCATCTTCCAACTTTATTTTGTCCTTTTAAACAATAATTTGAGAGGAAGAACCAAGAAATAATCCATCTTTTCATTTGCATGTGGCATGCCACACTCTCATATTGCTTATCTTCTGACTTTTGTTAACAGTAATAATATGTGAGATCAAATCAGGGAGGGAATAATCTGTAAATGTAGCAAATGTTTTATCCAAACCCAATTTTCAAGTAAATTTTATTTTCCGTAGGGGAAAAACTATTTCTAATAATATTCTGATATTTTTTCTAATTACTGGCAATAGAAAAATGATACTTTTTAAGCTTTTCTTCTTCCTATTTTTCACTTCTCTCTCTTGCTCATGTTAGATACATATCACCATAAAAATTCTTCCTTAAAACCCTAACATATGTTTCATGATGTAATAGATTATGAATTTACTTTTTAAATTTTTTAAAGATATTTTCCTGCAAGAGAAATCTCAAGTCCTATTCTTTACAGGAAATTCTTCTCAAGTTTAACAGCTAATTAATCCTCAAAGAGGAGGAAGAGGATTAATAGACATTCTTAGAGTGCCTAATAAACAAGTCATCCTACAGAAATACTCTTGCAGTAAACAGGCAGTACCAAGCCACAGTCAAATCTGATAACAGGAACATGGCACTGAATTCATCAAATGGAAACAGAAGTAGTTTAGCTCTTTGTGGAATCTATGAAATGGTTAAGATTCAAGAAGGGAAACCAAGGCTGCTTGATAGGTAACATCCACATAAACTTAGTCAGCAACATGCCAACCGAGCTATGTTAAACAAATGGCAGAGTCACCCTGATCTGTTCATGGAGATGGTAGAATGTGATGGCAGTCTGAGACCAGGTCATTATTGCCACCAGACATTCTCAAAAGGATAATCCTTAAAGAGGATAAGGATCCCCAGGAATTATTCACTTCGTGATCCCATCCCAACTTAAATCTGAGCCTCTCTTTCAAGGAACACATGGAATGACTTTAGGAGCCGTCACTCCACACACTTACACACTCACACTCTGTCTGTCTGTCTGTTTGTCTCTGCTCTCCCCTCACCCCCTTTGGTTTATTTTACTGAGTATTTGCTCATCCTGCAGCTGTTTGGTCCCCTTCTCTTCAGAAAGACATTTCTGAACCCCTCCCAGCTGTTCTAGTAGAAGCAGAAGGTATACCAACCTGAGGTCTTCACCATTCAGCCTTCCTTCTGTCGCTGCCCCATCAGCATCATTTAGATCCTGGCAGTCCTTCGGCTGCTGAATTGAGGATTCCTGTGGACAGCAGTGGGGTTCTTCTACCTTCCCAGTATCTGATCCTCTTCCAGATTATTGTACCCAGGAGGAGCGCCTTGAATTTGCAATGGCAACTTCTTTAATTTAAGGACTTCAGGGCTCTCTCTTTCAAGGGTCTTCGCTTTGCCTCTGCCAAAGCTCCTATGCCAGATTCCTTAATGCCCTCTTCCTCTGAAAGTCCTTCCTGGAACTGGCTAAAAAAGATGCTCTGAGGACCTTGCTCCCTGGAACTTTTGCAGAGCCCTTCTCTCAAATAGGAGGCAAGAGACAATGAATTTTCTTCATACAAGAATGATTAGAGTGCTGAAAAAGTATCTATAAAGGCCCATACAATTTATTTCATCCCTAAACTGAACCAATGTTGTCCAGCTTCCCAGAAAATCTAGCACTGAAACTTCAGCTCCATGCCTTCCAAAAGCAACTTCTTACATCTTATATCCAGAAATAATACCATTTTAAATTCACTTTGCCATGTCAAATACTTATAATCTTCAAGATACTTGCAATGGAAAGCTTTAGTAGAGATGAAAATTATATGTAAATAAACAAGTTGTGTATAATCCCTGTTGTCCTCTCTACTCTTCAACTTATCCTGAATATGCTCTCAGGGAACCTAGAGAGGATACACTTACATCTTCATGCTTTTATTGACCTACAAAAAGCAAACATTAAATGTACCTGGCCATTACCCTAGACTTTTAGATGTAAAAGAATAAAAGCCTGATAATGAAAATCAGAGGATGGTCATGATGATAAAAAATAATTCACATTTTGGTTTTCTTCATGTCCCCAGCACCTGGCACAGTGGCAGGCACATAGTAGGTGCTTACTAAAAGCATATTAACTGACTAATATGGTACTATAAGGTTTACAGAAAACTTTGCATACATCCTCTCATTTGACCTTCACGGTAAGTCCATAGGTATCTAAGGGGCATAGTGTATGGAATGCTAGGCTTAAACTAGGACTTCCTGACTTCATTTCCTGCCCCTATCCACTAGACCAGGGAGACTCAAACTTTTTTGGTCCCCAGATTCCTTTACACTCATAAAAAGTCATTGAGGATACCAAAGAGCTTTTGTTATCAGGTTATTTCAGTACTTAGTGTATTAGAAATTAGAGTATTTCTTTATTAGATCATTTTAGAATAACAAAAATAAAACTGTTACATGGTTAAAACATTTTTATAAAAAATAATATCTCTCCGCCCCCTCTCCCTCAAAGAAACCATTAATGAGAAGAGTGGCATCATTAAGAAGAGTAGCACTGTTGTTTTGCATATTTTTTGAAATTCTCTTGTCTGACTTAATAGAAGAAGCTGGGAGTTTGAATCTGTTTCTGCTTCCTTTCTGATTGAAGCATATGTAGAAAATCTCTCCTCACACAGATAAATAGTTGGAAAAGGGAAGTGCGTATTAAAAGGAAAATAATGTTTAGTATTCTTATGAAAATGGTCTCTATCTCCTGTCCACCCTGAGAGAGTATCAGAGACCACCAGAGCTTCACTTCCACTAGACTGTGCTGTTTCTTATGTCACAATTTAAAAGCAAGAAAATTTAGGCTCCAAGAGGGCAAATCCATCAGCCAGAGTCCCACAGCTAGACTCTAAATGCCATTTCATCCAATTCCTAACATTAACAGTCCATGTGATGCATATGCACTGGTCAGACCCTTTAAAACTAGTTCTGGAAATTATGATAAAACCAAGAACATTTAATATTTGGCCATAAGTTTAAACATAAATGTAAAACATTTTTAGGCTTTACTAGGTACCCTGCCCCAATTGTCTTTTTTCCCTACCAACACATCAGTGTGACCCTCTTTTCTCTTATAGCCTTCTTCACTCTTACAATTCCTAATTCTTTATCAAGGTAAATAGTAATTATGGCATCTCCCCATGGTAACTAACTCCCAGGAAAGCCAGATCATTAGGAAATAAATGGCAACAAAAAACTTTAATACATTCTACCATGAGGTCGAGTGATTTATGTATGTATATACACATATTATACATAAGTGAAACATGAAAAGTTCATTTTCAAATAAAAGAGAAAACTATGATTGTCAAATAAATTAGTAGCTGATATAGGCCCAGTGACTCGTAAAAGTCCTATTCCAGCCTCTCATCGTGATACGAATAAAATCTTGGGTTCTTGGAGGTTATGACAGTGGAATGCAAGTTCTGGCAGATTCTGCCCAAACAATAAAGACTTGTATGGTTCTAGAAAGAAGACTACATGTGCCTTCAACATACCTAAGTATAGAGATGTTCATTATCAGAAGATTAGTTTTAGGTAATGTATGGTTTAAGAATGGTGAGATGTGAAACAGATAAAAATGCAAAATGGTCTTTTGTGGGGCCCCGTCCGCTTTCCCAATGATGATGGCAAAGTGGCAGAATCATACTTGGAATCATCGTTCTAACTGTGTAGTCAGGCCATCACCTGGTTATATTAAAAGTCGAAATCATGGAGGAACTAATCTGTTTAGAATTTGTCTTAAAACTATAATTTGTCATAAATGATGCTTACAATTACATTTCATTTCCTTCAAACAAAGATGAAAGCTAGTTCCAAATTAGAAGATAAAGATAATAAGACCCTACATGAAATGATACGAGTATGATCTATTAAGTAAGCTATCACTTCCAAAAGCTGGGAATGAGTACAAAAGGAAGAACATTGATTTTTTTTTAAAACTGTCACCATTAGGGGCAGCTGGGTAGCTCAGTGGATTGAGAGCCAGGCCTAGAGACGGGAGGTCCTAGGTTCAAATCTGGCCTCAGACACTTCCCAGCTGTGTGACCCTGGGCAAGTCACTTGACCCCCATTGCCCACCCTTACCACTCTTCTGCCTTGGAGCCAATACACAGTATTGACTCCAAGACGGAAGGTAAGGGTTAAAAAAAAAAAAAAACTGTCACCATTTTAGAAAATTGTTTAGCAATGAAAACCAGTTACTACAGTGAGGAGAGCAGAAGAGGCCACAAATTCCTAAGCCAATAAATATTGATTTTCTTGCCATCAAGACATGACAGCCAAAAATAATATTTCCTTAGAGTATAAGTGTTCATTTGCAAAACCTTACAGAAGCATAAAGGCTTCTATTCTATTGACTCCACCCACCCCCAAAAATAACAGAGTAGTAAAAACACAAATAAACCTTTAAAGAGTTTAGCTTGAGGCTCAGCTAATGATATTGGAAGTAGGACAGCAAACTGTTGTGAAATGAAAGATATGCAGACATTTCTGTTCTCTTATATTTTCTTCAGTAACAATAGTTACTATAGAAACATCCAATGAGGATCCCAAAACTTATAGATGAATTAAAATTTAGGAAAGTCTTTTGTTTACCTGAATAGGTGGGCAAAGGAGGAGGAGACATAAATTCTAGAAGAATTTCCATGAGGATTTTTAAGCCCTAGACTTCTTACTCCACAGTACAATGCCTGACTCATAGTTACACAGACAGCCATCCTCTGAGCAGCTACTTGGGGCTGCTAGTAAGATCTGTTTCAAATAGATATGAACCCTAAACACAAACCTGAGTAATTTTAGTTATTTGTTTTGGCACAGCATTTGGACTTGAAAAACTTACTACCCATTTAGTCAAATAAGGATACTACAGCTAAACCTGAACAAATACAAATAGGAAAAAAAAAAATTTTAAGCCATCCAAGATTCACTTTTTTTTTTTTTTAACCCTTGTACTTTGGTGTATTGTCTCATAGGTGGAAGAGTGGTAAGGGTGGGCAATGGGGGTCAAATGACTTGCCCAAGGTCACACAGCTGGGAAGTGGCTGAGGCCGGGTTTGAACCTAGGACCTCCCGTCTCTAGGCCTGACTCTCACTCCACTGAGCTACCCAGCTGCCCCGCAAGATTCACTTTTTAGTATTTCTTAAAAGATTCTCCAAATTATTAAAAGCTTCACAAATGATATTATTATGAAGGGAAGAGAAACAGCTCAAAAAGACCTCTGTAACTACCAATGGGCTACTTTTTATGGTCTCTAAAACCTTCATAAGAATGGTCTTTATAAACTTGAGGGATTCCTTAATGTAAATCTCAGAAGGGAAGAGGCAAGCTTTCACAATGTTTTCTAAAGCAGATCACATCTTCACAATTGCCCAACTGATTGAGATGTGTAGACAATGAGGAGCTCACTGAATTTATTTTTGGTTGGTTTTACAAAAGCATCTGACTCAGCAGAACAGAATGCCCACCCAAGTGTGTCTCACTTCCATGAGTCTATGGGAGGTGCAAGTTAACTTTGCTCAGTAGCCTGTTGCTCATTAACATTAAACAAGGTATAAAACCTGGGAGACCCAATTTACCAAAGGAGTCTGCCAGTATCATAAAGGATGTCCTACACAGAGTTCAAATTGGAGAGAGACTTCCTAAAGATGGCAGAGTTCTTCCCAGAATCACAGGATATTAAAACTCATTTGAATTTTAGTCATCATTAAACCCGACAAACACAACAAAAACTAAAGCCTGAAGAGGGGAATTGACTTGCCCAAAGTTACATGAAGTGGCAGAGCTAAGATTGGAAATTAAGTGTTGAGAAGCCAAGTCCAATGCCATTTTTACTACACCATGTCAAATGCCCTTGATCTCATACATCACACAAGGTAATGATCACATCAAAACTTAGCCTTCTAGGGCATCAGTGAAATCTGTCAAGATATATAAATGATCAATCTGGCCATCCACATTGGGAAACCAAAATGGATGAAGAAATAAATACTACTCAGATTATGATATACCATTAGATGGACAGGCCATTCATTTGTTTGGGGGTTTTGGTTTTTGTTTTTTAATTTTTTTTATTTAGAATATTTTTCTATGGTTACAAGATTCCCCCCTTCTCGTTTTTTCTCCCCCCTCCTGAAGTCAAAAAGCAGTTCCACTGGATTATACATGAATCATTGTTCAAAACCTATTTCCACGTTATTCATATTTGCAGTAGAGTGATCTTTTAACATCAAAACCCCAACTCTATCCCCATCGAACCATGTGATCACTCCTATGTTTTTCTTCTGCTTTTCTGCTCCCACAGTTCTTACTCTGGATATGGAGAGTTTCTTTCTCATCAGTCCCTCAGGATTGTCCTGGGTCCTTGGGTTGCTGCGGTAGCAAAGTCAGTTACATTCAATTGTGCTACATTGTATCAGCCTCTGTGTAAGATGTTCTCCTGGTTCTGCTCCTTTTGCTCTGCATCACTTCCTGGGTGTCTTTCCAGTTCACATGGAATTCCTCCAGTTCTTTATTCCTTTCAGCACAATAATATTTCATCACCATCATAGACCACAATTTTTTTAGCCATTCCCCATTCGAGGGACACCCCGTCATTTTCCAGTTTTTTGCTAACACAAAGAGCGCAGCTATAAATATTTTTGTTCGTCTTTTTCCTTATTATCTCTTTGGGGTACAAACCCAACAGTAGACTATTTGTTTTTTCTTTCAGCATATATATCTTGTATAGGGATCACATATTACGATGAATTGAACCTAGAATTGAATAGGCAGCGAGGGGACTAGATCCCATTTTAGAAAATGTATGATGTTCTCAGTGTTTCTTAGCTGTTTATCACAGCAAAAGGCCACCTTGTTAATATCTATTCTCCTAGTGATTCTGTAACTGCGATCTGTAGAAAACCATGTTTTCAGAAAAATGAGAATGGCCGATGACCCAAAGGGCAATGGAAAAATGCATGGTGGATTAAGTAGTCTTCATTATGTTTATAACTAGGAATTAGTGCGTACCAAAAGTACCAAAGGCATCATCAGAGACATGTATCAAAGGAGGAGGTAAATCAATCATGTGACAGAAGTGAAAGGCAATTGATACATACATAGTGAGAATGCTGTACTGTCACAAAATAATTTTTTTAAAACAAAGCACAAAGACAAAGGAAAAGCTCTAACACATTGGAAAGGTTCTCTCTGAAGGATTTCTGAAGACTTAAGAATCACACAGGGTAAGAAAACATAAATGGATTGTATAGACTGTCTCAGTTGGAAATATATCCATACCAAGGAGATAGAGGAACTAGTTGTTTATTTTGAGAGATGAACAGGATAGAAGGTTAATTAATCTGTTTTCTAAAAAATCATAAAAACTTGAATTGCATATGATGGCTTTTTAGTCCTTGGGATGGGAAGGAGCAAAAAAGCATATCAGAAAGTGTTTAGTTCCCTGGAGGTTCTCTGACCCTTTGATGAGGTCAGTAGATATTCCCCCTCTTGGCCATGGAGCCTTCTCTTTGTTTCCAAACCGAGCTTACATTGGATTTGTCTTCCTTGTCTTTCAGGAGAAGGTGATTTGGGGATCAACTTTTGAAGCTTGTATATACCTTTGGTTCAGAACAAATATTATGAGAAGCACCTTTTTGTGGAGTTAGAGAAATCTTGGCACACAGAAACTGTTGTTTGTTTGTTTTTCAGGTTGTCTTTCTTGAAAAAGAGTTTCTGCCCTAGCCACATTCTTTTCTTGCCTGGAATTCCTTCCCTTTCCTGAAATCTGTCAGAAAAGTTCCATGCTAGAAATGTCTATTTTCCATGCTTGCTGTTGGGCACCTTCTTGGCTAGGATTGGGAAACTGATCAATCTTGCCCTCCCTCTTGTGGACCTGCCCCCCTCCGTGATATCTAGATGGTCATCATGCGTGAAGTGAAGAGGGAGAGTAGTGAGAGCTAAATCTAAAGATGCGTCATGTTCTCACACCAAACTTTACCGACTTCTTACTCTGACACCTAAAACTTCTGAAGCTGAGTTGTATCTTGGCCTGCTGTAGACCATGACTGGCTTCCATGTATCCTGTCCCATTTAGGTTTTCCTAATGGACGCTTTCCTAAAGCGTCCTTGGCTTTGGGGACCTTCCTTCAGCACAGCCAGTAAAGAGGCCTATTGCTTTCAGCATTGACTAGCTTACTCAGTTCTCTCCAGAGCCATTCTTTTAATTCCCAACAATGAAACCCTTCTCTGACTTAATCTCTGGTAGCTTACAGCACAGTCACAGAGTACACAAGTACATACTGATGTTCACCTTCTTGAAAATTCCCAAGTCCTCCTGCTTGAAGAGTTTTATTTCTTTTCTTACTCGTTTCTATGTTGTATCTAATGCCTAATCCAATCCAGTTTTCCTGTCCATCAACATCGCTGATTACTCTTTATTTCCATTCATTTAACAGATCTGACTTGACAGAATATTATTTCATATCATTGTCAGCAATAAAGGTCAATTTACCTCAAGTTAAATTAGAAAACCTGAGTTAATGCATTTAATGTGAAGAAATCCTGATATGCTGCTAATATTTCAAACTCAAATTCAACAGCTTTGCTTAAATCCTTGCAATAAAAGTTCTTCTATAAAAAAAACATGGGCAGCGTGCTGACCACATTAGCATATTGCTTTTACTTGCATCCTGAAAATTCATGAAATCAAGTTGCTTTTAAATCCCATGAAGTTCTTCAGAATCTGAGACAGCTAAAACATTGGATAGTTAAAGTAGGGGGAAGTGGTTATAAATGACAGCAAATATTTGAAATCAGAAAATCCTGTTCCTCCCTCCATAAGTGCCGCTGTCCAAATGAAAAACTGCCTGCAGGAGTGAGCTTGATCTATATGTTTTTAGTGAATTGTAGTCAGTGTTATTAGTAGTAATGAAGATACATTAACTCTAGTCTCTTGACAACGCTTGTAGCAGTTTCTTAGTACTTTTATCAACATATAAATTTTACAGCTGGCAATATGGGAATTTGACTAGTACATTTTTGTTTATAAAAAAGGGTAACAACATTATAACTTCTTCATATTGGTGAATTATGAATCTTGACTTTGAAAGCTAAGAAGTAAAATAAGCCGGAAGTGCTTTCATGTTATGGCAGAACCTCTCTTTATTACTCACTGGAAGAAATGAAAATGGCGCCTGACAAATGGAACGTGGGAGTGGGGGCGAGTGGCTCCTTCAGGCTCTTCTAGGGTCTTCTGGGGAGTCGTCATTTTTGTGTGTTTGTGATGGTGTTTTACTCTGCTAGACTGGTGCTGGATAGCTAAAGCTAGTTGGTTCTTTAAATGATTAGCTTATTACTAAAATGATGCGCTTTGGTTTTAGATAGAGGTTTGGGAGCAATAAAAGCCCCGAGCAGTTAGGGATCCGGACCGCAGGGTTCATGCCTAATAGATCCTCTGTCCGACGTGTTGGAAAGGTGGCCTAGGTCTATGGATTGCCCATCCAACTGTGTTGCATGTCAGAGTCTACTTCCATTTGTATTTATTCTCTTCTGGATAGTTGCAAGTTGGATTCTTCTGAGTAATTATGGTTCTCCTTTGGAGGCTCTCCAGTGTTCTCGGTCTTGCTGCAGGCAGCACGTTGTCACCTGTAGACAGAAGCCTCTGTAAGAACTCACCAGCACCATCGGTGCAGAACCTTCATTCCCTTTGGACTCTGCATTGAATATCCTCCATTAGGGTAGCAAATGACCTTTAACGAGCCTGTGTCTTCTTGCCTGCCACCTCGCTGATCTTAGTTAGAAGCCATTGGGCAAGCTTTGCTCTGTCGTCGCATCTTCCAAGCATACGACCCTACGATTTTGCTGTATACACGAGAAACACCTTATTGGAGAAGAACCGTGAAGCCTTAAAAAAGGTGACATTTTACTTTATAAAAGCCTGTCTTCTACCATCAGTATTATTCCAGTGATTCTCTGTGACTGAGTCACAGAATACAGCATTCTCCAGATAATTAAATTTCCAGGAGGTAGTGAAGAAATGCATGGTGGGGAAGAGCGGATGGCAAGAAATGCGCAGAAGCGGCTGAAGGTGGCTTATGAGCAGGAGGCCTGACTGGAAGGAGGTGTGGCTCAGTTCATGCAGCAAGAGCACACACAGCATGGATAGCTCACATGTTCTACTGGTGTCCACACAATGACAGGATTGCTAAAAGAGGCACCAGGCCTTGGGGAAAATTTTTTTAAACCCTTAACTTCTGTGTATTGGCTCTTAGGTGGAAGAGTGGTAAGGGTGGGCCATGGGGGTCAAGTGACTTGTCCAGGGTCACACAGCTGGGAAGTGTCTGAGGCCGGGTTTGAACCTAGGACCTCCTGTCTCTAGGCCTGCCTTGGGGAAATTTTTGAAAGGACATGGATGAGAGTCAGAGAGTATGAGAAGTCATGGCTAAATTGGCCAGCGGAGGGCATGGGTCCTCACAGGATGAGACCACAGCTCCACAGAAGCCTAAAGAGTTTCATCATGTTGAATATGCCCATCCCCTAAAAAGACTACAACTCTACCACATCTTGGGAGACTTTCATGAGCTGTAGTGGATGAAAACAACTCATCCCCTAAAGGCCAACTTCAATAATAGGCCTCTCCAAATCTATCACTCCTGTCTGATCCTCAGATGAGTTCAGCACAGAGCTCTGGGAGATGGGTAGAACCTACCAGAGTGGGATCATGCTGGTGACCCAGGGTCCCTGCCATTATTATGACAAGGCAATAAGGCCTTATTAGACCTATCAGGACCTTAATAGAATATATACAATTCAGTCATGAACTAGGTTACCCATATTTCTTTTAGGAAATCTAATTTTGGGGATATCTTTTGAAAATACACAAAGCAACTTGTTTCTTTTCCTAACTAAGCCAAACTAATCTGAATCCTTTGTTTCATCACCACAGTAAGCTGACCCTCACTTTTTAGAATCAAAGGATCATTGATTTCCAGCTGGAAGGGACCTCAGGGACCATCTCATTAAACTCCATACTTCACAGTTGGGGAAACTGAGGTCCTGAGAGATAAAGTAGGCAAGGCCATATGGACAGTAAGTAGCAGAGGTCTTACAACTCCAAATCCAGGATCTTGCCTTCAGATTATACCTTCTGGCAAGTTACCCAATGTGAGCCTGGTGACAGGTGATAGGCCTGTCATCCAAGGACCAGCAGTGCTTAGTTTAGAGAAGCACATCACTAGAGTGACCACCAGCTGCTGATTTTCCTATAACAACTCTACAAGATGGTCTCCTTGGAAAAGGAATGACTTGCTATGTCCACAAAGAGAGAAGAGGCCACACCAATGAAATCACAGTGTATTCTAATTAAAATAATATGGAGACTCCAGTTAACCAGAATTCAACATACTGGATCCCCTAAACAGCCTGTTGCTCTTAGTGCTATGCTTCTCAGAAATGGAAATGGTAGGAGACACGCTCCTATTAGGCATTTAGCCAGAAAATTACTGGCTTCCTAGAGGTGCTCTAGATTCTATTTACAGCTCATGGCTCCAAGGCCATGGCAGATCTTCCCAAATGATGAAATGATGGAGAAGCTAAGGACTCTGCCAGAAATCACTGCCATGAATTTAGCTCTAAGGAAAAGTGAAAAAAATTCAATTACAAATTAGAAAATTTCCTTCTTCATTCTCAATTCAGATACAGAAACTTATTGATCACCTACCTATGATGTGAAAAATACTTTGCTAGGCACTAATGGACACTCCAAGATAGGGGGAAAGGCCTATTTCTTCCTTCAAGCTAATTGATCCAACTTCTGTTGACTACTTGGTAATTCATGAGGAAGATAGAACAGAGATGTGCCTGTATCTTTTATACATATGCACTTTTATACAGAGTTCATCCACAGAATGCTAACACTTCTCCAGAAGCCACACACAGCATCTCATTACAGTAATACCTTGGTTTTCACTGACATCAGTTATCATTGGTTTCCATTTTCATCGATTTTTTCCACAAAAAATTTGTCTGGTTTTCATTGTTTGCCTTGGATTTCATCGGTGAGTCCACATAACCTTGATGCTAATTTTTCAAAAACAAAGGGCAACCCACATGTTCTGCTCAGTGTGAGCAATATATGTATTGAAAAGCAAATAAATCCTTTTATCCATACAGATAGCAAATGAAAATAAGATAAAACATACAGAAGAGAATATATACCTCACAATATAGAAAATGAATGAGCTCTTTCATTGGGAGTGAGATCTCAGTCAAATAGAAATTCTCCCATAGTATCTCAGCTGAGAAGAGGGACATAATCAAGGTAACAACTCCTCTACATGTCAGCTCCTTTCCAGATAGTGCCTTGATACCTAAGGTCCTTATAGAGGGGGATTCCCCTTCCAAACATAACCTCTCTCTCCCCTCCTCACTGTCTTCCATGTACCAAGAAGAGTCTTCAGAAAGGTAAATGCCATGTTAAATGCTCATTTATTCTTCACATTAGTCTTTTATATTCATTTCTTATTGTTTTTAGTATTAAACACTGTATTTATTCTCTATAAAATGTGTTTTTGGTATGTATTTTGGAGTGTCTAGAATGAATTAATTGGATTTACATTGATCCATATGGAAATAATTGCCTTGATTTTCATTGGTTTCAGTTTTTGTCAGTGGTTTACAGATGGATTATCAAGACTTATTGGGGTGAGGGACGGAGGGAGCTGTGCATAATATAGCAAGTCATTTTCTCTTTATTTTGGTAGTGTCTGACCACCTCATTTGTATCTTCTTTTTTAGGGCTAATGCCAAAGCTGCCCCACTGAACATAAACAAGGTCTCCAATAGCCTACTTAATTTTGGCAGAAAATTAATTGGCCCAGCCATGACCACAGGCAATATGGTTGGCCCCATCCCCAGCGGCAATAGTGGCGCGGCGCCTGCTGTCATGACGGTCAGGACCCCAGCCGAAGCCCCCCGGCAGCACCCCCCACCGCCGCAGACACAGCAGCAGAGAATGATGAAATCGGAGAGCATGCCAGTTCAGCTCAGCAAAGGTACAGAAAAGAACTCCCTCACCATAGGATGGAATTTCTTAAGCTTCTTACTTTAAAAAAAACAAAAAATGACCCAAAAAAGTGGATTCAAAATACCTCATTCAGGTGGCAAAGATTTTAAAGTCATTTTTAAGCCAGCATTTGGATCCAGTTTGAAGCGAGCATCCGTTTGTTTTGTTTTCAAAATCGAGAGCACGATTACAAAGTAATTTGTGGGCTTTCAGCTATTTCATCTTAAATTCACCCGAAGACCCTTTGGATGCACGAGGCAGAAGGCTGTCTGCAGTATACTCTGAGATTGTCTGACCGAGATCAGCATTAAGCCCGTTCTTCATGGCACTGCCATGCCAGAGAGGCCTTCGGAGTCACCGAGCCCACCCGGGGAGGTCATTCTAGCTCAGGTCAAGGTTTGGTGCGAGAAAACTCAGCCAGACCCAATACAGGAATATCGCACTGACGCAGTGACCCGATGACCGAGAGCCCCAGCCAGACCCTGAAAAGGAGGAGGATGCCCTGAGGAGAGTCTCTCCCAGGCAGCCTCTTGTCTTTTCATTTCTGCCCCATCACAGGAGGCTTCATTAGATGGTTTCTCGGAGCGGGGAAGGTCCTTCTCCACACCTCCTCCATAAAATGGACCTGAGCTGGGTGCTTATCGCCCTCCCTACCTTACATGGTGGTGAAAGAAAGGTGGAAGGTTTAGAAGGCAGGTTCACAGGCTTGGGGAGCAGGAGGCAGGGAGGCTGCTAGCCCAGGAGCTTAGCTGTCGGAGCTCCGTCCTTTCAGGGGCTTCATGCCTTCAAGAGCTCCTGGGCACTGGGGGGCCTGGCTCTGCCTGGGAAGGGCCACGGTCATCGGGCCCTGAAAGCTCCACGCTGAGGGTCTGCAGAGAAGCCCCTGGGCCGATTCTGACTCCTGTCCGGTGCTGTCCAAAGAAGTGTGACTGCGTGTGTGCACGTGCACAGCCACCCACAGACACACACAAACGTTCCTTGCGAATAACAGTTCCCCTCTGCCTTTGCTCTGTTCACGTCTTGCTTTTATTAAATGCTAGTCATTATATAATTAGTATCTTAATTTTTATTAAAATATTCCGTTTACCTTGCACAAGAATAACGGCTTTAAATGATATTCCTTACTTGTTAATGCAGAGCTGTCACGCTTGATTTAAAGAAAGGGAGACTTAAAATCATTAACATATTGTAAATGTATTTTAATGCCAGGAGACATGCCCACTTCCAGAATGGAAATGAAAGTTATTTTATATATTTCTTAATTGTACTGTTTTATTGTTCCGAACAAATATAATTTCAATATTGCTTTGATAACAAGCTATAGTCAGTAGTAATTCTAACTGATGGCAGGCAAATGAGTCAGAGAGTCTCTAAGTACTGTATTTTAAATTTTCTGAGGAACCAAGCCAAATGACTAGCAGAATAAAGTTGTGTCTCTGAGGAAATGTCAAGTATTAATACCACTGTGAGTGAGGGAGGAAGTGCGAGGAGATGGAACAATCGATGAAACCCAGTCCCCAGTCATACGGAGACAACAGAACACTTAAAGTATTTGGAACACGAGGATCACTGGGGTGTTTTGTAACCGATCCCTGTACTCGGAGAAAGTGGTCGTCTTTAGGAACTCTGCGGGTTTTCACGGAATCATGGTGAGGGCTGCCAGGCACCTTAGAGATTATCTAGTCCAACCCCTTACTTTACAGATAGGGAAACTGAGGCCCTTTGAGGCAACCACCAACTACTCTAAATCTGTCTATGAATAGTGATGGCCTCCCTTATACAGCACCCACTGTTTTTACACACTATTTGTCTCTGCAGAGACACATATTTTTAAAATATGAAAGTAGGTTTCACTTTCTTTGGTGAGTTGCCTTGAGAGTAAATATTTCAGAAATTAAAGGGGAAGGGAAGAGTCTGAGACTGGGAACCCAGAAACATGGTTTCTGGTCTCCGCTTTTTTACTGCCTCTTTATATAACCACAGATAAGTCCTCTAACCCCTCATCAGTAAAATGAGGGGCCTGAATTGTAACAAACAACCACAGAGTTCCATGATAATTTAAAACAAGACCCTTTAACCCTAGAGTTAAAGTTAACCCTAATTCTTGATTCAAATTTGTGGGTGCTCGTGTTTCCTTCTCCCAAGTATGCCCAACTATATTATAACCTCATTGATAAATTTGAAACTATATCAGTTACCCTGATAAACAGCACAGTCATCAGCCTGTTAGGAGACCTCGTATTAGGGACATGATTTTAAATTATCTCGGAGCTATCTGTAGAAGCAGTAATCAGTCATATGCACAGTGCCTTTGAGGGGGAAAAAAATGTAATATCTTTTTTAGCGTACTCTGCTGGAAAATTCACAAGTTTTGAAAAATTGTTGTTTACAAAGATAAAAATGCTTCTATGGTTTTCATAACATTTTCCACTTCTTGATTATTCATGCTGATATAGAAGAACAGCATTATGGATAATCCAAAACTAATTTATGATTGACTATGGTTCAGGGGACAACAGATTTGCCTCCCTGATTCTGTGTGGCTCTGGATGGGATTAAAATTAGTGTGCATTCCCTGACCAACACTAAGACAGCAAGAGAGATGACCCCAGGGTAGTAGGGTGGCTGTAGATGGCAAGATTGCAGTTTAAAAGCCTCCACAGGTATTTATAAAGCCGATTGAAACAGATGAGAGCAGATCATTGACAGTCAACTGTGGAAGAGAAAGGAGGGATTTTAATGTGCCAATTAATGACTATTTTATAGTCTACAAACTCCTCCTTGCTTGGTTATTTTCTAAACTCCTGTCAGGCAGATGTTTTACTTTATTTCAGTTACGGGAGGAATATAAAAGGGGATGCTATTAATTGATCTGTGGGAATGTAATTACAACCCAGCAAATTCTAAATGAGTTGATCATGTTGCAAATCATAGCTGAAGCAAGTGCCCAGGGCATCAAGGGGATGGCATTTAATTCAGAAATGGATTTTTTCACTATTCTATAAATACCAAAGGGGGAATCACTGAACCTATTAATCATATGTAGTCTTTTTTGTGATGCCAGTTTAAAAGACCAGACATCATTCCCTTTTTATGCACCAGTTAATCAAAAAGCAACATAGGAGTTTGTATCATTTAATAAAGGGGGAAACAGCCTATTGATATTAAACTGACAGTGCTGAATGTTGAGCTAGCCATCAAGAAAACAACTCTAATCAAGCAGGAACAAAAAGCTCAGTAGACCTTTCTAAATCTTGTTGGGTTTCGAATATCTCCCAGGGTTTGGTGAGGCGGGTACTCATAGGAAAAAGGTCCTTTTTACTCCTCGGTGCTCTTGAGTCCCCACATTCTCCTGGGTTCTCTTGTCCTTCTTGACTTTAAATGCTTCTTTCTTAGAAGGGCACATGATCTACCTAAAGCAAGAAGCATGTCTCAAGAGGGTGCTGTCTGTTATATATTTTTACATACTGATGTTTCTCAAATATGGGTAACTCATCAGATTTCTTGATTTCTTAATTTGCAACTAAAAATATACACTTGATATATACTATTTTTAAAACTCTTTTATCTAGTACTGAGAGGGCTCAAGTCTACCTAAAGATAAATAATTTCTGGCACAAGAGGGGATTTTTTTTAAAAAACATACCTGTTTTTTTAAAATTTTTTAAAAGAAATTAATTTTTTTAAACTGATCATAGCTATTTTTGAAGGAGGGGAAGCACTTTGAAATACCTAAAGAAATAATGAAATCCACATTGCCAAATACTTTGATATAATTTCCCCTTACGCTGATGCAAACTGATTTTTCTTTGGAAAAAAGAAAAGTTTTCTTAAAAGACATGTTTTTATTTTTTAATTCATTTCCTTTTTAAGAATAATTGCTTGATTGATTTTTCCAGGTTATGTTCTGTGTTTTCAGGGGTTGTTGGATCAAATGAAAAAGTCTTTCAGCTCTTAAAAGGGAAAGAATATTTCATTCAGTTACTTTTCTTGATGAAATCTAATTATTTTCTCTTATGAAATCTAGGAGATGTAGTTACAGGAAGCGATGCTCAGGTTTCTGTTCCTGTCCAGACTCTAACTGGCCTCCAAGGTACAGTCACTCTGGTGACACAGTCTATCTCTGTTTGCCTGCAGCATTCTCATTGTGTTCACCCAGAATCCCCAAGGCCACTTTTGCTTTCCTTTAGTTTCCATTTTTGCACCTCCTGAGTCACTGTTGCTGTCCAGCCACTAAGTGGCACTGTTGTTTCGAACAAAAAGGTCCTTTCCATTCCATCCCACCCAAGAGATGCTCAGGCAGCCGGGCTCTCTTACACAGGTCTGATCCCAGGGTATTCTCACACTGCCCTTTGGGTGGCTCTTTCTCTTTGCCCAGGTGTCCCGAGACAGTCTTAGAGGAATCCGTGCTAAGCTTAAGCATCCGGGGGCTGCGATTAGCAGCAAGTACTTCTGCTTCAAAAGACTTTCCTGCCTGATTCTGAAATAAATAGTAAAATGTAAGCCTTTTTATTACGGGTTTTATCAAAGAATTAAAACATATTGTGTCAAACCAACCACCATGCGGTGACAATGGTGATATAAGGGAGAATAAGAAGCATTTTACGAACTTGTCAGTGCCTTCTAAGAGAAAGAAGGACGTTTCCATTCTTTAAAAGAGTTTTGTTAAGAAGTTATTCAACAGATAATTCACCATTTCAAAATCACTCCAGATTTCATTATAATATCTTTGAAATGAAGGGACCTGGGCGAGGGGTGGATTATAGAACCCCTTTGAATTAATTCTAAGCTGCTTTGAGTCTTAGGAGATAAAATGCATCTCAAAGGTATAAATACAAATGTTTATGGCATTTTTCCTTCATTAACTTCAGATGCTTATAATGCAGGTAACTCCTGTACAATCTCTGTTCTTAGCTGGGCTTATAGTGAAAGGGAAACTGAAGTCACATGTGGCATAGGCACAGCCTCCTGTGCTTATTATAAAGTCCCCCCATCCTTAGAAATAGCTGCCTTAGTTGAGTGGGCTTCACATACCAGCATTCACCCCATATAGAACTCCCTTCCACCATTTCCTGCCACCAATGTAGCTTTCTTTCTTCAATAGTAATAACTAGATATCATTATGATAATTATAGATTCATATAATTATAATAGGGTTGTCCTTGATAACTCTGTGAAGTAGGTAGTGTAAGTATTGTTATTCCCATTTTATAAATGAGAAAACTAAAAAGGGGAAGGTAAGTGGTTTGCTTGTGGTCACAAAATATTAACTGTCTGAGGCAGAATCTAAATATAACTAAGGGTTGTCATAGTGCACAAAGCACCAGGCCTGGAGGCAGGAAGACTCATCTTCATGAGTTAAAATCCAGACTCAGACACTTCCTAACTGTGTGACCCTGGGAAAGTCAAGGCACTTTGTTTGCCTCAGTTTCCTCATCTGTAAAATGAACTGCAGAAGGAAATGGCAAATGTTCAAAAGATGGGTTTCTTGTATCAGAGGCCAATCTTTGGAACACTGGACATTTTACCAAATGTTACCAACTCTGTCCTTCCCTCTTGTTTATTCCTGGACTCCACTCAACATCCATCTGCTTTATCTGTCAGGGCAGAGGGGCGAGATACATGTGCAGATTTAACAGATCTTCTGTATTGACATATATTCAGTGTGCTGTCATGCAACCTGCATGTCGTAATAGAGTATATGGATCTGCAGTATGGATTAAATTTACCTTTGTAGAATGTGTTCATTATGTTTGATATCATTTCCCTGGGAAAATGAATTTTGAAGTGCAAACTGCCAACTTAGGAGCATGCCTTTAGACTGCAGTCCTTTGCAGCCTATTTGTACGTAAACCTGTGAAGAGCAGATCTACTCGGCCTCCCCCAACCTCTGCTGACCTCCAGCCTCACCTCTCCACCTGGCTGTCCAATAGACTTCTGCAACTCACTGTGTCCAAAACTGAACTCTGAATTTCACCCTCCTCTCTCCCTATCTCCCCACGGCCCTAGAAGTCAGCCTGGACTCTACACTCTCTCACCCTTGCCTCTCCCATATCCAATGTATCCCCTTATCCCCTCTGACACTGCCCTCATCATCTCAAAATTGAACTATTGCAATAGCTATTGGTGGCTCTGCAAAATCTCTCCCTACCCCAATCCATCCTCTATTCTGCCATTAAATTATAGGTCTGACAGTGTGTCCCTCCTACTCGATCAACTCCAGTGGCTCCCTATTGCCTCCAAGATCAAATGCAAAATTCTCTGTTTGATAGTCTTTGCCTGGTCCCCTCCTACCTTTCCAGTCTTCTTCCATTTTGCTCCCCTCGTTTAGTCTTCCATCAAGTGACTCTGGTCTGCTGGCTGTTCTTCAGCTCTAGGTTCTGGGCATTTTCTCTGTCTGTCCCCCATGCCAGGAGTGATCTCCATCCTCAACTCTTCCTCCTGATTTCCTTAGCTTCCTTTAAGTCTCAGCTAAGGTTCAGGCTTTTACTAGAAACCTTTCCTCACCCTTCTTAATTCCAATTCCAATTCCTTCCCTTGGTTAATTATTTCCTATGTGTCCTGTATATGGCTTCTAGTTTATTGTCTTCCCCTTTAGAATGTGAACTCCTGGGGGCAGCTGGGTAGCTCAGATTGAGAGCCAGACCTAGAGACAGAAGTCCTAGGTTCAAATCTGGCCTCAGACACTTCCCAGTTGTGTGACCTTGGGCAAGTCACTTGACCCCCATTGCCTACCCTTACCACTCTTCTGCCTTGGAGCCAATACATATTGGCTCCAAGACAGAAGTAAGGGTTTAAAAAAAAAAGTGTGAACTCCTCTTTTTGTATCCCCAGCACTTGACCCCAGGCACTTAACAGATGTTTATTGATGGATTGTTTGGGAAGTGCCCTTTGAGATGCCCACCCTCCATGTGTATACCTCGGCCCATCTCCACTGAACTTCATTTAAAAGCCATCTTTTTTAGATAAATTCATTACATAGTCATGAATACCTGTGACTTCTCTGAAATTATTCCTGAGAGGCCATCCCTGCCTCTACTTGAAATGAGGCCCAGTTTGATGGAGCCTGCTTACATACTTTCAAGAACTTGACCCCTCAGTAGAGCATCTCTTGGCATCCAGGTAGGACTTTGTCACACCCCGTAATCGCAGTTAGTAGTTCTCCACTTTCCTTGAAAGGCTTAGCTCTTGAGCACTTTGTGTTTTGGGAGAAGGAAATCAAGACCCACTTGCTCTGGCTCTTCCCCTCTATGGCCTCTTCATTTTCCCAGAGCAAATCAGAAATGGCAGGACTGACTGGGAGCTTCGCAGAGCCCCGAGGACTTTGAAACCTCTCCCTAAATACCTCTCCTTTCATTAAAGCGGCCCATGAAGGAACACAAGGAAGCCATGCTTATCTGTAGGACCCAGACAGTTCAGCTTTCGGCCTCCGTCTCCATCTATACACTAGATGACCGGCCTGGAAGACCCCTTCCAGCTCCAAAGCTGGGACCCTGCGCAGTCACTGTATGGATGACAGGGGAAGTCTGTCGGCTCCCTATTCATAACTCTTCCTCGCTCTCCATCCAGTGTTGGACGTCATAAGGCTGAGTGGCAAAGCTAAGGAGAAGCCAGCCCCAGAAAAATTTTTGTCTGTTTTCTCCCTTTCTGACACCCACCCCAGATTCAGAGAGCTAATTCAAGTCTCTGTCTTATGAGGTCTCTTGCTGTGAGCCAGGCTTCTGAGAAAGTAAAGAAACCAGAGCCTAACCGGTGTCGGCAAAGTACTCATCTGCCGAATTGTGTCTATAAGGCTGGAAACTAGGATTTGAAAGCCTCAATAATCTCCTAAGAGTTGTGGGTAGTAAGTGTAATAAGCCTTTCTTAGGAGAAGTGCGGAGTGCATTTTCCAGGATAATGACTGAGCAGGGCCCGCAAAGGGCAACAAAGATCTAGTGGAAGTGTTTAGCTCACATACTTAAAGTAGGAAAACCTATTCAGTATTGAAGGTGGAGGAAAAGGATTCTTTCTTCAAAGTTTCAAGCAGAGCTGGTTCTTGGAGGGAAAGAAGGCATTTTGTCTGCTTCCTCTGCCTTGGTTGCCTTTTGACAATCTCAATGCTTGTGTCAGTGGTAGATCTTACCCTCATTTATTAACAATCTCTTCCAATATTTGTTGATTTGTAACAAATTATCAGCAAAACTAATTTGTAATTGTTTCCTGTTTGTTCTAACAAAATGGTTTAGCTCCTTAGCCTTCAGGGTTTGAAGTAACTCTTGGTTTTCAACCTCCTTATAACTTGAGACAAATCTTATTCATTCCTTCTTTTTGTAGACTTATTAAAATGTGTATCATAAGTCCAAATAACTTTTTTTTATTAATACTTCTATGATCTCTTGGCCACCTTCATGGATCTATTTGGTAGCTTATTTATTGCCTTAAGGTAAAAATAACCTGAATTTTAGTACTTGTTCCTTATTGTTAGTGGGTAACCTGGGCAAACTAATGAATGACCTCTGGGCCTCCATTGCCTTCCCTTATTCCTAACACCTAATCAAACAGCCTTTCAAGTTGTTCAATATTTCCCAATTCGACTTTAGAGTATTTGGGGGACTTTTGCTAGCCAAGTTAAAGACTTTCAAGTGGGTCCTGTTTAGTGTCAACCTTGATATGCCATATCTTCCTTATTTCAAATCTCGAGGTCTATCCACTAGACCATACTGCCCTCTAAAAAGGAATTACTAAAGTGTTCTCTGTATCATAGGTATTTACTGTGGTAGATAAGCAACAATGAAAATATGCTTAAACTCCCTACCTTGAGTCCAAACAAGTTTTTCCTAACATGCCTTCTGGAAAGTGAAAGTAATAGCTCTCTTAGAAAATCACCAATCCCACTAGTCCATTTCTCCAATAAATAACCAACAAGTCCAGAGGGCAAATGATATAAGCTTATCAGCCAAAAATAACTTTCCTAGCAAAGCTGAATATAATCCTACCAGACAGGGAAATAGATTTTTAATGAAACAGAAAATTTCTAAGCAAACCTAATTAAAAAACTATAGATTCATAGATGAAGGAAGAGTTGAAAAAATGTAGTTTTGAAATGATTTTTTTAATAAATGAAAAAGGAGTGTTAACAGGAAAAATGGAAAAAATAAGAATTTTAGAAAAACCACTGAAAGGAATTATTGTTTTAGCCCAAAAGATATGACCTTAACCAAGAAGAAAAATTACTGAAAATTTAGAATTGATGCAATAGAAACTGTTGACTCCATGAGTCATCAGGAGATATAAAACAAATTTAAAAGACTGAAAAAAAATAGAAGAAAATATAAAATCTCTTGTTGCAAAAAAAATGACCTGGAAAAGAGATTGAGAAGGAAAAAATGAAAGAATCATTGGTCTGCCTCAAGACTATATACCCAAAAAAAGCATCTAGACATCTTATTTCAAAACATTAGAACCAGAGGACGAAGTAGGAATAATTTTTTTAAAAAATCTATCCGTCATCTCCTGAAAGAAACCCCAAAAGGAAAACTCCCAGAAATATTATAGCCAAATCTCAAACTTTTAGGTGAAAAACCAAAACAAAGTAACATTGCAAGCAAGTGGAAAGAAAAATCAGGTACCAATGAACCCCAAAGAGGATCACACAGGATTTAGGAACCACCAATATTAAGGAGCAGAGAGTTTGGACTATATTCCAGAAGTAAAGGGATATAGACTTATAGCCAAAAATAACTTAGAAAAACTGAGCAAAATCCTACATGGGGAAAAATGGATATTTAATGAATTAAAGAACTTCCAAACATTCCTGATGAAATGAACAGAAACCTTGATGTTCAAACACAGGAGTTAAGGAAAACATAAAAAAAGGTATAGACACAAATGAACAGTGACAAAGGACTAAATAAATATAAAGTGCTTATGTTCTATCATCAACTGGGGACAAAGAAGGAATCTAATTAAAAGATTTAAGAGTAGTTTTGTTATGTCTTATTGATCTTAAAAGAAGAATGAAAGAGAGGAATAAGGAAGATTAGGGAAAGGTACCTCACATAATTGCTATACCGATAGAATTCTGTACAAACATGGAAGAGTGGGGTGCAGCTAACACTTGAACCTCATTCTTATCTGAATTGGTCAAAGAAAGGAAGAATATACACACAGAGTCGGGACAGAAGTATATTTTACTCAATAGGTAGATAGTACAGAAAGTGAAGAAAGGAAAAGAGGAGTTCAGAGGGTAGATTAATGGAAGGATTGGTTCCTAAGCAAAAACAAAGCTGTACACAAATTTTATAGGATTTTTTTGAGGTGGCAAATTGGAACCTGAGGGAGTACACATCAGGAGAGGAATAGTTTAACACACTGTGGTCTATAGATGTTGTGGAATATTGTGGTATTGCAAGAAATGATGAAGGGGTTGATTTCACAGACACCTGGAAAGACTTCTAGGAATTGATGAAGAATAAAGTGAACAGAACTTGAAGAACAATTTATACAATGACAACAGTCTGGTAAAGCTTGAGTTTGAAAGACTTGGGACTCTGATGAGCAGGATGACCACCAACCACTATTCCAGAGGATTAATGAGAACCATGTTACTATATGCACGCAGACAGACAGACAATTACAGTAGATAGATTAGATAAGATAAGATAAAATAAGATAGATGTAAACATGGCCAATGAGGACATTTTTTTAAAGTTGGCTTATAGGTTATAACAGGGAATTTGTTTTTCTTTTGTTCTCAGTTAGTTGATAATAAGGGAAGCAGATAGGAAGGAAACAATAGATTTTTGCTAAATGAAAAAAATAAAATTTAATTAAAAACTAACAAGCAAACTTAGCTATATTAAGATACCCAAGTGGTGTAGTGGATAGAGTTGCTAGACTTTTAATTAGGAAGATCTGAATTCAAAATCTGCCTTAGACACTTAACTAGCTGTGTATCGCTGGAGAGGTCACTTACCCTCTGTTAGCCTCAGTTTTTTCTTCTGTAAAATGGAGAGTAATAATAACTTCTCTCTCAGTAATAACATTTATCTACCATTTTATGAGGATCAAATAACATATACAAGGTTATTTGCAAACTTTAAAGCACTATATAAATGCCATTATTAGATATCTGTGGTAACTGGATATATTTAATGATACATTCCTCAGTCTTATATGAGGATGAGGAAATTCGGAAAATATTTTTGGGAAGAATGAAAAGGTGTTTTTCAGAATTATCTTTAAGATACTTAAGAAAAGTAAATAAATAAAAATAGCAGAGATACATTGGTTTCTGAATGGATAGAGAAACTAAAAAAGATCAAACACTTGCAATTCTTTTGCCTAATATTAATTATATTAGTCATTTTGAAGTCAAAACCACATTCTAATTCAGTTCAGAGTTTAGAAAGCATTTTTAAATGTTCCCATAGTGAGTCTTTTGATAGGAAAGATGACATCAGTAAAAGACTTGCACGTGCTCTAAAATTTGTACTTTAAAGTAAACATGTCATGATGTCTTATGTCTGGTTTTTTTGTTGTTTTTTTTAATTTGGATAATAAAGTTTGGAACCTAGAAGGAATGGGTGGAAGTATAGAAAGGTAGTCAACAGCCACAGGAAGAAAATTCCTAATGAAACATACATAGCTATCCTTACAACTGATGCTAAACAAACTTTTGAAAAACTGGGAAGTCATAATTTTCTCTTCCTAATATATCTCCATACCAACTTAGAGAAAAAAAAGCAGAAATATTTGTAACAAATATGCGTAGCTAAGCAAAAATAATCCCCATATTGGTCATATCCAAAATATGTCTCAGTCTGTACCCTTAGGCCATCACCTGTCAGGAAGTGGGTCAGGTAGTTTCTTCATTTTATTATGAGTTCCCCTTGTTCATGAGTGGTCGTGACATGATGAATTCTTAAGTCATTCAAAGTCATTTGTCTTTAAAATATTATTGTATAATGATTCTCCTGACTGTACTTATTTCACTCTGTGTCAATTCATACAAGTCTTCTTTGTAATATCATTTTGCTATGCAAAATGGAGACCAGGATGAGTGACACCCGACAGTTTTAGAATTTGGAACCAACCCAGATGTCATGAGCCTGGGGGCAAAAGGCAGTTACTGGCAGGACTATAGAAGAGAGGAACTGGAACAAAACTCTCATTCCTGAGAAGGGGACCTGGATGGTTGGATGGGTAGGCCAGCCAAACCTCCTTAGTTTATTTGCATCCTGTTCAATAGATATCACATCTTCAACTTCTGGACAAAGCTGTGTTATATATTAATCATTGAGCATCAAAGAAGAACAACATCAAGACTCAGTCAGTTTGGTTAAGGCCAAAGGTGCCCGGCCTGGCCAGAGTGCCACCGAGAGGGAAACCTCTCCAGCAGACAGTCTCAACCTGATTGCCCTTGATTGACAAACCTGATCCTCAGTAGCTTTAGTGAACTTTTCCCAGCACCTCTTTCCTGCAACCCTGTTCCTTTCCCTGAGTTGTTACAATTAAATCTTAAAAATCTACTAAGGTAAAAGTCATTATTGTCCTAAGGATCAATAATCTTATTGGGTCTGAGGGAAGGGATTGCTCAAGCAGAACCAAATCACAGTCATCGGCGTTATCGATTAATCTATAGCTTTATCCATCAATCTAAACCCAGGACAAGCTGTCAGAGAAGCTGTGTGATCCAATTCCCAGCTTCTCATTAGATCACTTATTCCTGGGCACTGTTAGGTGGGAGTTGGTGTTTAGCTGAGCTTCAAATACTTTGTGGAACCTGGTGTTCACCTAGGCATCCCACCTTCACTTAGCTCAGGTTCTTGTACCACCAGAGGACTTTGGGCCATCTCTCCATCGGGCCCTAACCAGTAACACCACACCACCCATAACATCCTAAGTTTCTCCAAAGTTTTCTCTTTCAGCAATATTTTCCACTACTTTCATATGCTATAATTTGTTCAACCATTCCCCTAGTGATGAGTAACCTTTGGTTTCCAGTTCTTTGCCACGACAAAAAGCTTCTGTAAATATTGTTGTACCTCAGGGTCCTTTTTCCCTTTTCCTTGATTTCTTTGGAACATAGTCCTTGTAGTGGTGTTGCTTTTCAGAATGGCTATCTACCCACCAGAATTTCACCTGGAATGCATTCATAGGTATACCTGTTTCCCCACAGTCCCTCCAACATTTGTCTTTTTTTTTGTTTTGTTTTGTTTTAAATCAGCCTTGTAAATTCGACAGGTAGGAGCTGAAATCTTGCAGTTCTTTAATTATTAGTGATTTGGAGCCTTATCATGTAGCTTTTGTAGATAATTTTGATATCTTTCTCTGAAATTGACCTATTTCTATCCTTTCATCATTTATCAGTTGAGGAATGGCTTTTATTCTTAAAATAATTGCCTTCTTACACTGTTTCTCCCCCCCTCCCGTCTTGTTCTGTCTTGTCAAGGAATTTTAGATTTTTAAGAGGTCTCTGACATCATTTAACCCATCAGCCTCACTCCTTCTTACTATCGATGAGGAGCCACAGCAACAGATATGTTTAACGCCTTTTATTAAATCACTAGGCTGCTAAGTTCTGAAGCCAGGAATTGAACCCAGTCCCTTATGTCTACACCTCCTGATTCCTCCAACAGAGTTCTTTCACTACCAGATTTAACAAGCTTTTGTTGTCTAGTGTGTGCCATGAACAGGAGATTCAGAAAGAAAAAAAGGAAACAGTCACTGTCTTAAAGGACTGCCCTGAAGTACAAACACGGGGATACACCCTGTGCACAGATGAATGTAAACAAGATCATTGAGCCCAGGAGGGGCCCCTAGAGGGCCGGGGGGGAAAGCTTTGGGGACTATTTCCTGTGGTAAATTATGCCTTGAAGAAAACTCAGGGTGCTCAGAGACTCAGGTGAGGAAGAAACCCAGCCTAAGCATGGAAGCAAGAAACGGGATGCTAAGTTCAGAGAACAGAAAATCGGTTGGTAGGGCTGGAAATGGAGGGGGAAGATTGTGGAATGGGACTAAGCTAGGCTAGAGCTTATTGTGAAGGAATTCCGAGGCCTCCCTGAGGAGTTTGTATTTGATCTCAGAAAAAATTAGAGAACCCCATTCTTGAGGAGGCAGCTGATGCGGTCAGACTCTCCTTAGTTGTGCCCCCATTTTAGATTGTTTATGGCAGCAAAGAAGTTTGATTGAAATGGAGAGAGGGGAGAATGAAGACTTTAGGCTCTGGGCAGATAATAAATGGACAGAGACACATGTAAGAGACTCGGGTAAATGGAGTAAGCGAGGAAGAGCCCTGAGTAGAGATGTCTGAGCATCCGAGGCAGTAAGGCAGCACCTACCGTGTGCCTGGCATCGGATGATCGCTGCAGACAGTGAGGCAGAAACAGCCCCGGCTTCACGGAGCTTCGAATCTAATGGCAGAGAAATAGATGGACAAACAGTGCCATGAATACAAACATTCCTGATGGTGCATTATTAGAGAATCGTATAGTTAATAGGATGGACTTATCTGAGTATACTAGCCCTATCTGCAGGTGATAACAGATGCCTTTTTTGGAGAAAACTTGTGGAGTACATTTCATAGCCTGCCCTGACAGCCCCACTTCTTCAGAGTGAAACCAAGAGCTCTGCTTTTGAGGGAGCTCCAAGAACAAGGGCCACCTCTCCAGGTCAGACGTCTGGGTCTGGCTCTGCCTTCGGTCTGTGTGACATGGCCCACGGCCCTTCCCCAGCCTTTCTGACCATCAGCAGGAAAATCCTGGAGCTGGACAGAGCAGATCCATGAGGGCTTTGAGGGCTGGAGCAGATCTCTTCTGGATGTCCCAGCATTCGGTGGGCCGGCCTACCGAGCCACTACCTGAAGGTTACGGCCCCACGTGGTCTCCTGGGAGGGGAGCCCTGATAGAAAGGCCCCTCTTTGGTTCTGTTTCTCAGCCTTCCCCCGAATTCCTGCTTCCTCCAAATAAGAACGCCTTCTTCTATTGTGTTTTACTGTGTTTTCTGCAGCTTCCCAGGTGTTACCTCATTTGATCCCCATAAGTGCCTTGTGAGGGACTCGGAACAAATGTTAATATTATAATTTTACACGAGGAGACAAGAGTCAGAAAAAACAAGTCCTTTATTCCACGTGACATAGTCAGTAACTAGGTAGTACATTTTAATGCGTTAGATGGTTTGGGGGAATAAGCCAGTTGTTCTAATAAACCTGTTAAGTTATTAATACACTTGTAGAGTGTGTTTTAATGGAAAGAATATTCAACCAGGCATCAAGATCTGGCTTCTAATCTAAGCTCTAGTTCTAACAAGCTGCTCCATGACTTGAGCAAATTGCTTGATCAGGCTGGGTCTCGATTTCCTCCTCTGAACCATGAGATGGACTCCATTAGAGAAGCTTTCAAAGTCCAGTAAAGCAGGACTTTTTTCTATGGGGATCGGTTTATACCTGCATGCTGGCGCTGGAGGGAGGTGAGTGGGTTAGTGAGGATGGGGGCATTTCTTAGAAAGGCTGTCTTAGAGAAATCCTGTGGAAAGAAAGAAATGATAAAGTGAAGATGGGAAAAGGCCTCCCTTTGAGGCGGCGGGGAATGGTGAGGCTTGGAAGCATCCTCTCCTGAGCAGTGATTCAGGATGAGTCGCCCCCTTCGAGACAGCTGCTGGAGAGCCGGAGCGAGAGGCAGCTGGCAGGGGGCTCCGGCTCGCAGCTGTGGCTGCGCCCAGCACGCAGACCAGAGTCTCCCAGGGTGTGAGCCTGGCCAGGCCTGCAGGGGGTTTTCACTCTCTTGGATCGGAGTCCCCCTCCAAGAACTGTGATAGAGCACGAGGGCCACCCCCAGGAGACCGCCCGAAGGCATGACATTCCTGAGAAATTGTGATTACAAAGGAGGATGGATCTCCCGGAAGATGCAGAGTCCCAGAATCACAGGGCAGGCAGTGCCTCTGTAGTTCCGGGTCTTGTCAGGCCCAGGCCACAAGCCAGAGAGCAGGCTGGTCCTCTGATGCCCTGCCAGAGGCCCGACACAACCAGGACCCTCCTTTCACAGAGGACGCTCACAGCGGGGCAGTCGGGAAAGGCTAACCTCTGAAAAGGACCCTGGCCTCTCCCTGTCCCTGAAAATGGCCAGTGACAGCACCTTCCTGTCATTTATCATTCACTTCAGGAGCCTGGCGTCACGCCCTGGGGGGCATTCTGTGGCTCCCCAGCTTCTCCAGGCTGACCCTGGGCACCCCCAAGGGTGTCTCTGCAGCAGATTCCCCTCCTTCGTCTCCAACAGGGCATCCTAGAAGCCTCCTAAACCCAGCATGTCCCAAGCAGAACTCATTTGCCTTCCCCTTATTATTGTCAGAGGGGCCCGGAGGCCTCTCTCCTTCTTTGCACCTTCATCCCTGGAAGATGGAAGTGGCCTCCTGAGCAGCCTCCCTGCCTCCAGGCCGGCCTCACCAGACCAGGCCATCCGGGCTCAGGCACCTCCCGGCCCTCTTTCTAGGATCAAAAATGAAGCCTGCTCTTGGCCTTTGCTTAGGGCCAGGCCCCTTCCCACCCTGGCAGCCTTCTTCCTCTTTGTCTCTTCCACAGCCGCCCGTCCCCTCCATCCTCTCTTTGCGTCCGCAGTGCCTGCCCATCGTTGTTGGCACATGGCTGCCCTGGCAGCGGGTGGGCCTGGAGAGCTCAGTTCTTGCCCACCTTCGGGCCAGGGAAGAGCCAGCAGAGGCCTGGGAGCCCGCCAGAAACCATTTGAGTAAAAACAGTATTCCTGAGAGCACGTCCCTCACCGCCTTGTGGGGGTGAAGCGCTCTACCAAGGACGCCAGTGTCCCGAAGCACAAAGGCTTAACTGACTCGGCCAGAATCCCGCTCTATCCAAGGCAGAATCCGAATTCAGGTCATCCTGACTCCAAGCCCAACAATCTCGGCCCTGGGCCACCTAGCTGCCTTCCCATTTTGACAAATAATCCCTCAATCACATTGGGGGCCGCTGGGTGCCTCAGTGGATGGCGAGCCAGACCTAGAGATGGGAGGGCCTGGGTTCAAATGTGGCCTCATACACTTCCTACCTGGGTGACCCTGGGCAAGTCACTGAACTGCTGTTTGCCTCAGTTTCCTCAGTGGCTCCTTGTAAGGATCAGCCAGATGCTCATGGGGAAGCCCGGTGCCTGGCACAGATTGTGGGCTCTCGAGAGTAGAACTTTCTCCCAGGGAGCCCTTTATCCATGTCCATCAGTCCATTCACCTCCATGTCTGTCTGTCTAGTCTGTCATACCCTTAGACTGTTGCGGAAAGGAGGAAAGAGAGCTTCCAGACTTTGTCCGGAGGCCATTGCCCTCGGGGTTTGGGAGACAGAACTGAGGGAAACCCAGAGCCACCCCCACGGCGGACACGCCCCACTCCTGTTCTGACTTAGAAGCTCCTGCTGGGGGCTGCGCTGTCCTGCCCCCCCCCCCCTCAGCCTCTCCGTGATCTTTCCTTGCAGGGCAGAGCGCCAAGAACATCAGTGCGTCTCCCAGCATCGACAGTCTGCCCGGGGGGAGAGAGGTCACGGGCTCCCCGCCCTCGTCGGCCCCCAAGAAGGACTCTTTCTTCAGCACCATCTCGCGCTCCCGCTCCCACAGCAAAACCATGGGCCGGAAAGAATCGGTGAGTCCCCGCCGGTGGGGGGTCAGGGAGAACCGGGGAGGGGCTGGGCTCAGGAGCGGCTGCAGGCCACGTGGCACTGGGAGCCATAGCAGCTCTGGAAAACACTCTCCATTCAGAGGATTGCGGGCTTTGGGGTCAAAAATAGCCATTTCACCATTTAATTAAAGCAGGACAGACAAGCCCTCCCGGTGTGCTGAGGGCGCGCTCAGGGATGCTGGGAGTGGGCGGTGCCAGGGGGCTGTGAGGCAGGAACGTGGGCGGCTGCGTGGGCAGCGCCTCGGGGCGCCTCTTCTCCCCCAATATAAACGTTAGTGTTGTTGGCGTTTACAGCGGGCTGCTTCTGGGCAAGTTCTTCAGCCTGCCCTAAAGGGAAGGACCCGGAAAGCCTCATCACTTGAGCTTCTTCCAAAAGCTGCCCTTCTCCCGAGGCGCCCATTGTCATAGAAAACCGAGATTGCGTCCTGACCAACGAATCAGCCCACGGCCCTGGTTCCTTTTCTTGCCCCAAAAGCTCCCTTAAAATCTCTTGCCATTTAAGCCCAGATTTTATTGGTTTCTGATTTTTTTCATCAGAACAGTTCGGTACTCCCCAGCGTTTTCTTCCGGTACCGCTTGGTGTAGAACAGATTAAATCCAGGACTTTGTTTCCTAAAATTCTGTTTTAGTTATTTTAGTTCATTCATCTGTTCAGAAAGTATATTTTAGTGTTGTCACATTTAGTCATATTGTATGAATGTTGTCACATTTTCTAAGAATATCTTTACTAAGAAGCAAAGAGGTAGAAAGAAAGAAAAGGGTAAGAGAATGTCTAATGATTTGGCATTTTAAAAGACAATTTTTTTTGAGTATTTGCCAAAGTGGAAAGGGAGCTTCACTTAGAAAAGTGGGACCTGAGTGAGAATCCCATTCATCCACTTAGAAGCCTGTGTGCCCTCCCGTGAATCACTCAGTCTCTTTGGGCCTTATTTTCCTTCTCTGTAAAACGAGGTTGGGGGGAGGACCCGCGCGGCCCCTCTTCTCTCCATCCATGCTAGAGGCGCCTTCCCCTTGGGAAGCTCAGCATCCAGCAGGAGAAGCCAGGAACAAGCAGGCCCAGAACTCAGGACTTGCACCTGGAGGAGCACCTCGGGGTACCTGCCATGAGCAGTGAAGCACTAAGTGCTGTGCGTTCCTGGGGAAGGCTCCGAGATGGCAAGATTTGGGCCTCTGCTGGACCCTCCTCTGGGCTTGGTTCCTGCCTTCCTCCCCTCGTCCTGGCCCTTGAACTCCCCCAAGTGTGGCTGACTCCTGCTTCTCCTTAAAGGCTCCTTCGGTATTTCAGGGCTGCCCTTTGCCCTGTTGGCAAAAGTGCCCTTTAATGACTTAATTCACATTAAAATGTTTGTGGCCCTCCCGTTCTCTCCTGGTTGGGCTGGCCTTCCCCAGAGCCAGCCTTCCTGCCGTGACAGCCACTCTCATCTTCTAAGCTGTCTCCAGTGGGTGACGGGAGAGGCCTAGGGTGGCATGGACGGAGGCTGGGCTGAGGTTTGACCCCAGGGCGCTGCTGAGTGAATGGAGGCCCTCCTGAGGGAGTGCTGCCATTCTCAAAGCTCAGTGAAGATTAGATGTTCAGAACCAGCCCAGAGAGGAAGGAGCCGGCAGTATAGTGCCGGTCAGCTCCGCTGGGTACCCCTGTGGGAACAGCCTCTGGAGGCTAGTGAGGAGACAGCGTGGGGAGTGCAGCTGAGAGCCGGCCTCAGAGTGAGG
Source organism: Gracilinanus agilis (assembly GCF_016433145.1). Classification (NCBI taxonomy): domain Eukaryota; kingdom Metazoa; phylum Chordata; class Mammalia; order Didelphimorphia; family Didelphidae; genus Gracilinanus; species Gracilinanus agilis. The sequence goes on from NC_058134.1 coordinate 37,531,622, forward strand.
AAGTCCTGGTCAGGCTCCACTTCAGACATGTCATGCAGATCACCCCAGGGAGGCCCTCCCCAGACCATGAGGGACAGATGAGCCACCCATCTGTGGGCAAAGGGAGTTTCCTCACATGTCTGACCCCTTATTATTTGAACCGTACAGCTCAGGTGCCAGTTTTTATTAAAACTGTTGGGGCACAGTTTTATTCTTAGATTCCTGCCAGTTTGGGGCTGGACATTGGTAGTACAGACTTTATTCTCCTCATTTGACAAAAGAGGAAACTGAGGAACAGAGACATCCACTTATGGCCTCACCACTAGGCCCAGACTGTAAGAAATAAAATGGATATAGAAGGATAGATTTAAAACTATTAGAGTTTTAAAAGATTTATTGGTAGCCATTAGAAAATTGAAGCCATGTGCCATGTTAAGAGTCAGTTTAAAAGATGCGCCCTGTTGCCTCCCCTCCCCATCCTGGATCACTTCCAGATCACTAAAGAGGAAGTGCCAATCCAGGCCTCAGTCTTTATCCTCTTCTCTCCAGGATGCCGCTTCCTGCCTATGTGATTACACAAGCTAGGAATCATGGGAAATGTAGTTTGAAAGTTTTAGATCCGAGACCTCAAAATTAGTTCAAGGCCCCCCAAATTTCCAATACCACAAGACTCCATTCATGACGCCAGTCCCCAAGCATTCCCCAAGCCCTGAGGATGCTGGAAAGCTGCGGAGCCTGGCCTCTGGGAGCCCAGTCTGGGAGCCCAGCCCACCAGGGCCCGGCCTGAGCCCGGAAGTAGAGCCAGGCTTCCCAGAGCCTATCTCTAGGCCTGAGCAGGGACAGACTCACCGCACATCACAGCACTGTGCACGGAGGGGCCGAGCTCCAATAAGATCGTTCCCGATCCGAAGGAATGAATTCCTGAGCGTGGCTCCGCCAAGTGACTGAGAGAGAAATGCGGGCCAGAGGCAGCTCACACAGCGGTTAGCAGCCTCCCTCTGCAGACCCGAGTCCAAATGTGCTCTTGGACACTTACTAGCTATGAGACTTGGCCAGTCACTTAACTTTTGTTTGCCTCAGTTTCCTCATCTGTGAAATAGGGATAAATAATTGTAAAGCACAGCCCAGTGCCAGATACATTGTAAGCTCTCTATTAATGTTAGCTATTATTTTCAGACTGTTTTACATCATAGAACCCAGAGGCCTATTCTGCTTACTTGTTAGATCAGCCTTCCAGTGACTGATTATCTGATTTTTTTTCCTCTTTAATCACATTTAGAATCACAAAAATGCCAATTATGTGGAAAGATTATATTGGAACTCAAAATTGTCTGTTGGATGTTAACAGTTTTAATTTATTAAAATACAGAATTTTTCAGTTTGCAGATATCTTCTTGCACTGTGTCACTCTTTAATCAATAGCACTCCCAAATGGAATTAGAATACAAGTTGCCGACCCTTTAGTATCTTCCATACATTCAGTTTCTATGAATAGATTACAAGTCTAGGTTTCAGCAGTTTTTCTGTCTTCTTTTAAGTTTCACAATATGAATTTTGGTCTAAGGCCAAATTCAGTTCAGATAACTGAAATCTGCTTTTTCAGTCTTCATTGTCAGAGTGGAGGTAACAGAACTGTTGGTTTCTGTTGTGCCCGCCAGGTCATTTGGTCATTCTGGGGAAGGGCCACTATCAGCGTTGTTAGAAGTATTGTTTCCTCCCACTCCTATCTACTCACATTGTTATAGTCCCTCACTTCAAGGAAGCGTGAGCCTCAGAGATGCTATTTAAAAGCTTTCTTAGTTCGCTGTGGCATTTTCATTTTGCTTTAGTAAATGATCATCTTTTATGAAGAACTTTTTTCCACAAATCTTTGTTTCAGTGAAAATATGTTTGATCAAAATAGGTCTGTAAGAGCATCTAACTGTAAATTGGTTTTAAATAAGTAGTTTTATAAGGCTAAAAACTGTGTAGAGATTTATGATGAATAATTGCCTTGATAAAAAGCTGTCTTGTGCCACTCTCATGGCATCCTAATTATCATTTCATGATGTAAAAAAAGGGCCTTTGTACCAAGCTGCATATCAGATTGTGTCGGGAAATCCTAGAAAAAATTAGATTTTTAAAGTAATTGGAAGCCATTAGAAATAGGTAAGATAGCAGACTCAAAATCAAAATGTCAGTAAATAACATAAGGTAAGCCAAACACTGCAAGATTTTTATATGTGAGAATTATTGTCAGAGTTTCCAGCCTCCCTATTCTCCTCCTTTTCTTCCCACTCAGTGGCTTCCTTCCAATCTCCTTTTCTCTTCTGAAGTCACCCTCTGTCAGTCTAACTCTGTCTCCTAACCAAACCGTCCTAGACTAAGCCTTTCCCTATACTCCAGATCACCTGGAAAAGACCATGGAGGGGAGTCCAACTCATGGAGAAATGGGGAAATTAAGGGGCTACATTGCTGATGTTTGCCTGAGGTAGACTTCAAATCCATTTCATCATTTCCACTGATGATAAAATTTCAGAGGGGTGAAACTTTTATTATAATCCAAACCAAAAAACAATACCCCAAAATGAAAAGTCCACTCTCTAATAATCAAAGCTATAGTTAATCTGGGAAGTGTAAACCATGAGAGAGAAGCTATGGAACAGCTTTTCATGCCTAATAATAAAGCATGGTTCTCATAATCAACTGTGGAATGTGTTCCACCACCAGAAGAGAAAAGCTGTTGGTCTCAACCGGTAGACATTTGGAGCTGAATTAGAGAATATCTGGCTGAGAAGACCAGGGCAGAAGCAGAGGAAAAGAGGGGGCTCCCCTCTGTGGGGTATTTCCACAGAGCAGACCACCCTATTGGGTTTGTTGGCCAAGGCTTCTTTCCCCATTGTGCTCTGGCTGTGGGGGTTTCATTGTCGTTCCCTTTCCCTTTGGGGAACTAAAGTGTCACATCTCCTTATGTGCTCCAGTCAGAGTCCACCTGGTCTGAAAACCAGGGTTCACTGCTTGCTGCCTTCAGTCATTGCCTTCTTAGTACACACCAAGTCTCACATGGCATTGGGCCATAACCTCCTTTCCTTAAAAATGGCCCATAGAAAGGATTGGGGAATGAAGTCAAGATCGTGTGAGTTAAGAACAGAAATTATTTCAGTCCAACAAGCATTGTGCCTGCTACATGCAGGGCCCACTTGGGTTGACCCCTCTAGATACAAAGCTCAAAGCATTCACGCTCCTCAGCCTGCCAGAGTTTAAACCTCTCTAACAAGATGAAGCATGTGCAAAAGCTGTCACAGAAATTAGACAGTCAAGTCAAAGGGAATTGTGTTTGAAGCGGTGGGAGATCACTCGGGATAGAGTGCCAACCTCAAGAGAAGAGAAGGATTTTTGACCAAAATGCAATAGGGAAATTCATTCTTAACTAAGGAATGAGGACCAGAGAAGGCAGGCTGAGAAATTAGTGATTACTCCCTTGTGGCCAAAAAAAAGATAGTATGAGCTAACTAGAAACAGATTGTTAAGTCTTTCATGTCCAGCAAAAGAGATTGTACTTTGTTTAGTAGGAATTCTATGCCTCCAAAGAGTTTTGAACTGACAATGAGAATGGTTTGTGAGGAAGACTATGGGAAGGGTTGTTGGGAAGAAGTTGAAGTGGGCAGCCTAGAAGAAAAAAAAGCAGGGAGAAAATTCTTTCAGTCATTCTCTTGAGAAGTGATAAGGACCCAAGTTGGAACAGCAGCCATGGGAGCAGAGGTGAGGGGATGGATTAGAGAATCTTGTGGAATTAGAGGTGTAAATAAACCAGCTTTTCTTTAAACAAAGCTTTCTACCCAGCCACCCAGTAGGATTCCCTAAGTCTGGGAAGTAAAATTAGTTTAGACTCCATCACCAATCCTCAACCCCAAAGTAGAAGGTTGACTTCCATATAGGACCATAGTACAAATAGGAATGAGAATACATAATGTTTCCTAATATAGATTTTGTCACTGTTGTATGTTTGGCTTGCTCCTTTCTCAATACACAAGTGTTATCCTTTCATTTATGAAACAGAACCACAAATACTACATGAAATATCAAGAATCATACTCTTTATTTTTATTATAAAGCTTTTATTTTGCCAATTATGTGTAATAACAAATTTCCACATAAGTTTTCCGAAGTTTTAAGATCCAAATTATCTCGCTCTCTCCATTCCCTCCCCCTTCCTGGAGCTGGCAAGTAATTTGATCTAGGTTATACATGTATTATCATACAAAATATGCTTCCATATTGAAGAACCACACTCTTTAAATGAACACTTGAGAAAAATAAAAATATGATCATCCAGGCACCAACCACAGAATAATGCCAAAAAAGATGACTCTCTTAAATACAACTTCAGGTAAAATGAAAAACTGAATGCTACCCAGATGGGCAATAAGGATATTAACATGTCTGCTTAGTGCCCAGAGTAAGTGTGTTTTTTAGTATGTTTTTTATTGCTGCCCAGCATCAGATAATCAGCCTCCCTAGTCTTTTTCCATTAGGACTAAGTCCTTTTGTTGTCAGCCTTGCTGGACAGATTCAGGATTTAGTGAAAGGAATAGACTCAGTCGATTGTAGGATATATGATGCCCTCAGTCAGTTGGGTATGGCATGTAACTAGGTCCATGAAAGAGAGACCAGTAGAACCCTTCTGTTGTTGCAGATGCAATATTGTAAAGATTTTTTTAGATGTGCCCATATAATGATTAATGAATAAAAAGGTGTTCATTTTTCCTACCCTTCTAGTTAATACCAGGGAAAAGAAAAATCAGTACTTTCATTTGTGAAGAGTGGTAACCAAGAGAAAGCTTTTCTTTCATTCTCCAAGGCCCAATGAGTTTTCTTTGGACTGAGGCCTCCTCCTCCCAACTAATTTTGTTTTCAGAGTAATTCTTTGATGTGAGTTCTTCTCCTGCTGGTCCCACTCACTCAAAAACTGTGTAACCTTCAATGAGGCACTTAGTCTCTTAGGGCCAGCAAGGTGGCTCAGTAGATAGAGAGAACCGTGAGCTTGAATCCAAGGAGACTTGAATTCAAATTTGGTCTCAGGCACTTTCTACCTGAGTAACCTAGGGCACTTCTGTCTGTTCAGTTTCCTCATCTGTAAAATGGGGACAATAATAGCATCTCCCTTTCAGGGTTGTTATGAGAATCAAATGAGATTGAGTTAATATTTGGAAAGTGCTTGGCACATAATAAACACTATTTAAATAGTAACCGGGCCTCAATTTTGTCATCTTTTAACTGGTGAGCTTTTGGGGGACCATGATTCTAAATTTTGGAATGAATCTAACCAATGGAGCAAAGCATGTAAGAAGGATTTCATTGCCCTAACTTGCACATTGTGACTGAAGTTCTTGTCTTGGTAAGATTATTCAGCTTTCATGAATGGCACATGCTCCAACTTTGAGAGGAAGCCTAATAATGGTCACTACTACAATGAGAATTGAAATGTGAATAAAAATGTCCTAAAGGACAATTCATAGATTCCCTGTATAAGGGCAAAGCAGACAATGGGGATATAAAAAGATATGGCAGGCCTTGGGGATTTGTAAAATACAAAAGGAAAGAGACAAATAATTATGGTAGAATTAGAAAAGGTGAACTACATTTAATTTAGTGCTCCAAGCAAAGGGCTATGAAAAATCAGAGGAGGGAATGGTCACTTTCTCCTAAGTGGGCAATGAAGAAGTTCTAGGAGAACATAGCACCTAAGGGAAGGCTTAAAGAAAGGGAAGTACCAGAGAGCAGAGTCAGGATCCCATTTAAGACATAGGGTGAGGAAGAAGAGGAGAGTGTGAGAACTGTGGAGGGCAGGTAATTCATTCTGCCTAGAACAAGGGGTACATGAGAAGGCTAAGAGATGTAGAATGGAGCAAAGTCCTGGGAGATCTAGATTGCCAAGATCAAGAACTAATTCTCTATCCATCAGGCTATGGAGAGCAGGTGAGCGATTTTAAGTAGAAGACTGACTGAGTCCAAGGAATGCAATAGGATGATGACTTAAACAGCAGAAGGAGCCATAGGGGAGAAGATTGTGTGGTCAAAAAGACCACCTCAGAAATGATTTGGAGCAACTTGGTGTCACAATAGATAGAGCTCTGGGCTTAGAGGCAGGAAGATTCATCTTCCTGCGTTCCAATCCAGTCTCAGATCCTTACTTGCTTTGTGATTCTGGGCAAATCACTTAACCCCATTTGCCTCAGTTTCCTCATCTATAAAATGAGTTGGAGAAGGAAATAGTAAACCATTCCAGTATTTCTGCTAAGAAAACCCACAACGAGTCAGATATGACCAGAAAATGAGTACACATCAACAGAAGTTATTTGAGGAAACCAAGCAAAAGGAGTTGGAAGCCTGAGCAGTAACAGTTGAAGAAAGGCCAAGTGTGGGCAGTGGTGCTGAGGAGGAATCTTTGGGCCTGGACAACTATGATGGGATGCTTTGGGCTGGCAAGGGGAGGTGGAAAGACAACTCTTTGAAGTATTTGAATGACTGTCCAGTAGAAGAGGGGGATTTGGCTTGTGCTACTTGAACCTGTAAGGGGGGAAAATGAGGTTTTTGGTTGAATATTAAAATGTTAGGTCGTCAAGGAATTGAATAAATTATCAATCCCCAATTAAAGAATAACCTCAAGTCAAAATGACTTTTATGGAAGTTTATTTACAAATGAAAAGAGAGAGAGAAATTAAGAAATGTAGGGAGAGGATAAGGTAAGATAATTAACCTGACAAACTAAATTAAAAAAAAGACTCTGTGACTGAAGCTTTTGCTCTATCACACGTGGGTCACAGACCTCCCAACTTGTGAGTTAAGTGAAGATGTTTTCACCTTTGGTGATTAAATCTAAAGATGGGCAGGGTAGATTTAATCTCATTATCACAAACCCCAAGGAAAGAATGGGGAGCAGCGTGGAAAAGTTACATAGACTCAAACTTCAGCTTGTGGTTAGGAAAGAAATAATTCCAGTTGCTCCAAAACAACCTGGCTGCCTCAGAATGCAGTGTCTGTTCAGTGCAATGATCAGTTATTATAGAGAAATCTTTAAGCAAATGCTGACTACTTGTTAGGAACATTATGGTCAATCTTGTGATCCTGAGTTTTCAAGTCTGGATATTGGGGTTCCAACAAATAGATAAATGAGGGTGAGGGCAGAGATTTCAGGAGGAAATGAAAAGTTTTAGATGCATTGAGTTTGAAATTCTGGAAAGATACGCAGTGAAAGAGGTTCCACAAGCAGCTGGAAATATGAGACTAGAGATATTGTGAACTAGATAAATCATGGAGACACAGTTTTCCTCCCTTCTTCAAGTCTTAAAATTGAAACCACCCTTTGCAGACACTGTTTTGAAATAACTTGAATTATTTAATAAACCAACCAAATGCTTCTCCTTGACTTTGCTATAAATGCAATTCCTTGTCCCCATTATTAGGACACTTTGGGTCTGTTAACTCAGTTATTTAAAGCATGCTCCTAACTCAGTCAGGGTCACAAGTTTAATCCTACTTGAGAGAATTGTTTTGCATGCACAACTGTTTCTCTAATATGAACTTCTCACTTACCCTGACCTGATTTGTGCAATTGGACAAAAGCAACACCACCATTAGAAAGATAACTCCAGAAAGTATCTGGGATCAGTAGAATCAGTTATGACTACAGAGTCAACACATCACATCAGTTAGTCAGTCAACAAGTTTTTATTAAACTTTTACATTGTACCAGGCACTGTGCTAAGTGTACTGGATCCAAAGAAGAGGAAAACAATGGCCCTGCCCACAGTTTTCACTTTCTAATGGGGAAGACAATTTGCAAGATTAAGAAGATAAAGAAAGAGTATACAAAGAGAGTATATGTATGGTGATCTAAGAGGAAGGCATTAGCAGTGGGGAACCAAGGAAGGCATTCTACAGAAGAAGCTCTTTGAGTTGAATTTTGAAAGAAACCCATCAAGATCCTCAGCTATCCAGCACAGTTTTGGATCTCAATATTGTGGTTAATTGAAAGTCAACCACTTAGAGCTATTTGCCAAAAATGTAATATGGTGGCAATATCCTAAAAGTCCAAAAGATGGGGATGTTTCCCCATGAAAATTACACAATGAGTCCATATACACAGGTCTTTACAGAACAGAAAGCTAGATTTTTTTTTCCTAAAGACAGAATTAGGAAATAAAATTAATTCACAAAAGCTCATGTTTACAATACCAAGGTAGGGTTTTGAGTACTCTGTATGATAGTAGCAGCATTTAACTTCTTAGGCTTAAGTCTGGAGGGTTATATTTTTCATAAAACATCAACAACAGTGAATAAAACATAGCTGTACCTTGCAACACTTTTGCAAACAACAAAGTACACAACTTAACTCTGGGGAGGATTTGTATTCACCTACTACAGATGCTTAGGTATGCAGTAATTCATTTCAGATTTGTAGGACTGTATGAGATTGATTTTAGTTCAGTATTTGATTTTCATTTCTAAGATGTAGCTTTTTCACCTGTGGCAAGTTGTTTGTGATTATCTGTGCTCTTTTCTTCCCTTAAAAGAAGCTAATTACATTAAAATTATACTAAGAACAAATAAAAGTTAAGGGTAAGAATGAACCCCAAAACAGCATGTAGTGAGCTCTACCTCTTGCTACATGTACATATGTAATTCCCTTTTAGCCCTAATAATGTTAACAAAAGCTAGCATTTCTATAGCACAGGTTCTGTACAGACTAAGCACTTATCAATTAACCTCCTATTTCATCCTTACAATCCCCAAAAGTAGGTTTTATCCCTATTTTACATTTCAGGAAACTGAAGCAGAAAGTGGAGTGAATTTGCTCAGGGCCACACAATATCGTGGGTTAGATTTGAACTCTGGTCTTCCTAACTCCAGGCTGTATCCTGTATACTCCTTGCTGCCCCAGCTCTCTGGTCCCAGGATCTCTTACTAGGGTGATCTTGATGGTCACTTTCTGTTCTCCAGGATACTGTGAATAAGGATAGCCCACCTTAAGGTAAACAGAACCCATTATTGTGTACAGAATTTGAAGTTTCAGTCCAGCTTACTCTGTGGACTATAGAGTCCAATCCTCACTCATCCTCCCACTGGCTTGGATTCTCTTCCTCTACTGTGGACTGACCCACATTTCACCCATTACCACCTCCTAAAACAGCAAGGGTAGAATGAAGACTAAGTCTCTGTTTCCTTTCCCAACGTGGCCAATGTGGAAATAGGCCTTGTGTGAGAGCACCTGTATAACATGGGTCTAATTGCTAACTTCTCAGGGAGTGGAGAGAGAGAGAATTTGGAGCTCATCATTCTGAAAAATGAATGTTAAACATGTTTTTACATATAATTGGGGGGAAAAAGAAAATACTTAAAAATGGAAAGAAAGAAAAAGACATAGGTGAAAAGGGCCCAGGTGAAGGAATGATCATGCTCTGTGTCAAAAGCACTGGATATAGAAGTCTGGGCTCCTTAATTCTGGTCTCTGCTTCTCTCTGAGGTACATGGGAGGCAGGTGTGTGGGGCAGTGAGCAGAACTCTGCACTAGACTATCAAAGACTAGGCCTGATTGACTGCCAGCTCTTTCTATTAGCTCTGGAATCCTCACAGACTGTGTGACCCTGGGCAGGTCCTTTAACTTCCCTGGGCCACAGTTCCCTTTTCTCCAACACAGGAGATTGAAGGAGGACTTGGCTTCTTACCAATTTGGACATTTTTTGGCTCTGTGACAGACTAGCTAGAACGATCCACTTATTCTTTCTTGGTCTTTTGCCTCAAAATAAAATAAGGTTGAACTAAATAGTCTCTGGGTCCCTTCCAACCCTAAAATCCTGTAAATCATTCAAGGTACTATATATTGAGAAGAATGAATGATGATGCCCTGTGTGGTTTCACTCCTGTCATGTTGGAAGAAGCCCTTTATCCTAAAAGCATTCCTCAGGTTGTCCTTTCTTCTTGGATCACTAACATTAAGACCTGATGTTTTTATAAACCCTACCTTCTGATTTAGAATTGATACTGAATATTGATTCTAAGGCAGAAGGATGGTAAAGCCTAGGCAATTGGAGTTAAGGGACTTGCCCAGGGTCACACAGATAGGAAGTGTCTGAGCCACCTAGCTGTCCCAGGACATTAGTGTGTTAGTAAATAAACATTAATGTGCTGAGCACTAGCCTCATTGCTGAGGAAACAGAAAAAGGCAAAAAACAGGCTTTGCCCTCAAGGAACTTAAGTCTAATGGGAGGTGGAAGAGAAGAAAAAAAAAAAAAGAGAAGTACCCAACCTGGAGCTGCACAGAAGCACAGGGCACCCTCCTTAAATGAAGGAGAAGAGAGGAACTCTCCAATGGCTCCTCTCTACCTTTCCCAAAGGGAGGGTGTGAGAGGAGCTCCTCAGTGTCTCCCCTCCACAGAGGGAGGGAAGGGTCTCCACATCCCTGGCCCTGGGAACCTTCTCTCCTGGGCCCCAGGGCTAGAGGTGCTGAAGAGGAGTGAATTTCAGAGTTTTTTCAATCTTGCACGGAGATGAATTATTAAAGATGATGAGTTTCAGAAGATAGCAAGCACTCCAGTATTGGTTGAATGAATGTATCAATGATTTACTTTCCCATGAAATTTTTTTAGTTGTTTTTAATTGAATAGTATCGTTTTGGTTTAATGTGGGGGGAGGGGGAGTAAATATTTTTTAATTACAACATCTGTCAAATGACCTGCCATATTTCTCTTTATTTTACCCCCCAAAAAAAGTTTCTTCTATGTTTCTCGTTTCTCAAGTTTCATTTAGTGTCTCCCCTTTTTATTCATTTTTGAACCTGAGTCAGTCCAGTTTCTATGTTGATATTTATTTGAAAGCTTTATATACACAAAGTCTCCAGTGAAAATCTATTCCCTTCACTTCCCTCTCCTTTTCAACACTTTCTATTTTCTTCATTTCCAACTTCTGGTTCCCTGTCTGCTCAGAGAGAATCCTTTCTTCTTCTCTTATGTTAGATTGTCTGTCCCTGAAGTCTTTTAGTTGGGTATCTGTTGAGTTCAGATGCCCAGTGCCTGCTCTGTGGAGATTGTTCTTCAAAGAGAACCTCCATATCCACTGGCAGGAGGCAAAAACAAAACTCTCGTGTCTTAGAAAATTCTGTCCATTACTTGTACGGTAGAAGCCTATGAGAGGGCAGCCTTCAGAACATAACTGTCTACAATAAAATCCAGATAAAAGACTTATTCCCCCACCAGCAATCTTATTATAAGCACTGCAAGACAGACTCACTAAGAACTTCTGAAGTTTCAATTCACACCTGCTCCAGTTTGAATTAAGAATAGAAGAAAGGTGCTGTAATTGATAATGAAACTAGATCATTCAGTTCCTAAGTTAAACAAATGAAATTCTTGATATACAATGATTATAAGCATAAAAGTATTTCAAGTCTTATTATTTTGGCAGTTTCCAGATTACTTAAGAGATAACAGTAAGAGAAGAATATGAAATGACAAAATTTGGAAGCACATAAATTTAGTAAGTACCTATGCTTATTAATCAATAAGCGTTGGAATAAAGCACTAACAAAACTTGAAGAGACAGTCTCCATACTTTTTCTTTAAGAAAAAAACAGACCATCACAACAGTTCCAGAGTTGACCTTTGTCAAAAAGAAAACAGATGTTTAAAAAAAACAAAACATCAAATGAGCAAATTGATTACTAGGACCCAACACTGAAATCAGAGCACTGGCATGAAGGGTAATTGAAGGGAAAAGAAAGAGAAATTGGCCGTGAAGTCATCAAATGTCTGAGGTAAAGGAAGGGACCCCAGAAATCACCTAATCATATTCTCTCCCCATTTTACAGATGAGGTGGAGTGACTTAGCTTAAGGAGTACAAGTCAAATAGGAATAGATCAGTAGGAGAGGAGCCCCCGGAATCTTCCATGCTGGACCAGAATGGGAGGGAGAGCGAACAGGCAGTGAGGATGAGCAGAAAGACGCCAACCTCTGGGGAACCTGAACAGCTTCTCTTCTGCGCTGACTAGAAAGCACTCCTAATGCATTCACTTCAGCCTGTGAGTGGCCAGAGCCAGACACTAAAGTTGACACTAAAGAGCAGTTTAGTCAGGCACAAGCACTCAGATGGGTTCTGATCGTTCACTCTACTTTCCCCCAATCATTTTTGTTTGATTTGGTTGTTCAGTCATGTCAGTCTTCTTCCACTCTTTGTTGACCCCATTTGGGGTTTCTTGGCAAAGATACCAGAGTGGTTTGCCATTTTCTTCTCCAGCTCAATTGACAGATGAAAAAACTGAAACAGAGTTGAATGAATGAATGAATCAAAGTCACATAGGTACAAGTGTCTGAGACTGGAATTGAACTCAGGTCTTCCTAACTCCTGGTGCACTATCCCTTGTACCACCCCGCTACTCGAGTTCAATAGAATTCACTAATAATTTGCCTGAGGATTATCTCACCTATATTACAGTTGAAAGGTCTGTCATGTGTGCTCAGCATGAATCCCAGGATCAGAGAACTTTAGCCTTGAAAGAGATCTTGGAGATAGCTAGACCCAAAGCTCCTATTCCATAAAGAAACTTGAGTCCCAGAGAGAATGAGCAGCTATTACCAAAGCCACATAGCTACTAAGTGTCAGGGCTGAGGCTATCTAGTGTTCTGTTTTCCCCAGCTGCCTTCTGTTCTAGAGAACTCAAAAGCTGAACCTGCCCATTTTAACTTTCTCAGCCTCTGCAGGCTAATTCAGCCCATCCCCAAGAAGGCAGGTGTGCTCAGGTTATAATCCTCCCCTGCTGTCAGCAACAGCAAGACTAGGGAAGGAAGGATGGGAATCAGACCAAGGACTGGAGAAAATACCTTTGGCCACTGTGGGGAAGCTAGCTTTGGGGGAGATGCAAAAGGGGAAAAGAGGCCCAAAGATTCCTAGAACCGCATAGATTAGAACCTCCATAATCTATTTTCTGGTCATATTTTTGGACATATTTTCCTAATGTATTTTGGCCCAAAGCAGAACTGTTTGGAATCATATCAAAATACAGTCATTTCTTAAATTATCCAAAGCACTACAGTATGCGTTGTAATGCCAATAAGGGCAGTGGACAGCTTGGACATTGCTATGAAGACATTGACAACAGAGTGAGTGTTTAAAAAAGAAGAGCCAAGATGGCAAGGAGAGCAGAAACCATGCCATATGTACCTAACACATAGTAAGTACTTAATAAATCTTTCCTCCCTTCATTTTTCCTTTTTTCCTTCCTTCCTTCTTTCTTCTACATAGGAATCAGTTGATGGTTTTAGGGAATTATTCATTCACATGTTGTCTCACTCATGAGATCATAAGCTTCTTTAGGGTAGGGGCTGTCTTTTGCCCTGTTTTTGTATTCGTGGTGCCTGGCACGTAGTAGACTGTAAAGGCTGGTGATTAATTAAGTGGTGTAAGAGAAGACTCAGGGAGAGAAGCAGCAAATAATGGACTTCAAACCTTTGCAGGTGTGCCTTGTACAAGAGAGATCGGCTACCTTGGTGAGAGAACTGCACTAAGACGGGTGTCCGTCCCCCGGATGGGAGAGAGAATTTTCTAGCCGTCAGATCTGTCTAGAAATGGAATGGACTGAAACAGGAGGCTCATTGCCATCTTCCAAGGGCTGTGGTCAGGGGTGTAAGAGCCTGAGTACATGGACAAACAACCTCAGAGGACCTGTCCGACCTTAAAATTCTATGACAGACAAAAAACAATCCATCAGGTCAATCCTCTTTCTTTTCCCCTCTTTATAGTTAATGTATTTACCTAAAGGAGATGAGCTCTGCCAGACAATTACCCTGGGAATAGGTTGGCCATAGCATTGACTTGAGGCCATTAAATAAGAGTTGGCCTGACTTAATGGATCATGGCCAGCCTCCCAAAGCTAATAACAGACACCTGACTTAGTGCCCTCGGTAATTCTCTGTAAGAAGAGTTGATTTGCTGTGCTGGAAAGAGTTTTCACACCAGGAGTTCCATGCACTGGTGAAATCACAGATTCAATCAAGAAAACCAAAAAAACCAAAAACTGAAACCTCATCAGAGGACACCATACAGACCTGGAACATGTGTATAACGCCATTTAATGTTCTCCAGGGAGTTTGTAGTTTTTATTTGTCCTCATTCGGCTTCTTATAAAATTATACAGAATTTTTTTTGAGCCCCAAGACTTGGAGCATTCCAAACAAGTTCAAGGCCATGATAGCTCCTGTTTGTATTTTACAAAGCACTTTCCTTCCAATACCGAGCTGTGAGGTCTGCCGTGCCCTTACCTGTTACGTGTACTTTAGAGCCGAAGAGATTAAACTTTAGAGAGATGAAGTGACTTCTCCCAACGTCGCCAGGTAATAAGGGGCAGAGCCCAGCTGTAGGCCTCCTTCACAGAGCAGGGCTTAGAATTATGGAAAATGTCCCTTATTATGCAAACCAAAGGCTCCAAAATGTTGTTATCATGGTTGCCAACATCTGGTGCCTGCTGGGGATCAGATTAGAGCTGAAAGAATCATAACCTTTGGAGAAATAACATTAAAAAATATGGTTTTGAAGCCTCCAGAACAGATAATATTGTATAGCACATCTTACATAGCTTTAAATAAAAATTCATCTACCGTGACCGCACTTAACACTGTAGAATCTTCTTCCAGGCGCTCAGGGCACTGTTTTTCGTTTTTATAGCTATGTTTATACATGCGTGTGCATCCTGTGTACACATGTACACATGTATGACCCTGCGCGCACTCGTGGGCACCTCGTTCCCGTGGAAGCCTCGGCCTCCTCCTTCCGAGGCCCCCCTCCCCGCCCCCGCCTCGCCCGCTCCCCTCGTGCTCTCCTGCATCCACTGAGCCTTTTCTAAATGGACGTCCGGCCGTCAGGACAGAAGGGCCTGGGGGGGGGGGGGCACCTCTTGCTCTGGACAGACCGAATTCACCTTCAGCTGCATTCCTGTGTAAGTTCCCATCTCGGGCCCTGGGCTGGCCTGGCTGCAAAGGGCAGAGCCAGGCCACAGACCTGCCAGACAGGACCGCCAGGACCTTTCAGAGGCCACCAGAACCAGCCTGATCCCTTCATCTAAAATGGAAACCACCTACACAGCCCACAGTAAAGGAGGGCGCTCCTGGCGCTGCCTCTCACCCGGCGCAGCCCGTAAGAGAGTCACACTAAGTGAGGGAAGCCCACAGCAAGGGGGATGAGGCTCTGGTCACTGGTGCTCTTTTCTGGCAATGGGCTCCCCTGAAGAGGCTTAGCCTCAGTCTTACCTCGGTCTCTCTCTTTCATATCATGTGCTTTTAATTGCCAGGCAATGAGACTTTTCCCTAGGACTAAGGGAATTAAGCCTTCTTCCCTCCCAGGCACAAAATACATTTTATTTTCTTAGATAAAACTCCAGAATTCTCTCCCATAAGTCACACCACTCTGTGTCTTGATTGGAAGAGTAAAGAGACCAAGAGGAACAATTAATCCAAGAAATCTTTATTTGAGAAAAAAATGTTTTAACAAAAATATTTCAAATGTGTATGAAAGTGTAGATATAGTATGTCTAGGCTCTGAAATGTCAAAACTAGGTCAACTCTAGCAAGCTCTCCATCTTCCAGTTCAGTTTTCTTAAAGGAACTGATGAAGAAAAAGAGAAGTCTATGAACTTCTTTGCTCATCAGTTCTTTTGCCTCCTCTCTCCAGATTCTCTGATATTCCAAAGAACAGACATAAGAAGTCATTCTGTTTGATAACTCAAGTTCCAGCAATCCTAACCTGAGTAGATTACTATCACAATCTTAAACCTGGGACAATTTCTAATAGTTCGATGCCTTAGTAAGCTTTCTCCAAAATGATAACCTTGTGCTCACTTAGATTGTGTGTGAAAAACCTAAAACTACAAAATGAGTGTTTCTAAGAGAAATCATATTAACTGGTCCCTTCAAACACCAGATATCAGAGATGAATTCGTGAAAACACATACGAATTAATATTATCAATTGCCTTATCTTTTACTTTTTGAAAATGATCACAATCAAACTAATGAAATAAATGGGTCTAAAGTCACTTTTAGAATAGTTCCTGAAATACTGAAACGCTTTAGCTGCCAAGTGAAATTGCTCTGTTTTAAAGCACTCAAGTCCTCCTGGTTATTTTACTAGCATTTGTTGTTTGTTTGTTTGTTTTCACATTGTATTTCTAAGATATTGACTTAATGAAAAGAATGACTTAAGTTTTCAGTGCTTCCAGCATTCTTTTTGGATTAAAGGAAATGAAGCTCTGGGTCTCAGATTATTAGGGACAAGACAGTGTAGTAGAATTAGCACTGGGGGCAGCGAGGTGGCTTAGTGGATCAAATGCCAGTCCTGGAGTCAGGAAGACCTGGGTATAAATCTGACCTCTAAGACCTTAGCGTTGTGGCCCTGAACAAGTCAGTTAAGCCTGTTGCCTAACCCTTGCCCTTCTATCTTAGAGTTATTATTACTAAGGTAGAAAGGAAGCGTTTAAAATTTTTTTTTTAAGAATTAGCACTGGATGGGAAATCAGAATATTGAGTCAGCCATGCTTTTGATTAGTTTTGTGACCTTGGGAAGTCACTTCACCTCTGTGGGACTCATTTTCCTCATCTGTAAAATGAGCACATTGGCCCAGTTGGTCTCAGAAGTCCCTGCTGGCTGTAGTATTTGACAATTCTTTGATTTATTTTCAGCTTCCAGCAATGAGGAGTGAACAGAAAGTTTGAGTCCTGTTGAATGATCACCAGACCAATCCACAACTAGTCATCTGTAAATACTTTTGTAAGAAGCCATATTGGGACAGGATAGTTGCCAGTTACTGAGATTGGAATGCAGAATGCAGGGGTGGCATGAGCTGGCATGAGACCCAAAAGTCTGTTAAGAGCACCCTCTAAATTGAGGCTGATAGCTATTCCCAGGGTCTCGGTCTGGAGAACGGCGGGAGGGTAGGCGTTTCAAAATCGTCTCTAAGCTAAGGTTAACTTATACCTTGTAGCTCACTGCTCATCCAGTGCTACCAGCATCCATTCCTATACATTGTCAATAATATACAACTTTCTAAACACCAACAAGAAGATAAATTTTGAAGATCAACTCTTAATCCAAGCCAACTTGAATTGAGCTGGAACATCCGACAACTGAAGTCAGGCCGTGAGGCCTGGCTAAGGCTGTTAGCCTGGCAGCTTCAGTGAATCAGCTTCACCTGAAAACTCCTGAAGATTTATTCTAGGCTTAATTAGTTAAACAAGGCTCCAGGATTCATTCCCAATCCCTCTTTCCTCTTTATTTCAACCCATCCTTTCCTTAGCCTTGTTTACCATCATTAAATAAGTTAAAAAGAGAGAAGCCTGTACTGATCTGTGCTGAAGATTCTTAGGGGAAAGGTGGCAGTTAAAACTCCTCCTCTTCCTTCATCAAACTCATTCAAGTGATTATTGATCTTCTCATCAGGATCAACATCAGAACCAACAAATCACACAGTTATAACATCTTTGATAGTCTGAGTTTACTAATACTCCTTACATCTAAAGAACTGAGTTTACTTAATACTGACAGTTGGGGAAGAATCTTTTGCTTTCTCATTGATCAGTTGTGAAGAAGGAATCAGCCAAGCGGTGGGGCCTGTCAGCTGGTTTACTACAGACCCCACCCAGCTGCCCAGTCACTTAATCTCACTTACAGAAGCCTTAATCTCACTTAAAGCAGCATCATTGAGCTGCGTCAAATCCCATGATAAAAGGTCTCACTAACCTCCTTTACACATCCTGATGATACTTGAAAACTTCTTTGTAAAAACCTTTACCTTCCATCTTAGACTAATTTGAACCCAGGACTTCCCATCTCTAGGCCTGGCCCTCAATCTACTGAGCAACCTATGTGAAAACTTCTAATCAGATAGTCATGGATTTCAGGACTTTCGAGGCTGTCAGGGCCCCCCCTTATTAAATGGGGTAACTAGGGCTCACTGCTGTGCTCAGGGCTCTGGGGGTACTCAGTACGGCAGCCAGGATTTAAACCTGGAGCCTCTGGTTCTAACTCTAATTCCCTTCCTGATGTATAGCATGTCTCCCATTGGTATGAGATTAGCAATTCCTAAATTTAAGAAATGTTTGCTTTATGGCCCAATTAAAGCCTGCCTGTGTTTGCTCCGCGGGCTGGCTCTGAGCTCCCTTTCTAGTGTTATCTTACCGCTCTGCCCTCCATTTTAACCCAATTGGACTCCTCACCGCTCTCACGTTTGAGCTTTCCTCTAGCATTCCTCTCTGGAAGGAGTCCCTTCCCCATTTCTTCCCATTTCTGTCTGGTGAAATCCCGGTTTCCTTCGAGTTCTGCCCTCCTTGGCCAGCTGGGCCACTGAGTGGTTAGAGTGCAAAGAGGGCCCGACTTAGAATCAAGAAGCCCTCGATTCAAATCCTGCCTCAGTTTGTCCTCGTTCCTTGTCCAGGGCAGGCTGCTCAGTCACTCTCAGCCCTGCGTGCCTCACCTATAAAGGGGGAGAAATCACAGAATCTTCTTCCCACACTGCCTGTGAGCCTCGAGTGAGATGCATGTGAAGGACTTTCCACGCCTCGTGGTGCCGTGTGAAGCTATGGAAAGCTCTATCCATCCAGGGCGCACACGCGCCCTCCTTAGAAGCCGGGCCCCAAGCCCAGGGCTCTCCCTCTGCCGTTGTCTCCAGTACAGAGGTTGGAATGGTGAGCAAAAGCTCATGGCTGGGCCCTGCGACAAATAGGCAAGGGAAGGGGCTGAAGCGAGGACTACTGTAAAAGCCCTTTGAATGCCTCAAACGGTCCTCCTCGTTCCTCCCTGGTGGGCATCTGACTGCCCAAGTGTGAGAACAGGCTTCGGAAGGCACCGCCTTATTTTATGACAAAAAATAAAAACCAACCTTCGGTAGACTTTTCCACAAAAATTCATTTCTAAACTTGCATCTGTGTCCATTTTCTATCAAGAATGTTTTTGCTGAAGTTGCTCAGGCACCATTTCTGGAGGTACCCACATATACAAGCAGAGCTTTTCAGCCCTGGAACATCTGTGTGGTTAAAATGGAAAACACCTGCTACAAGTCACCTTTCCAGCCATTAAGTTATACAAATCCATTCTTAAAGCCAACTGCACCAACTCCCAAGAGGAAAAGAAAGAGCTTTACTAGCTTATTTTCTTTCTTTCTCCTTAACTATTCCAAGAGATCAGAGATATCTGAGAGGCCAGACATCTGGAATAAGAAGTTCAGGCCAGCTCCCTCCTGCTGCCCCAGCAATAATCTCTGTTTTTACTGAGCTGGCCCTTAAGCCAATGCTAAGAGTATCTCACCCTTCTCTTAGGGAGCCGTCTGTAATCTCATCTAGCCTAGTTAACATTCTTCTGTGGGAAATATTTTAGGAACTAAAACTCCAAGATTTTTTGGTGTGTGTGTGTGCACCCTAGAGGCAAAAAAGATCTCAGCCCCGTACCTTTGACGTTAGATATATAGTCTGCTGCTTGGTCCTTTAGAAGCTATTTCTGTTCTGTCAAGATCCTACTGTTTATAGTTGTGTTGGTGAACCTACGGCACATGTGCCAGGAGGGAGCTGATCCCCTTCCCCTCTCCACATGCACTTGAGGACATTTCTCCCATCACCTGCCCCTCTGCCCAGCAGCCCAGTGGGAGCACCTCCTCCCCTGTGTGAGGTGAGGCAGGGGGCTCACATGTGGCATGAGGGATGTCGTTTGGGCACTCAGACTCTAAAAGGTTTACCATCTCTGATCCATAGTATACTGTGCCCAGAGCAAGAGCAGTTTTCTAGAATAGCTGGGCAATCTTTCAGCTAACATTTTTTCTTTTTAAAAAAATTTTTTGTTTATTATTAATTACTCTCATATGCTATCCAAATAATTTTATTTAGTTCTTAATATGCTTACCTTCAAATCATCTCTAAAATATTTATCCCTTCATTATTCTTTCTCATTTTGTAGTACAAAGGATATTGATGGCTTGTTTTATGGGCCCTTATGTGTGTTCTCAAATAAAAATAAAAGTGATTTTAGTGCTTTGGGAGCACTAAGCATTTTGGGAAATCTTCCTTATCATCCTCTTGTAAGTTCTTGGGATTTCGTTTCATACACCTGCCTCTCACTAGCAAAAACATAATTTAGAATAACCTGCCTCCAGTGAGCATGGAGCTGTTGGTGAAATTCATTGAATATTTATTAAGCAATTTTTTCTCAATTTTATTGCTTAATATTGGTTGAGTATATGAAACTGCCACTAAATTATGTAATTCACAGACTAGGCTGCTCTTTTTCCCTACCTCCTTCTGACAAATTTCTATAATGGACCGAAATCAGATTATTTTGTCTCTTTATAATCTTCCAACCTGTTTGAGGATGTTGGGAGTTTTATTTTTTAATTTTGTCTTCATTGGAATGTCTTGATGTTTTTATTTTAGGAAGAAGAATTAGAAGCCCAGATTTCATTTCTTCAAGGACAGCTGAATGACCTGGAGGCCATGTGCAAATACTGTGCCAAGATGATGAACACTCACTTGGGTACGTGAGTACTCACTCACTCACTCACTCTCGGCCCTGGGCCTGTCTCTTTCCTATGAAAGAGACCCTTCAGAGTGTTTGTATACTTTGAACAAATAACACTGGCTGATTTGTGGAAAGGCTCAGAGGGCAGGGCGTCTGCTCTTCTGCTCTGCAAAGCTCCCCTTTCTGCCAGGCCCCTCGCTATTGGCTTTGAGCGCATCTTGTGTCCGCCAACAGTGCCTCACTGGCTTTATGTCGAGGAGAGGCCTTCCCAGGTCATAGGAGCGGCTTCCCTTCATTACGTTAAATGGACGCCCCTCCTCCCTGCTCAGTGGTGCACCTGCTGCTTTGGTAACTCTAGGACAGTTGTTTCCTGATTCCCCACTGGCTCCCCATGCACAGCCTCCTCCAGCTTCTCTCAGCCCCAGATTCCTCTTCACAAAAGCAGATTCGGTCCCAGCTTCTCTGGCCTTCAGCCAGGACGAGGCCCAGGCACGTGGGTTTCCAGCCTCTCGTGCTGGTGGATGCCCCACGCTGTGCAAGTTGCTCTCTGTCCCAACAACTGACTGACAGAAACACGTCCAAATGGGGGAGGCCAGAGAGGCCAGGCCTCATTGTGTCCTTGATGTGTGGCTGCAAAATAAGCATTCTCTGTCCGATGTGCAGGATCTCTCTAGAGAACTTGTCTCAGCCCCAAGCCTGAGCCTGTGGACACAGAGAAGCCAGGGCACTCCTAGCCCAAGCACCCACTGTGCTCCCACGGTCATGGCACCCACCGCGCTCCCACGGTCACGGCACCCACTGCGCTCCCACGGTCATGGCACCCACCGCGCTCCCGGGGGAGGGCTCCCTCCCGGGCCTAACTGGTCTGAATTTTCTTTGGCTCTTCCCCAGCCTTGTCCCACCCTCTGGCACCCATTATGGAGCATCATTATGACGGGTCCTGTGTCTGCACTGAACAGCAGGACTGAAGGAAGGCAGCACTGCATGGAATACAGGAAATGGAGAGAGAAATCACGCACTCGTTTTACATATTGTCCTGGGCCGCCCCCCCATGTGACACATGAGGAAGCGGAGGCTCACGCGGTGCCCCGACTCTCGCAGGCTCCCAGGTGGTCAGAGGATGGATTTCACCCCAGGCCCTCGGATGCCAGACCCAGCACTGGTGCCGCCTCCTTACCTCCTCCTGGGAGGTTCCAGAACACTGAAGAGGCGCCATCTCTGCCGTCCAGAAGCTGACAGTCTCCTGGGAAAGGGAGAGGAACCCCAAAGCTGCAGAGGAGCCCGTGATGGCAGGGGCACCGGCGGGGATGAGCCCCTTGAAAAAGGCTTCCTGGGAATGTTGGGTCCCAAAGCTAACGTAAGCATGAGAGAAGGAATTCCTGAAGAGGGAAAGAAGGGAAAAGCCTGTCCTTGGCGCTATTCACACACACCCACGGCTGTAGATCTGCACCACCAGAGAAAAGCCTTCAAAGGGAGCTCCTGTCCCGCCCGAGGTGGCCGTTCCGCTCCTCCAGCAGCCCATCTCCCTTAGTCCTCGTGCCTGCTGAGTTGAGTTTAAATTATACACATTTTACCTAAAAGACAGCCGCAGAGGAAAGGAGGCACGTGTGGTGTCGGAGCACCGAGAGGCTCATCCCTCGCGACCAGGAATTTCATAGACTCTCATGAGCCGCCTCGTTAGGCCTCGGCTATCCTGCCTAGAAAAGAGGATTTTGAATTCCGTCGTGGCCTCTGAAGGCCCCTCGGGATCTCCCTTTGTGCTCCCTGACTCCATTCTGGTAGTGGGGTAAGAAACGCCCCCCCTGCGCCTCCTTTCCCTCCACTGCCATTTGCCTGCTTGGCCAGCGTCACCCGAGCAGCCGCCCCTCGTGCTCCCACCATGCATCGCAGTCCCCTTCATGGCCCATCGGGGGGTTCATCCTCAGCACCTCCATTTCCAGGCACCTTCAAGACCCCTAGACAACGGGATCATGAATTCATCTCAAGTTTTCTGCGTGCCCAGAGAAATGGCCACATGCAGACCCTGAATCAGGCAGCCCCTCGCGCCCCTCCTGCTTCCCTGCCCGTCCCGACACCCTGGGAGAGACGGACCTTGAAAGAAGAGAAGCCACGGGAGCCCGGCCTTCTGCGCATTTGATGCTCCCAAACGCCTGCCGTGTAGCGTGGGATTATCCGCCAGCCTTTCTCAAGAGGACCCTCTCAACATCTCTTGGCCCCTTGGGCTGGTTTTTCAGACATGTCATAAACTTTCTGAGGCACCTTGTGAAAAAAATAGGATCATTTTTGGCTTTAAAACAGCAAAACTGAAGAAACAGAAACTAGAGGTTTTGGCCTCCTTTTTTTTCCTGGATCCTTTTGCATTTCTTGACTTCAGCGTGGCCCCAATTGGCAGTGCTGAGGACTGACTATACCAAGAGGTTCTGGACATTGAAGTAGAAAATCCTGTTGGAGTTCCAAGTGACTTGATACACCCAGCGGCCTTCCCACTGAGCCTCCCAATGCAGAGCGCTTTGGGGTTTTTCATGAGCACTAAAGGGCAGTGTGAGGGCAAATTAACCTAGAATCAGCTGTTTCTGCGTCTTCCTTTCCGTCAGTTGTCACGCATAGCCAGGGTCTAAATCTTTCTCTGGACCATTAAAATACACATCACTTGGCTTCATCTTAGCGCCTAAGACTTTGTTACTCTCTTGTTGGTTGGGTCAGATTCTCTGTGACCTCCGTTTGGGGCAGAAATATGAGCATGGTTTGTCATTGATTTTTCTGGCTCATTTGAGGAAATGGAGGCAAACAGAGTGAAGGGACTTGCTAGGGTGGCATGGCAAGTATCTGCGGTCAGATTTGGACTTAGAACGAGGAGTCCCCCTGGCTCCGGCCAGTACTCTATTCCCTGGGCCTCCTCCCTGCCTGGGTCCGAGGCGTTATAATGGTCCTGGTGATAGGAGGAGCTGAAGCTGAGCGTGTGCGTGGTGATACCTAAGTGAAACACTTAAGTTGTGATAGTGAAACACAAAGGGCCCACAAGATGGCTGCATTGAATCTGCTCAACTCAACGCCAGAATAACGGTGTCCCAGAATGGCCAGTCAAATGGAGAATCTGTGAATGGAAGTGTACAGATACTTCTGACTGACTAATCTGGCCTCGTAGGGTCATGCTCGAGTCTGACTGCGGATTGCATCTTGCTATGAAAGTTACTATTCTCCTGTCCCTTAGATGTCCCAGGGGGAGTCCCTAAGCCTCAATATAAAGTGATGCCAATCTAGGTAAGTTCAAAGATTGAATGTGCTTCAGGCTTAGGATAAATAACTGGGAAGGAGGGAAACAGGAAGTTCCTGATCTAAGCCAATGCTGACAAAGATGGTACTTGAATCGAAGGTAATCAGGATTATCAGTTGTTAATTGATAATTGCCAGTTGCCAGCCTGGCAAGGCCAGACTAGTTCACCCAAATTAGGTTATTTGCTGAAGGATGTTGTAGGTTACTCAGTATAAAGGTATCACAGGATTAGGGACTATGAGATGGGTCAGTGGAGTTTGCTGATAATTTAAGTTGATCCAAGGCCTACCCTCACCACCACCACAAACCTCCCACTACCCCCAAATAGCTTAGATTGAGACCCTCTCTCAGTTCAAATTCCTCCTTTTATACTTGAGCATCAAGTGATTTGGCACAAGCCAGCCCTGCCAGGCTCGGCGCATTCCGTGTTCTAATCGGGTAACCGTCCATCATCTTGTTTTCCATATCGCTTTACAAAATATCATTAGAAAGGCTTGTGAGAGAGCCCCTGCCTCGGAGCCCCGCAGAGGCAGCCCGCTTGGATTTACGTGTCGGAGATGGAGGAGACGACATTGCAGTTACAGCAAAGAGAGGCTGGCGCGGATGGGAGACCCTGGAGGGCTGCTAACGCCGGACAGAGGCACGACCTCTAAAGGCGAGCCGAAGCACGGAGTGGAGTTCCAGAAGGGGAGGGCAGGGCAGAGGAGGGAGCGCGTGTCCATGAGCCACCTCGTGTGGGCCAGGCCCAGAGCTCGGCGCTCTCCAGGCTCAGGAGGGCAGAGACCATGGGGAGCAGCAGCTTGGCTCAGGATTAGTTCAGTGTGTCGGGGGCAGCGCGGCCGTCCTCTGCCCTAGAAGATGACTGCTGGGTATTAGATTCAGACTGGACACGAAGCGTCCAGAGGAGAGAAATGAGGACGGGGAAGGGCTTGGAGTCTGAGGGTCCGAGAAGGAACTCGGTCTGTCTGGGCTGAGTGAGAGAAGACAAGGAGACAAGGAGGAAGAGCTGCCACCCACCAGGAAAGACTGCTGCGATGGAGGCTTGTGTGTGTGTGAACACATATGTGAGTGTGTACATGCAGACACATCCACAGCCGTCTGTTCGCATACTTTATGGATATTGTTTGTTTCTTGATCTCCTTCTTATTCGTTTTTGCAAGTGGATTCAACTTCAGTTTGCTAGGAATTTTTTTGTTTGCTTCTTTGTTCTAGCCCAGCCTTTCATGAATTGAGAAAGGGAGATGGATCCCACTTGGGGACAGATGCCGGCATCCTCTTGGATCCTAGGACTTAGAGCTAGGAGGGTCTGATCCTGCAGGGGGAGCTGAGGTGCAGGGCCAAATGCTCCAAGGGGTTGGTTTAGAATGGGTTTTATGCTTTCAAATACAATAAAACTTTACTTGAAATTTAAAAGTATGTCATTCAATTTAAAATTTAAATTTAAAAGTGTAAAATCCATTCTTAGCTCACTGGTTATGTGGTTTGCTGACCCCTCAATTCCCCCATTTTGCAAGAGACACACAAGAGGGAAAAGTCCAAGACTAGCCCTTTGTTAGTAGCTTCGTGGCTTGATGGGCCGTTGGCTCATCTGTTAAATGGATAACCAGCTCACAGTGATGGGATGATGGTTACACCTTGGGTTGAAAAGGAAGTGGCTTCTTTGCCGCTTTCCTTACTTTTCCTTTTACAGTTTCTGTCTTCTTTGCTCCCACCTCCCCTTCACAGGCCTGGGCTAACTGGGCACTCAGTTTGGAGAGCATCCCTTTGCTGCTGTCTGGCCTCTGCCATGCCTTCAGGTGGTCACTCGAGGGACCAGATACAGGGCAACTGGGGCACCTTCTTCAGGAAGCCAGAGAAAGGGCCACAATTCACCAGTATCCTCCACCCTTTCTCCAGGATACTTAGTTACTCCAACCTCTTGATATTTGTTTTCTCTTCTCTGGAACCACTAAGGTGCCACATGGTAGGGGATGCTCTGGCCTTCAGCCACATGTTGATCACATTTTTGAATGGCCATTTTTAATAGTTTTAGGCCAGACAGTAAGTGACCTCAGGATAGTGCCTTTTGTATTTTAGATTTCTACATGCAAAAAGAGCTGAACCTCTAGCTTGGGAAAACCTACATTTAATGAAAATCTGCTGACAGCTTAAATACTTTTCAACAGTGCCTTAGGGATGATTTGCATGCCACTGTGGAAGATGTTGCCAGAGTGACAGATAAGGGTATCCTGGGATTACCTTTAGAGTCCTTATAAAAAGATTTGTATTTCCCTTTGGACTTGTAAATCTTCTGTTCAAGAAATCAGATATGCTGGCTACATGAGAGCAAATGTTCTCATCCGAGTTTCAAAGCATCAATACACTGGTTAAAATTAAGGTTGCTAAGACCTGGTCATCATTTCTAGGACTAGTGAAGGACCCAAGACCACAGCCATACACACTTGCAGGTATATCAGTTTTCTGAGTCCTAGCATCTCTTGTTTTCAGGAAGTTCTTTTCCTCCATTGAGAATTGCAGATCAGCTAAAATTTAGGTAATAATTTTCAGTTTAGTGATCTTCAGGTTTATTCATTGGGACAGAGAAAAGCTCCCTCTTATTGAAAATGATGCTAGTATGGCATTTTGCTCAAATGTCCTTTAATTACTGAATATATCGGGAAATGGAGGGCTTTGGCCTTCAGCACTGTGGTGGCCCACTCATTATTGGGGTGCCCAAAGCACCAAAATGTTCCAAACAAATCCGATTTTGGCTAGTTCCTTGTAACTCACTGGTTAGATAGGCAGAACTGAGAATGAGCATTTAGTGAATCTGAACTTTTCCTGTCAAATTTAGCAGTGTTGTCTAAGTACTCATTCTTAGTGTTGCCATGGTTACTCCACTGTCATCCTAATTATTATGCTGAAAGCCACTGATAATCTTAACCTTACTAACCAAATTTTGGCTATTTTGAGTTTTGCCATATTTCTCACTTAGATTGACGTGGGAGAGCAATGTGCACGTATCCATTCAATTAGCAGAAGGCTTAAAAAAAAACTTTATAGGACGAAAGCTTTTTACCCAGAGGCTCCAGCTCCCAATCTGAAGTGGATAACCAATATCTTAAAATGAAGACTTCCTTTGTAGTTTGCTTGACTTTAGAACAAAACCTTTGGACTGGAAGGGAACCTAGAGACCACGGGGTCAATCCACTGGCCCTTCCAGTTGAGAAGCCTGAGTTCTGCCAACATACACAGTGACTCCTGACTCCCAGGACAATGCTTCTTCCATAATAGCATGCTTAAGTCATAAAATTTTTTTAATGATTCCACATAATGATGAATTGAAGGAAGTTAGGGACAGTGGATAGAGTGCTGGGCCTGGAGTCAGGAACATCTGAGTTCAAATCCAATCTCAGGCACATACTACCTGTATGACCCTGGGCAAGTCACTTAACCTCTGCTGCCTCAGTTTCCTCCACTATAAAATGGGGATAATGATAACAACTGCCTCCCAGCCCTTAGTAAAAGATCAAGTGCCTAACACATAGGAGTTGCTAAATAAATGCCTGTTTCCTTCCTCCCTTCTTTATCTGTTCAGATAACACAATCATCGAATCATAAATGTTCTTAGATCTAAAAAGAACGTAGGAGGATCTGGTCAAACACTCTATTTTACAAGTAACCGAAAAGGACAAAATCCTACAGCTGAAAAGGAACAGAATCAGGACTAGATCTCAGGCCCTCAGGAGGACCCTAGTCCAACATCCTTTCTGTTATACTGGGATTCAGTCAATCACTGAATTTGAATTTTAGCCCTTTCTGCTGTTTTCTGTGTAGATTCTCATTCTTTCCACATATCAAAATACTTATCCCCCTCATCAGCTTTAGCAATGGGCTAATTTTCAAAATCAGCTCTTTATCATATTCGAAGAGAGGATTTTCACAAATTTACCTTTCTGGCATTTTTGCAAACACTTGTAGCAAGTGGATGCTTTTGAAATGATTCAGTAGATTATAGAATTATGACTTCAAATGTGAGGAAGGAGAAATCATGATTATTTGACAGTATCCTACCATATAGGAAAATGAGATGAACCTTTGTTAATTCCATTTAATTTTTTAAAAGCAACATCTATTGAGATTTTGCCTTTAAATATAAGTATTAGCTTCTAGCCATGTCACTGAATATAGCATAAGTGAAGGTGTGCACTTATAGATTGGTTAATGAATGTGGGGTCAGTTGGGCATGACTCATCCAGGGACATCAGAACCTTCCTCTCCAATGAAGGTTCTAGCAACAGACAAGCAGCTCCAGCAGCCTTCTGGGCAAACAAGGACCCAACCATTCACCAAAGAGGCTTCTTTTTCAAGTTCTTAAGTGGGAGGAAATCTCACATCCCCGTTCTCTGAATGCCTGGAAAGTTCCTTCCTAAATTCAAAGTTCCTTCTGATTCATTTTGAACAGACAGCCTAGTATAAGAGAAAGAGCTTTAGACTTTCCATCATAAGACCTGAGTTCAGATCCTGACCCAGGCACTCAATGTCCAGGATCTCCCATTCAGTATTTGTTTAAAAAGGTGAGGGAAGAAAGACTCCTGGGGGTCAAGATGGAGGAGTTACTAGAGCAGCAGCTCACCATTTCACCATGAAAATCCTCTCTGACAAAGAGTAAAATATCACCACAAAACAAATACAGGAATAAAAGAACCAACAAAGAGAGGGAAACAACCTTCAAAAAAAAAAAAGAAAAAACCCAGAAGGTAGGCAGAGATCATCTGGGGAGCTAGGATGAAAGGGGAGAAGAGCTACCAGGAGGCATAATAGTGAGTGAAGAGCAAGCCAAGAGCAAACCACACACACACACACACACACACACACACACACACTGTCCCACACATCTGCTGTCACAAGTTCAGAGCTTAAGTCCAACCTAAGTCAGACCCTGAGATCCTGCCAGGCAATTAGAGGTCCAAGCCAGGTAATACCCCTTGAAATCACACGCCTGCAGAGAAGTCTGGAATCCCAACCCAAGGCAATCTGGGCAGAAGGAGGCCAATCCATGTGGGCCCAGAGTGAGGCCAGGAATCCCAGTCTGGCCTTGGGGTAAAGAGACAGTTCTCAGGGGGGAGCCTCCCCAGGATCTTTTTGCCCGAAACTAAGGGTGAAGCTCCAGGACAGGGCAATCAAGGATGTGCCTGATTGAATCAAGAACACCTTGAGACCCAAAAATGTGAACCTAAGCCTAGGACTAGAATCCGATCAGCAACTGACCTAATCAAGTTCATACTGAGATCAAAAGTTTACACACTCATGCCTGAGGAAAGTCTTTAAGCTATCAGCATCACAAGGGCCAATTAAAACAGCAGAGAGAGGGGACTTTCAGGGGTCTCAGCCCTCAGACCATCTGGTAAACTACTAACAACCCAGAAAATAAGCCAAAAATAACATCAAGAAAGGACTGAAGTTTAAGAGGGTACCGCAACTCCCCAGAAAACAGTTTACCTATAATTAGATAGGAAAAATGAACAATCAAAAAAGCACCTAACTCTAGAGACTTTTTATGGAGAGCAAGGTGCAGACACAGAAGGAGACAGTGAAAGCAAAGGAAACACACCCAAAGTCCAAAAGAAAAATATGGATTAGACACAGATTCTGAAAGAACTCAAAAAAGACTTCAAAAACCAATTATTAGAGGTACAGGAAAAGTGGGGAAGAGAAATGAAAGTGATGCAAGAAGAAATGGAACAATTGAAAAAGGAGAATTAAAAACTGACAGGAGAACCAGGTCTTAAAAATCAGAATTGACCATCTAGAAACTAATGATTTCATGAGAAATCAAGAAAAAATAAAGCAGAATCAAAGGAATGAAAAAACAGGAAAACTTCAAATATCTTATTGGGGAAAAAAACTGACCTAGAAAACAGGTCTAGGAAAGACAATCTAAGACTTATTGGATTACCTGAAAGCCATGATGAAGAAAAAACCTTGTATATCATATTACAAGAAATAATCAATGAAAACTATCCAGAGATCCTTGAACAAAAAATAAGATTGAAATTGAAAGAATTCACAGGTCACCTCCAGAAAGAAATCCTCAATTGACAACTTCCAGGAATATAAAAGCCAAATTCAAGAGCCACTGAGCCAAGGAAAAATACTTCAAGAAGCCAGAAAGAAACCATTCAAATACCTTGGAGCTACAATCATGATCACTCAGGACCTAGTGACTTCTACATTAAAGGATAGGAAGGCATGGAATATGATAACAAAGGTGAAAGATTTGGGTTTACAACCCAGAGTCACCTATCCAGCAAAACTGAGCATACTCTTTCAAGAGAAAAAATGGTCATTCAATAAGATAGAAGATTTCCAACCATTCCTGAGGAATAAGCCAGACCTAAATAAAAAATTTGAAGGCAAAATACAAGACATATGAGAAGCCCAGAAAGGTAAATAAGAAAGAGAAAATTTAAGGGACTCATTAATGTAAAAGTGTTTATATGTCTATATGGAAAGAAGATTTCTATAATTCTCAAAAATTACTCTCAGTAGTAGAGAAGATAGAAGGAATTTACTCAGAAAGAGGGTGGAAAAGTAAGCTGATTATTATAATATGATGTATATGATGATATGATGTGTATGTAAATGTGATGATATGGAACAATATGTATGTATGATATGTATACATATGAATGGCATGTAAAAATCAATCAAGGGCTGAAAGAGAGGATTGCACTGAGAGAAAGGGGAAGGGAAACATAGGATGGAGTAAATTATATAACATAAAGAGGCGAGAAAAATAAATACAGAGAGGAGAGGATAAGAGTGGTGACAAGCAATGCTTAAACTTTATTCTCTTTGTAACTCAGAGAGGGAAAACAAATATACTCAATGGGTCATAGAATTCTATCTTACCCTGCAGAGAAGTAGAAGGAGAACAAGACAAGGGAAGCAGGAGGTAATAGAAGGGAGAGGGAACTGGGGGGATGATAAGCAAAATACTGGTGAGAAGGAATAGAGTGATGTATAGGTTAAAAAAATTAAGATTGGACTAAATATATAAGAGTGTGGTCACCAATATTAATATAGCTTAAGTCAAGATGACTTTTATAACAGTTTATTCATAAAATAGAGGGAAAGAGTGAAAGTAGAGAAATGAAAAAGAAGACAAAGTAAAAAATCTATCTTAACAAGCTAGACTGTTTGCTCTGGCCCCGGCTTTATTCCAGTAGGGCTCCAGAATCCCCAGCCAGAGGGCCTAGGGATAAATTAAGCAAGGATTCCAGCCATGAGGCCTCCTCCCCCAAGATGGGGGAATGGGCCTCTCTGGATGCTAGTCCCTCCAGGAGCCAAGAAAGGAGTCAGTCTTTTCACTTGCCCACATGAGGTAGTCCTAAAGGAAGATCCAAGAGCAGTCCAAGGTCCCAAGCCAGACCTCCTCCAAGGCCAAGTTTGAAGGAGAAAGAGCTCATCACAGAAAGTTGCAACTACTTTTAAAGATCCTTTGTGTCACTTCCTGTGCCTTCCTTCCACTTTATGTGGACCAATCGCAGTGTTAGAATTTTCTTAGGACTGCCCAGGGGGAAGTCAGTCATTTCTGAGTTGTCACCCAGTTTAGCATGTGGGTTGTGGACCTCCCCTTACTTAAGAAAATGTGGGAGTGTATATGTTTCTGGTGATTAAATCTAAAAGTGGGCAGGGGAGAATTAATCCCATCTTCACAGATAAAGAGAATAGAGCAGGATCTAAAGGGCATCATAAGATGGAGGGCAATACACAGTAATCATAACTCTTAATGTAAATGGGTTGAACTCATCCATTAAATTGAAGTGGATAGCAGAATGGATTAAAAACCAGAATCCTACTATATGTTGTTTACAAGAAACACATTTGAGGTAGGGTGACACACACAGATTCAAGATAAAAGACTGGAGCAGACTATATTATGCATCATCTAATTATGCATATGCTATGGAGTAGCAATCATGAAACCAGACAAAGCCAAAGTAGAAATTGATCTCATTAAAAGAGATAAGGAAGGAAATTACATTTTGTTAAAAGGTACTATAAACAATGAAGTGATATCATTAATAACATCTATGTACCAAATGGTATAGCATCTAGATCTCTAAAGGAAAAATTGAAGGATCTCAGTGAGAAAATAGATAGTAAGACCATACTAGTTATTATTATTATTATTTTATTATTATTATTATTCCTGTTGACTCCTTAGGAGCATAGGGCCGCAACCATCTCACGCCAGGGGACTCTGTTCTGGGCAACTTCCCCCAACTGGGCCCATGTCATTCCGACTGTTTTTGTTTCATTTTCGGCAGATCTTCGCCAGGTCTGTTTTGGTCTTCCGACTTTCCTCCTCCCCGAAGGGTTCCAGCTCAATGCTTGTCTGGCTACGTTGTCTTCCGGTTTTCGTAGCATATGTTCTATCCATCTCCACTTACGTTTCTTTATGTCCTGACTGATGGGATACTGGATTGTTCTTTCCCAGAGACTAGCATTGGAGATCTTTTCAGGCCATCTGATGTTCAAGATGTAGCGTAGATATCTATTAACAAAGACTTGGAGTTTGTTGGTGTTGACTTTCATCACTCTCCAGCTTTCTGATCCATATAGGAGGACGGCCTTTACGTTGGTATTGAAGATTCGGAGCTTAGTGACGAGGGACAGTGCTTTGGAGATCCAGACAGACCCTAAGGTGTTAAATGCCTGTCTGGCTTTGTTGATTCGGCTTCTGATGTCCTCATCTGCCCCGCCGTCCTTACTGACGATGCTACCCAAATAGGTGAAGTGGTCCGTCTCCTTGATGTTTTCTCCCTGTAGTTGGATTGGCAGGTCCTGTCTGCTGTTGACTGTGATCACCTGGTCTTCTTCTTGTTGATCTTCAGACCTGTCTTCTCCGCCTCTTCAGAGAGTCGTGCAAGTTTGGCTTGCGCATCCTGCTGTTTGTGAGAAAGGAGACAGATGTCATCCGCGAAGTCAAGGTCCTCAAGCTGTTTGGTATGAGTCCATTGAATGCCCGCATTGTTGTCCTTGGTAATTCTTCTCATGATCCAATCTATGACCATCAAGAAGATAAGGGGCGAAAGCATGCAGCCTTGCTTCACTCCGGTCTTCACTCCGGTCTTCACTGTAAAGGGAGCCGTCAGTTTCCCATTGTGGATGACCTGGCAGGCAAAGTCTTCGTATAACCGCTGGATGATGTTGATGAGCTTCGGGGGAATCCCATAATGCTGCATCAATCTCCAGATGATGTTCCTGTCTACGCTGTCAAATGCCTTCTCGAAATCCACGAAAGTCATATAGAGGGGAGACTGCCATTCGATGGACTGTTCGATGATGATTCTTAGGGTGACGATGTGGTCGGTGCACGATCTGTGCTGACGAAACCCTGCTTGTTCTATTCTCAGTTTCTTGTCCAAGGCCTCCTTCAGTCTTTCTAAGATTACTCTGGTCAAGACCATACTAGTAGGGGATCTTAATCTTCCTCTCTCAGAACTAGATAAATTGAGCCAAAAAATAAATAAGAAAGAAGTAAGGGAAATAAATGAAATGCTAGAAAAGTTAGAGTTAATAGATATCTGGAGAAAACTGAACAGGGGTAAAAAGGAATATACCTTCTTCTCAGTGATACATGATACATATACAAGGATCAATCATGTACTAGGGCATAGAAATATTACAAACAAATGCAGAAAAGCAGAAATAATAAATGCCACTTTTTCAGATCACAATGCAGTAAAAATTATAATTAGCAAGGATCCAGGGAAAGGCGAATTTAAAATTAATTGGAAAGTAAATAATCTAACTCTTCAAAACAGGTGGATCAAAGAAGAAATCATAGAAACAATTACAGATTTCATTAAAAAGAATGACGAGGATACATCATATCAAAATCTATGGGATACAGCCAAAGCAGAATTCAGGGGAAAATTTATATTACTGAGTGACTATACCAACAAAATAGTGAGGGCAGAGATCAATAATTGGACTTGCAACTTAAAAAATTAGGAAAAAGAATAAATTGAAAATCCCCAGATAAACACTAAATTGGAAATCCTAAAAATTAAAGGAGAAATTATTCAAAATGAAAGTAAAAGAACTATCGAACTAATAAATAAGACTAGGAGCTGGTACTTTGAAAAAAAAAAACAAATAAAATAAAGTACTAGTCATTCTAATAATAAAAACAAAATAACAGTATCAAAGATGAAAGGGGCAATCTCACCTCTAATGAAGAGGAAATTAAGGCAATTATTAAGAACTACTTTACTCAATTATATGGTAATAAATATGACAATTAAGTGAAATGGGTGAATATTTACAAAAGCATAAATTGCCCAGATTAACAAAAGAGGAAATGGAATTCTTAAACAATCCCTTCTCAGAAAAAGAAACTGAACAAACCATTAAGGAATTTCCTAAGAAAATATCCCCAGGGCCAGATGGATTCACAAATGAATTCTATCAAACATTTAAAGAACAACTAATCCCTTCACTATACAAATTATTTGACAAAATAAGTAAAGAAGGAGTTTTACCAAATTCCTTTTATGACACAAATATGTACTGATTCCAAAGCCAGGCAGACCAAAAATTGAGAAAAAAACTATAGACAAGTGATTCCCAGAATAGGAGCTGCAGCGATCCAGGGAGGCAGTGATGGCCACAGGTGATAAATATATTTCCTACTAATTGCTATTAAAATTTAAAAAAAAATTTCCAGGGGATTAAGTAATATTTTTTTCTGGAAAGGGGGTGGTAGGCCAAAAAAGTTTGGGAACCACTGCTATAGACCAATCTCCTTAATGAATATAGATGCAAAAATCTTAAATAGAATACTAGCAAAAAGACTCCAGCAGGTGATCACTAGGATTATTCATTATGATCAGATGGGATTTATACCAGGAATGCAAGGACAGTTTAATGTTAGGAAAGGCATCCACATTATTGACTATATCAACCAAACCACCAGAAATCACATGATTTTCTCAATAGATGCAGAAAAAGCTTTTGACAAAATACAACACTCATTCCCATTGAAAACACTAGAAAATATAGGAATAGAAGAGTCTTTCCTAAAAATAATAAACAGCATAAATTTAAAACCATCAGCGAGTATCATCTGTAATGGGGACAAGTTAGAAGCCTTCCCAATAAGATCAGGAGTGAAGCAAGGATGCCCATTATCATCTCTTTTATTCAATATTGTACTAGAAATGCTAGCAGTAGCTAGGCTTGATTCCAGCCAAAGGGAGCCAGGAGGGCACCAGGGATGGAGACCAGAGAGCAGAGGCACAGGGGGGAGAGTGTAAGTGTGTGTTCTGAAGGCAAAGACTTTCCTTTGGATGGGAATGTGGAGTTCCTGGTAAATGGCCTAAGGCTGGAAACTCAAAGCAGACTGAGAATACAGACAGCATTAAATGCCCTGTGCTTACTATTTGTTTACAGTTTCCCTCTTGGCTGCCTCCTTCAGGCACTGAATCCAAGTTCTACCTTTGGTATATGATGGCTGTGTGACCCTGGGCCAGTCCCTTAACTGATCAGTGCCCTAGGCAGAGAAGGAGCCCACTTGCATGGGTAGATGCTGGTCCTTTGCCAACAAAATCCCAAGACTGGTCTCTGCCTCTATCCCTGACCCTCCACTAAGGTGCATCTAGAATGTTTCCAAGATGAGACCATTTTCTTGGCCGTGGTATCACTACACTTTCATGGACAGTATTATAAACCTATCTGTAAATATATTGTAGGATATAATAAATAATGTGGCTGAAATAAATTCAGTAAATATCTATCGAGCATTTACTAGATAGCAGGCCCTGTGCTAGGTGCTGAGGGGGTTACAAAGATGATTCGAACCACAACCCCAAACGGCAGGGGCATTAGTCGAGTTCACAAATAACAAGGCAGAGCATAAGTACCAGAAGGGAAGCAGCAGCAGAGGCCAGTGAGGTCCAGAGGAGCCTTGTGGCTGAGCTAAACACACTAAGCCTTCTGTCTCCAGGAGCAAACCTTTTCTTTATCTGCTCCTCTTCATTCCTTGGCCTTGACAGTTAGTCTGGGCTCTTTCTTATCTGCTTGTTCTTGCCCCGATTCTTTCCTCGTCTGCCCTAATGCTGGGCCCAAACTCTCCAGTTCTTAAATCCATGCAGGGGCACTCAGGGGCACAGGACTTTTACTGCCTGCAATGGAAGATAATCTTCTCTTTTTATTTCTTAATCCAGGATTTTGTTAATGATGTTAATCAATCTGCTGAGTCCTTTAGAGTTTCTAAGAGCTACTCAAGAATTAGTTGAAAGAACAGAGTAGGAATCAGAGGTCCATGAATTGGTGACCTTGAATGGATCTCGTCCCCTCTCTCCACCTCAACTTTCTCATCCTCCAAAGGAGTTGGGCAAGAGTCAAATTAATCCAGTAAGCATTTAGTAAGTGCCTACTGTTTGCTTCCAGGGACTGGAGATATAAAGATGAGACCATCTTAGGGGATTCTTTCAGGCTCTCAAATTCAATGACTCCTTTCATGAATCTATTATGCTCCCAGCCCAGAATCCAAGACCCAACCCTTAATGTAAGGCTTTTCCTTTTCCCCCTCAGCTACTGAGTAAACATTTCTCAAGTACATATTGGGTATACTTTATTCTACTACATTGGAGGTAGTAATAATAATGATAATAGCTAAAATGTGTAGAGCACCTATTATGTACTGGACACTGTGCTGAGAACTTTATAGCTATTATCTCATTTGATTTTCAAAACTACCTTGGGAGGTATGTGATATTATCATCCCTATTATATAGATGAGGAAACTGAGGCAAACAAGTTCATTAACTTATCTCTGACCACCCAGTTAAATATTTGAGGCAGGATTTGAACTTGGGGCTCCCAGATTCCATGTTCTAGAATACCCCACAAGAAGTAGAATATTTAATACTTCAAGAAATGGTCTTTCCCCTCAAGGAATTTCAATGTAGCTGGGAATAACCAACATAAACAAACATGAAAGAAATTTAGGAACCTTTGCAAAGAAATAGAAAAAAGGAATTGATATGTAGCACAAGCTACAAATTATATATAAATAAAATTAATAAGCAACAGGGTAGGTAAGATATGTTAGTAAAATGGTACTTCCTGGAGGAAGTCTGTTTTAAGCTGGATACAGAGGGAAAGGAGGATCATGGATAAATATGATGAGAAAGGGTAGGAGTCTGAAGAGACAGAAATTGAGTTATATATCATAGGAGTATTTGGGTCCCATGAAGAGGTTAATTATAATTTCCTCAAGGGCAAGAACTGTGCCTTAAATTTCTTTGAATTGTATCGCTAGCACCTAGTAGAGTAGCTTCCCTATTAATTGAAGTGCTTTAAATTATGGTCATGGGTGATAACTATGGCATTCTATCCTCTTCTTTTTAAGCTAGCCATTTTTTATTTGAAGACATAGATCTTCTATTCACTTACCAGTGAGGAAGTAAGGTCTTAAGAAACTGAAAAATTTCTTTGTGTAAAAGCTTTCATTACACTTAGACATTCAGGTCTATTTTTGTGGCATTGACATTTCATGTAAAACAATCCTGTCACTACAGTTATTACACAGATGGGTTCCCTTGCAAAATTCCCACAGAAGGAGTTAGTCCTTTTATTTTACTTCCATGCTACATTGATTTTATAAACTTATGCCTGTATATTAGTCTTTGAAGGGTCTGTAATTTCATTGGGATGGGTGTGCCCACCACTGCATACAGCCTAGAGCCCTCCTGTGGCTCAGGACATTATGGCTGAAAAAGTCATCCACCAAGTGATGGGTCTGTAGACTTAACTACATGAGCCCTCTGGAGATCATCATCATCTGAAGTTTTCTCAGCCCCTTGCGACTTTGTGCCCCGTTTGTATGTGCCCTGGGAGACATCAAAGTAAGATTTAAGGAGAGGATAAGCCTCAAACATTAGACACTCAGAAGCATCTAGATAACTTACTCTACTTTCTATCCACGTTGTCAGAACATTTTTAAGCACTGGGCATTTTAAATCTTAATTCACCACCTCTAGCAAGAAAGAATTCGCTTGACAACGGCTCCTCAGATATCTCAAGTTTCTACCTCGTGTTTTAAGATAGGAAAGTTCCTTGTGGTCCGTTCATATGTTAGCATAACTTCTTGAAAAGTTACAGGTAAATGTAATTTTTAAAATGAAATCCTATTTGTATGAGTTATTCAAGGGGAATCTGCAGTAAATCTTTTAAAATTATTTTTTCAAAGTAACCGAGTGTCTTTAGCGATCTTTTCTGAGTTCAGGTTTTTATATATCAAGCCTTCTTCAAACGAGGAGAGCTGTTGGGCTTGGTTAAACTCACATCCAGGTCAGGTTTCGGTTCCTCCTCAGACCAGGACACTCGGCTCTGGGCTCTCCTCAGAGACCACATCGTTAGCCTTGGTCTGCCGCCATGCAAATGGGCTCATCTTGGCTGTGGCTAGAGTG
>NC_058134.1:37574801-37589291 GCF_016433145.1 Gracilinanus agilis
TCCTCCTCCTCCTCCTCCTTTACTTCCTCCTCCTTCTCCTCCTTTACTTCCTCCTCCTCTACTTCCTCCTCCTCTTCCTCCTCCTCCTCTACTTCCTCCTCCTCCTCCTCTTCCTCCTCTTCTTCTTCCTCTTCCTCCTCTTCCTCCTCCTCCTCTTCCTCCTCTTCTTCTTCCTCCTCCTCCTCCTCCTCCTCTTCCTCCCCACCAATCAGGACCAAACGGGGCGCAGCGGGAAGGCCTCGGGGGAACAGGAGCTCGTTTAGGCCGCAGGATAGGATCCATCTTCAAACTGCAGAGACGCTCGTGCTTCCTGGCACCGCCGTCTGGGGGCGCCGTGGAGCCGCCAAGCCGGGCCGGCCGGCGCTTGTGTCTCCCCATGAAACAGGCCCCGAGTCCCACCGGAGAGGGCTGGTCTCTGAGGCCGGCCTTGGCGCTGCTCCTCTTCCAAGTATTGAACACCGTCTGTCTGTCTGTCCATGCATCCATGACCAGAGCTTGGGAAGCAGAGGATGCTGGGAGCGCGCCGGCCTCTGTCCCTCTGTCAGCGGCTGCCCCGACGGGAAGGCAGCGGCCTGGCGGGGCTTCTGCCCGGACGCCGGGACCGGAGGGGCTCCCGCAGGCAGAGCGAGGCGCCTCCTGGCCTGGCCTGTCGCTTTGTCCTCCCCAGAGCGGCCCCACACAGCCCCGCAGAGGTGCGGGAGGTCCCAGGGGTTCCATCCTCTGTTTAGAAGCCCCAGCAGGGGAGGCTCCCGCGTGGCCCGGGGGGCCTCCCGTCACCCTCCATCCCTGCCCGGCCAGCTCTCCCCCTCTGCGGCTCTCTCCAGGCCGCTCTCGCCAAATGGCCACCTTTAAAAGCCTCTCCAGTGTTTGCCTGACGTGAGCCCCCAGCCGGGCCTCCTCCTTGCAGAGTTGGGGGGCGGGCCGGGCCCTGGGCACATCCGCAGACGTTCCAGGGGGGCCCCTGGGCTCGCCCGTCCCAGCTGCTGCCTGCGAGCGGCGGGCTCTGGCATCGTGCTAGACTTGCCGCCCTTGGCACAGCCCGACCAAAGGCCCCTCGTGCCGCGGCCGTCCTTCCTGAGCAGGAGCCACAGCAGGGTCCGACTTCCGCCGGGGGGTGGCGCCTAGTCAGGTCCGGGATTTGGGGGTGTTTGGGGTGGGTGATCCAGAGCCAATGATCCCGGACCCCAAAAGCCTTATTCTGTAGCCCAGAGCGGCCTCCATGTTGCCTCTGAGGAGGCCACACTGGGACGAGTGAGGTGGAGGTGGCGGTGGCGCAGAGCCCGCAGGCAGGCGTCCTCCTTGTGCGAGGGCTCCTCCCAGCCTCCCCTTCTGCTTCATCTCCTGCCGTGAAAGGAGAGGAAGGCGTTCGGGCCGGCACGTTCGGCAGATGGTTCGGCAGATGTTTGTGTTTTGTCAAACATTCTTTTCTGAAGTCCTGAAAATAGGAAACTTTTTGCTTGTCGGGGGTTTTGGTTGCCTTTTGGGGAATTGATTTTTTTTTTTATTTTTTTACTTTCTGTATCAATAACTGTATAGAAATCAGTGAAATGCTTTTGGCTTCACCCTCCCTGCCATGATTTGATTTTTTCAGTTTAAAGCACATTTTATACCTGCCAGAGGGAAGACGACCCTCCGAGCCACCTGTCCGTTATGCTTTTTTACCCCTTCCTCGGGCCTCTCCAGTCCATTCTTCCGCCATGCATTCAGACTGGCCTCCCTGCTCCAAGCACCACGGAGCCACGGGGGTCAGGGGTGGGTGGGAGAGGAGGCCCAGACGCCGCCGTGGCTCAGCCCCTTCCAACGTCCTGCATCTCCTTCCAAAGAGGACCGGCTCCTAAAGCCAGATGGCCACCGTCCTCACACACAAAACCCTCTGCCCGTGTGAGGAGGGAATGTGGACTTGACAAGCGGACCAGAAGCTCCCCATTTCCCGTCTGTGCGGGGGGCCTGGGTCTCGCCTTGCATGAAACATCTGTGCCAGAGAAGGTTCTGCAGGAAGCCTTGA
Organism: Gracilinanus agilis; assembly: GCF_016433145.1. Taxonomy (NCBI): domain Eukaryota; kingdom Metazoa; phylum Chordata; class Mammalia; order Didelphimorphia; family Didelphidae; genus Gracilinanus; species Gracilinanus agilis. The sequence continues at coordinate 37,576,807 of NC_058134.1, forward strand.
GCGCCGTGTCCTGCCTGGGGTGAGTGTGCAGGAGTGTCCTAGCTGGAGGAAGGTCTCACGGCTTTATTAAAGAAACGGCTAACATACAAAACCTCTCGTGTCAGGCTCTTCATTCCCAAGTCACTGACCCAGCCGCCTCCTGTTTTTCCTGCCCAGAGAGCATCTTAGAACGTGCCAGAGGGCGGAGTGGGCCAGGCTAGCTGTGCTGTGAGCCATAGGCAAATGGGAAACCTCCCAAAGGTGGGAGGATGGGCGCATGCCCATGGGGTGCTGTCCTGGGATGCCCCCACAGGGGCGGGGAGGGCAAAGGAGGAAGAACCAGCCCCCCAGGTGAGCGTCAGTGAGGTAGCCAGTGGATGGAGAGCCAGGCCCTGAGACAGAGTTCTGAGTTCAGATGTGTGTGACCCTGGGCAAGTCACTTAACCCCCGTCACCTAAACCTTCAAGTTCTTCTGCCTTGGGGTCCTGACTAAGAGGGAAGGTAAAGGCTCTTTTAAATGGTCTTCAGAGCCACGTCCGTGACCTCCTGTGGGACCCAGCCCTAACCACTGCCCGAACTACAGTTCTGCAGGCCAGTTTCCAAACCAGCTGAGAGGCAATGCCAGACCCCTGCCTGCAGCCCCTCCAGGGAAGAGGATGGAGACAAAAAGGACGCCGGAGCCTCCCTGAGCCCAAACCCGTCGCCCCGGGCTGTGTGGCACGTGTGGCCCGTCATCTCGTCATAGAGGGAATGTTGACTGACTGGTTCTGCCCCGTGTCCCGGGGGCTACGGACCACTCTAAACCCTCCTGGCTGGGTTCAGGCTGCAGGGGAGGCCCAGGCTTTCTAGAACTCACACTGAGCCGCCCTGGAGGGGCCTCTGGTTCTCCGGCACCACCTCTGCCTGCAGGCAGGGATCTCCCGGGGAGGCGGCTCCTTCCTCTCTGGGCTTACGAGCTTCCTTCTCGGCCCCTCCACCAGGTTCCTCCAGGAAAGACTCGCCTTCCACCGGGAGCCTTCCGGAGATTTAGAAATAGCTATCGAGGCCCTTCTTTTCCGACAACCAGCGTCCCCGGCTTCCAAGCCGACCCCCAAAGGCCGAGAACCCTCGGCGGCGCTCTGGCTCGTCGGAAGAGAGATCTAGTTATGAGGACCTCAGAGGAATTCCAGGCCAGCCCAGCGAGATCCTACCCAGGCAGCAAGTAGAAATGGGACATTTGAACCCGAGTCCAGGCCTCTTTCTATTATACCGTACTAATCTCTCATCATTTGGCTCCTTATAAAATGTGATCGCCCGAATCAAATGAGGTACCCCAGGGGTGATCCAACCGGGGCAGAGCAGAGGAGGACCATCACTGCCCTCATTCTGGACCCATATTTCCCCCCATGGAGCCTGAGACTAGTTAAACTTTTATGACTGCCTCGTCCCACCACTCCGTCAGTGAATTTATGATCCGCTGAAACTCTCGGGCTCTTTTTTCATACAAACTGTCAACAAGCTCTATCCCTTCTTCTTGTACCTATGCAATTGGGTTTCTTTTCTTTTTTTTTTAACTTAATTTAATTCCCCCCCCCCCCCCACGGTTACAGGACTCATGCTGTCTCCCTCCCCTCTTCCTTCCCCCTCCTAGAGCTGACAAACATTTCCACTGGGTTATACATATAGTATCACTCAAATCCTAGGATAATCTTTTAAAACCAAAACCCCAAATCCTACACCCATATAAACATGTGATAAATCATATGTTTTCTTCTGCGTGTCTACTCCCCACAGTTCTTTCTCTCAACGTATAGGAGTTAAATGAATATCCAATACTTCAAGTATTATTTTTATAAAGTTTATTATCTGACAAAATAGAACCACGTGACTCAATTTTTCTACCTGCTCAAAAATCCTCGTTCCACCAAAGCCCCAGCAGGAAGGAAAGAGGGAGAGAGATGGACCTGCACCCAATTTATGTCCTGTCCACATCAGCACGTAAGGACAGGAAGTGAGTGGGGTGCTGGGAATCACCGTTTTTAGGGTAGCCGATTCTAATTACACAGATACGGAGAGCATTCTTTCTCACAAGTCCCTCAGAGCTGTCCTGGATCATTGCATGCAATTAGTTTTCCTAAAACCACGTGGAATTTTCCACCTGTCCATAGCAAATATTTCCTTATTGTAATGGGGTCTTGGATGAGGGCGTGATGCGTGTCTGTCATTCAGGTCCCAAGAGAAATGACACAGGATTTTGTGTGGCTTGGCCCCCCTCAGAGGGATCCAAGAAAAGAAAGAAGGGTTTGGTAGCTGGTCAGGAGGGAGGATGGATTCAAAACCTAACTGGGACAGAAATGGGAGCCCCCGAAGACCGGGCTCTGCCTCCAACCCTTCCCCAGACATACTGAATATGAAGAAAGAAGCCAAAAGAAAAGGAAGTGCATGAAGGAAACTCGAGTGGCGTCTCTTGTCACTGGATCCGAACTACATCCAAGAGTTGGCTGAGAAAGTCTTAGGACCCAAAGCAATGATTCCTGTAAGCTCTGGCCCCTTCTCTACTCTCTAAAAGCCTCAGCCATGGCCTGGGATACGGGCAGCCAAGAACAAAGGGAGAGAACAAGAGTCGGGGAAGACGGCGTCCGGCTTCAGACGGAGCCACCGACTAGGAGGGTCACCTTCCACTTTGGTGGCCACCGTGTCTTATTAATTACAATGATAGTCTTGGCATTTATGAAGCACCCTAATATCTCGTTTGAGCCTCACATCGACCCAGTGAATTAGGTGCTGTTACCCGTATTAGAGAGATGAGGAAATTACAGCAGCTGTGACTTGCCCAAGTGTCACATATCTAATAAGTATCCGAAACAAGATTTGGCGTCTAGCCTTTCTGACTCCGGGTCTAGCTGCTCCTATATTATCTTATTACAGTATTATCCTCTTTATAAAAGCTTTTGTCTACGGGGATCTGATGAGAAATAAAGACAAATGGGCTGTGGGGTGTATGAAAATCGGAAGAGACTTCGTGAGCTTAGGGAAGAGGACATGTAGTGAGAGTCTCAGAGAGAAGCTGCATTTCAAGCTGTAAGTGGTTGTTATGCCAGACTCTGAGGCACCGGTACACTGGCACACTTTGTTATCTTTTGGGGATTTGTCCATTTTCATTGACCTGTAAAGAAATTTACTCATTCTCTGGCAGGTGACCCTGGGCAAGTCACTTAACTCCCGTTGCCTAGCCCTTACCACTCTTCTGCCTTAGAACTAATACACAGAATTGATTCTAAGAAAGTATGGGTTTAAAAAAGGTTTGTTGTTTTTTTATTTTTTTTTTTTTGCTCATTCTTTGAGTAAAACTTTGAGTAAAGCCTTGTGAATTGGGTGCTTATAAGGGGAGTTAGTGGCAACCTATTGTGGCGACGAGCAGCACATTGTTAGGAAGTTTCCAAATAATCTGAGATGGGATGATAAACTGGAGAAACCAGAAATCCTCAAAGCACACCCAGATCTCTTGAGTCAGGAGGAAATCTCTGACCCATGAACTATATCATCAGAATCATCTGATCTAACTTGTCAAGATATTTTGGGAGACTGATTCTTGCTGACTAGCTAGTAATACTCATTTGATAAAAACATAGCAAATACAAAGAAAATTTCTTGTAGCCATATGGCTTCTGGCACATGCCCCTAACACTATAGGGAGACCATTACTCTCCTCCCTTCTTCCCCCCACCCTCGTTTAGGAGAGCGGGCACTGCCAAAGGAACTGAGACAGTCTTCATCCGGTAAGAGAAGCCCTCGTGGGGATCGGTGGTTACTGAGCACCCTACAGCAAGGCTCTTCTTTTAGGGACTTAAGGAAGCACAGAGATTGGGCTCTGTCGACATCCTAAAAGAATTTTTATCACAAATATTACCATTAAAGTGCTGTTTCTGTCACCTCTTAATTTCTCTAAAGCTCCATATCCACCACAGGCACATTTTTATTTAAGCCTGGGATGCCTTTCTTCTACCATTCCGCCAAGCTCTTAGGGAGGACATAATCTGAATTAACAGCAAAACATGATCCGGATTACCTTTGTGACCTTGGGCAAGAAACAACCTCCCTGGCCATCAGTTTCCTCATCTAAAATGAAGGGATTGGATGAGACAACTTTTAACGTTCCTTCCCGCTCTAGATCCATGATCCTGATTGTTAAAATCAATATAGGGAGGGGCAGCTGGGTAGCTCAGTGGATTGAGTCAGGCCTAGAGACAGGAGGTCCTGGGTTCAAATCCGGCATCAGCCACTTCCCAGCTGTGTGACCCTGGGCAAGTCACTTGACCCCCATTGCCCACCCTTACCAATCTTCCACCTATGAGACAATGCACCGAAGTTAAAGGTTTAAAATAAAAATCAATATAGGGAAAGGGAAAATATATTCCAGTTTTATATATAATTTTTAAAATTCATGGTTGTTTGGGTATTTCTTTATTCCCCCATACCTCTCCCTCACTAGAGAGTCAAAATTTTAATAGAATGCCCAAAGGATTCTAGGACGCCATCTCTACCCCGTTTGACATCCAACCTCAAGGCCGGCTGGGAATGGGGGAGAAAAGAAGTAGAAATGACCTTAGTCATTTCTACTCTTAAGTCTCTCATTTTACATACCTATAAGGAAACGGAAACTCAGAACTGCATGTGACTAACCCAGGGTCACCCTGTTGGGAAGCTGGAAAGGCAGAACTAGACAGCATAGAGAAGGAATACCGAGTCAGAAGACTTTCAGGACTTTAGTTCAAGTTCTTTGCCTCTCTGGGCAGGTCCCTGTAGCCTCCTGGGACTGCTGGGGCTTCCTCTGGCTCTAGAACGACAGGCTTATCTGGAATCTGGCCCTTCCTTCTTAGGAGAGTTTGAGCACCGAAGCTTAGCTTTCAGCAGCGCCCACATACTAACGTGGAACTCCAGGGAAACGGGTGTAAACCAGTGATCTCCTTCTCGTTTTGAGGCTGCCAGAAGCCCGTGGCTAGCTCCCCTTTCACTGCATGCTCTTGGCTGTTTCCTCATTGAACTCGGCTCTCTTTACTCTTCCCACTTGGGTTTCCTCAGTGGCAGGAGCTTCTTGCAGTAGCCAGGTTAAAGCGTGGACCTTTTGACTCGGCACAGGTGGTCGGCACCACACAGCTCCAACTTCATTTTAAGTCATATCTCCCAAGCGGGCAGCTAGGTGGCTCCGTGGATAGAGAGCCGGGCGTAGAAGCAGAAGGTCCTAGGTTCAAATTTGACCTAAGATACTTCCTGGCTGTGTGACCTTGGACAAGTCACTTCACCCCCATTACCCAGCCTTTGCTGCACTTTTGCCTTAGAACCAACACACAATATTTGATTTTAAGGCAGAAGGTAAGGGTTTAAAAAAGATAGTAATATGCCCTTCCTACCTGCTGCATTCCAGTGAGGGTGTAAGAACTGGTCTGCAAAAAAAGAAAAAAAGAAAGAAATCCAAATTTTACTTGGCTGAGTATCAGGGTACACCAGCCACGGCCAGGCCTGCCCTGCAGAGTGAGAGACGGGCCAGAAAACGTCCGAATCGAGGCAATCTCAGATCTGAGACTCATCTATTTTCTGGTTGTTTTCCCCAAAGGAATATAAGCTCTTTGGGCACAGCGACTGCTTTTTGGGTTTGGGTTTTTGTCTCTGGGCCCCTCGGAGCGCCGCGGGGCCTCCCTCACAGCTGAGCGCTTCTCTGCGCGGTGACGATGCGGATGGCGAGGAGGTCGGGAGAGTGAGGATCCGTGGGAAGATGGCGCTCGAGGCTGGACAAGAAAGTTCTCTCCTCTGGCAGCCCGAAGCCGGGTCCTCCCTACTTTTTGCCGCCGGGTACTCTTGGGAATGGGGCACGTAGTGGGTCCCTCTCCTGTGGAAAGCTTTTATCAGACAGTTGTGCTTCTGGCCAGGGATTATCCCATCTATGTGCCGGGCACTGAAGATAGGAAGAGGAAGAGAAAACAGTCCCAGCATCCGGGGTCTTACATCCTGTAGGGGGACACTACAGAGACACAGATTCTGTAAATACAAGGTAAGTTGAGAAAACTTAAGAGAAGAGGAGGCAGAATTCCGCAGCGTCTCCCTCCATCCCCCATAGAAGGAGCACAAAGCTCTGCACACACCGCTCGACTCTGGGGCTGGCAGGCTGAGCCATTTAAAGACTCCGGCCAGCTTTCTGACCGCCCGTCCCAAGATCCTCTTCCCATTCTAACAGAGAAATGTTTTCATCCTTCAAAAGGGGATGCAGAGGGTGGAAGCTTCTTTAGAGCTCATTCAGTACTTCATTAACCAAGTAAGAGGGGCGTCTAATGACCAGAAGTGCTCGGGAATGGGAGGCACCCACTGGAGAGCTGGAGACACTTGAGATGTACCCAATAAGGAGCAGAGACATTCTTTCCACGTAGGACAGAGAGGCTGCTGGAAATCCTCAAAAGAGAATTTTTCTCCCAAGGACAGGGAAGCCCTGCCGCTCCTGAAAGTGTGAGCTGCCGGGGTCCCGTCCCATAGACCTGATCCCAAGTGTCAGAAAAGCTAAATCACTAAGCTTCTCGCATTTAAAACTTGGGCTGCACTGGTATAATCTGTATCAGACTATTTTCAGCCTTGGGAAGAAGGGCGAGGGAGGAAAGGACAGAGAATCTGAATCATAAAATGTCAGAAATCAATGGTCAAAATGGTTTCTGTGTAATTGAAAAAAATGGAAAAGAAATGATAAACCACTGTTATAGACTTAGCTCCTCTCAGCAACACAGGACAATTGGGAAGGACTTGACACAAAGATGCTCTCCTCCTCCAGAGAAAGAACTGTGGGAGTTGGAATGCCGACCAAAACATGTAATCTTTCACTTTAGCTTATTTAGGTCTTTGTTTTGTGGTTTGGGTTTTGTAGAATTATTCTCTTATAAAAATGATCAATATGGGAAATGTTTTGCACGATAATACATACAAATCAGATTGCTTGCCAGCTCCCAGAAGTGAGAGGGAGACAATTTGGATCATATAACTTTGGAAAATTTATGTGGAAATTTGGTAATACATGTAATTGGTAATATAAAATAGCTTTATTTTTTAAAAAAGCTAAAAAAATAAATAAAACTTATGCCCCAAATCCCATAAAATGGGTACCAATGCATACTATATAGGACTTTAAAAAAATTAACCCTGTATCATAAATTTTCCTTATACTAATATACAGCTATAACAAGTATCAAACATCTAATTTATCATTTTATTTTCCTTCTGAGAACTTAGGAGGGTAGAAGGGAAGGTGATAAATTGTTTAGCCCAGATCTTATAAACAAAAAAATAGCCATCCAAGCAAGCTGATGCTTTTCTGTCCATACATTTTCCCCATAGCATCCTTACACACAGCAGATTATTTCATTGACTATATTCTCCATAAATGTTTCCAAAAAAATTCTAGGCCTTTACCTTCTGTCCTAGAATTAATACTATATATTGGTTTCAAGGCAGAAGAGGAGTAAGAGCTAGACAACTGGGGTTAAGTGACTTGCCTACAGTCACCCAGCTAGGAAGTATCTAAGGCAAAATTTGAACCCAGGGCATCCTCTCTTAAAACAGCCAGATGGGGACAGCTGGGTAGCTCAGTGGATTGAGAGTCAGGCCTAGAGACGGGAGGTCCTAGGTTCAAATCTGGCCTCAGACACTTCCCAGCTGTGTGACCCTGGGCAAGTCACTTGACCCCCATTGCCTACCCTTACCGCTCTTCCACCAAGGAACTAATACACAGAAGTTAAGGGTTTAAAAAATAAATTAATTAATTAAAAAAAAAAAAACAGCCAGAAATCTGACTTTTCCTCCATGTGTCCAGGACTGATGGCCTCTAATGGTGTTCCTCCTCCCTCAGAAACCTAGTCTTTTCCCACTAGACACAGGGATTAAAGTATATTCCCTTCCCTCCATCTTTAACAATACTGCCCTGCCCATTCATGGGCATCTGTCTGGCAATTTGGCATTGTCCAGGGTACAGAGATCCTTGTGCCTTCCTCTTTCAGCTCAAATCAGGAAAGGAAGCCTCCCAAAGGGACGTTTCCTGGATGGAGAAGTTTGCTTCCTGCTAAAATCAGGGCAGAACTTCCTGGGTCTTTGACTGATTGGTCCATTGGGAAGAGGGACATCCACTGACTATCCAATCTCAGGAGGCTAGACTGCCATGGATAAATGTTGCCCCTCACACTTGGAGGAGGAGCCAAGGTGCAGACTTGGGTCTTGGCTGACTTTGATCAGTCAGTAAACATTCATTAGGCACCTACTATGTGCTAGACATAGTGTGTGCCAAGTCCTTTACAAGTATTATCCCAATGGACCTTAGAAGTTCAAATTCCTGTGGGTAGAAAGAGTCCTCTTTTGTGGGCTGAGAGATTTTTTGTTTTTAATTATTATTAAAATCCTTACCTTCTGTCTAAATAAGAACTCTAAGGTAGAAGGGTAAGGGTTAGGCAAAGAGGGTTAAATGACTTGCCCACAGTCTAGGACTAGGACTGATCTGAGGCAGAATTTGAATTCAGGTCTTCCAAGCTCAGGAACCAACATCTAATAGTCTGATGTTTGTGTGTTGTCTCCCTAGTGGACTATGAGTGCCTTGAGGGCAGAGACTGTTGAGTTCTTGTTTTTCCTTATAGCACTGCACTTGTCCTATAGGAGATGCTTATAAATGGTGCTTGCCCCCAATGCACCATTTTTGTATTTCTGGTCCTTTGCTTCTGACTCATTGTGGGAAGAGTACTTGGCAAAGGGCAAAGAGCCTTCTAACCATGAGCCATTGTTGCTGGTGAGAACTGAATTCAGAGGGACCAAGAAGAGCCTGAAAGGGCAACCACACTTGCTCCCCACCCCCACTTAGCACATCCCTCTTTGATCTCAGGGACACAATCACCAAAAAAAAAAAAAAAAAAAAAACACTGACCTGTAGCTTCTGGAGACTTGACAGTCAGCTTCCCCTCTTTGAGGCCAATAGCCATCCTTATCTGGAGCCTGCAGACGGGCTTGCCCATATTTCTGAGTTAGAAAGAAGAAAGCTGGGGGCCACTAGGGGAGGAGGCAGAGTGGCCCAGCTTGGCCTGCTCCTGGGGGAGGCCACACATCCAGCAGAGCCGAGGCCTCTTCCTGTGTCCTTTTTGGAATTCTTCAGGTGTCCCCGCCTAACTTGGTCCCACCATCAGTCAGTCAATTCATCAGCAAGCATTTATTAAATGCTTGAAAGGCACAAAATAGGTCCCTGGCCTCAAAGAGTTTACATTCTAATGAGGCAGCTAATACTCCAACAAGGGAAGGCAGCATCCCAGCAGACACTGTACTAACAGCTTTCCAGCTATATTAACTCAGTTGATCCTCACAGCAACACTGGGAAGTTGAGGCTATTATCCCATTTTATAGATGGAGAGCTAAGGCAAATAGAAGTAAAACAGGTTCCCCCCAGGGTCACTCAGACATTGTCTGAGGCAAGATTTGGACTCGGGTCTTCTTGAATCCAGACCCAGGACTCTATCCAATGAGCCAGTTAGCCTGGGCAACACAAAGAAAACTGAAACACAAGGGGTTTTACAAAAAAAGTGTTGGGAAAATTAGAAAACAGCCCAGCAGAAACTAGGCATAGACCAATATCTTGCACCATTTCCCATAATAAGCTTAAAATAGATAGGCATGAAGGGAAATGAGAACAGATTACCTATCAGATTTATGGGAAGGAGAAGAATTTATGAATAAACAAGAAATAGAAAGCATTATAAGATGTAAAATGCATAATTTTGAATGCATTCAATTAAAAAAGTTTCATACAAATAAAAGGAATGTAACCCAGATTAGTAGAAAAGCAGTAAATTGGGGTGGGGTGGGGGAAGATCTTACAGACAGTTTTTTTTTTCAGTTAGATGTCTCATATCTAAAATATGTAGAGAACTTTGTCAAATTTATAAGAATGCAAGCCATTCACCAATGGATCAGTGGTCAAAAGGTATGAACAGAGAGTTTTTGGATGAAGAAATCAAATTGTATTTAACTATATGAAAAAATGTTCCAAATCATTATGGATTAGAGAAATGCACATCAAAACTCCCCTGAGATATCATCTCACACTTATCAAATGGGCTAAAATGATAAAATGGCAAATATTGGAGGGGGCATGGAAAAACAGGGACACTCATACACTGTTGGTGGAACTGGACCAATCCAGCCATTTTGGAGAACAATCTGGAAAACCTGAGGTTTATTTCCTAAGGTGACTAAGGAAAAAGGAAAAGAACTTTTGTTTTCTAACATATTTTTAGCAGCTCTCTGTGGTCACAAAGAACTGGAAATGAAGGGGATGCCCATCACTGGGGAATGACTGAAAAAAATTGTGGCATATGATTGTGCAGGATATGACTGCACTGTAAGAAATGACAAGTAGGTTCATTTTCCTAAAACGTGGAAAGACCTCCATGAAATGATAAAGAATAAAATAAGCAGAACCAAGAAAGCATTCTATACAACAGAAATGTTGTCTGAAGATTGACTTATCTGTGTCTACCTCCAGAGAAAGAACTGATAAATAGAAACAAGCAGGACGTCGTTTAATATATACATATATCTTTTTTTGTTAAAGGATGCCTTCGCTAAGAGGAAGAAGGGAGGCAGTTAACTGGGCATTTTAATATAACAATAAACAAATAAATAAATTTAAAATTAAAAAAAAATACATAGGATTGTTCATTAAGAGCTAGAAGAGGCCTCAGAGGTCATCTAGTTCAACCCCCTCATTTTATAAATGAGCAAATGGAGGCCCAGGGAGGTTAAGTGACTAAGGCCACCCAGGTACTACAAGGCCAGAGTGGGATTTGAACCCACGTCCCCTGACTCCAAAGCTAGTGCTCTAACCACGGTTGGGGCAGTTAGTCCAAAACTCCTATGATAACATGCTAAAATAGGTTGGAGGACCAGGGAAAGGAAGAGAAGAAATTAAATAAGATGGGATTCTACAGAGGACAAACCTGGGGTCTCCTCCCCAGGGCTGCCCCAACAAGCATTTTTTGACTCTGCCTCCATCACCATCCACCAGGGAAGCTCTCAGGACCAAATGGAGGGAAGCAGCCACTCCAGGAAACAATGTGACCCATGTTTAAGTGGAGATTTTGTACTTTTGGAACTATGTTCCCCAGAATTCCTTCATCTCCCAGAATCCCTTTCCTCCACCCCCACCTTGAGTGCTTATGTTGTTTGTTTATAAGTTCTGAAACTCTGCCTCTCCGCTCTCTTTTTTTCCCAGTACAGGGCTGAGGAAGGTGGCTTTTTGCTCTAGCTTTTTATGTTAGTTATTACTCATAAATCTTATTATTCAATATAATACTTAGCATATTGGATATTAATTTTGAAACTCACACCCAGGGGATGGGGGTTCAGACAGTATCCCAACGAGGTCTGTTTCTAATATATTAATGTCGTTATTGTGCAGTGCTATGCAGGGCCCAGAGCCACATCTAGCAATTCTGGCACAGGGCACCCCCCGCCCCAATAATGGCTGGAAGTTAGAGCACAGAGGTCAGCCTGCTCTAATCTGATGCCCGCCGATGCCCAGCAGGGGACATGAAGGAAGGGCTGGTAAAGCCAGCGAGAGGACCAGGAGCAAGAAGCTGCCTCCAGACCAAGTCGGTCACCTCCCCTACTTGTGGCTCTGGGTGGGCAGGCCCAGGTGCTTTCAGAGCACACTGCCTTGTACCTAATGGTCACTCAGGAATCGTGGCTTCCATGCCCAGAACACAACTAATTTCCCATCCTCTATGGGAAGTCTTTCCCAACCCCTCTGAATTCTAGTGCCTTCTTCCTGTATTAAATGATTTCCTGTTTAACTTCTACATAGCTTATTTATAAATGATATATAAATACTATGATATAAAATAATATAGAACATAATTTACAAATTATAAAATATTCTTTTATCGATATTGTGTTTTCCTGTTGTCTCCCACATTGGATTCTGGGCTCCCTGAAGGCAGCCACCATCTTTCCCCTTTTGTGTCCCCCACACTGGTCACGGTGCCTGGCACACAGGGGGTGATTCATAAATGTTTATTGATCAAGGAACAGCCCATGAGACCTTGGGCAAATTTCTCTGGGCCTCAGTTTCCTGATCTTGTAAAATGATGGTCTTCCAGCTCTAGTGCGATGGCATTCTGCTGGCCCACAGGTGCCTCTTGGGGTTTACTGACCTCCAGAGGAGGCGCTTGACCCTTCCTCCAAGCCGTTCCCTGAGGTGGCCCCTGCCGCCCCCACAAGGGGCTCCCCTCTGTCCCATCTCCAAGGAGCCATCCCGGGAGCCCCTGGCATCCTTCCTTCCTTTGCCCACTGCCTGGCCATGAATGATTTTTTCCTTTTCTGAATCAAAGTGGCCTGAGCCAAGTTTCCCAAGGCACGTCTGTCTCCATCTGGAGTGCTCCCACTGAGGCGCCCCCTCCCTTCTTCCAGGCAGGCCTCCAGCTTCATGCCTGGGATGCTCTCCGGATGGGCCTTCCCAT
>NC_058134.1:37593495-37603757 GCF_016433145.1 Gracilinanus agilis
ACACACACACACACGTGCCTTCTTTCACTCATTGAATCATTTATTACACTGAAGTCCAATGTTATGTGGTAGTGACAGCTAAGCTTTGAAACATGGTCTTCTGATTTCAAATGTACCACTCTTCTGACTGTGTCACATTGTTTCCAAAAGGAATTACCAAAAAAAGGGAAGAATGACCATAGTAGGAGAGTGGAAAGCAAAATATTATATGATGATACTCTTCTTGAGATTTATGGGCAATCATACAAGTCTTCAATACCAACATATTTTTATCTCTTCTATCTCCAGCTGATAGGGCAAAATACTAGGGCTTTTCTACATTTCTCTGATATGTTCTCAGGAATGTTTTCTTGCCCATTAAACATCTGATAAAATTGGGTGAAAGGAATTTGAAACAACAATTTTTTCTTTATCACGTCATAGGGACACTCACAAGTCTTAAGGAATAAACAAGGTGGGAAGGATACATACAACAAGACCAAATTCTGCATCATAAAATTCTATTCTATTATCTGATATTTTATTGTTGAAAGTGTAAAACAAAAGTCATGTAACCTGAGCTGGGCACTTTCAGGAATATAAGAATATAATATATGCCTAGATCTCTCTGTGTGACTATCACCAGTGGTCTATCACATCTTAAGTTTCAATGTATAATGGTGGAAGATTTGGACATTTGACCCTCAGCCACCCTGATGTACAGCCTGATTGGCACTTATTTACAGACTGGAGAGCACCACAAATCTCTCTCTCTTTCTCTCTCTCTCTCTCTCTCTCTCTCTCTCTCTCTCTCTCTCTCTCTCTCTCTCTCTCTCTCTCCCCCCTCTCTTATTCTTCTCTCTCTCTCCCCCCACTTGTCTCTGTATCTCTGTCTCTTCCTCTCTCACCCCCTCTTTTATGTCTCTCTCTGTCTCTCTCTCCCCTTCTCTGTCTCTGTTTCTATCTCTGTCTCTCCTCTTTTCTTTCTGTCTCTGTCTGTCTCTGTCTCTGTTTCTGTCTGTTTGTCTCTTTCTCTCTCTCCCATCTATAGGAAGGTATGTATTTAGCTCAGCCATGAGGGCTGATTGTGACCCAAGAAATCAGTGGTCACAATGTGGTGTCAGTGGGACAGCAAGGAACCAGGACAACATCTGAGCACACCTCCTATGCAAATCAGAGTGAAATCAGTGTATAGAGAGGTTCAAAGAAGAATGAACCAGTAGAGGAAGGGGAGGAGGAATCTGGGAAGTCCCATGGGGCGAGCAGCACATGAACAAGGTCTGAAAGACGAAGGATTTCAATGTGTGGCAGCTAACAGAACTCAGGACAGCTAACAGAAAGTTAGGATGACAGCTAGTACAGGATGATGTTGGGCATGGCTTGCCCTCTGGTTCAGCTGGAGCAAAGAGTAGGAGAAGGCACTTTATTTTTTGTCTTTGAATCCCTAGCACCCAAGACAATCTCATGGATACAGAAGGGACTGTAAGGATGGGATTTGTGCAAGGGGAATGGGACAAAAGGAGCCAGAGAAGGAGTGGCTGACAGTTAGTGACAGTTGAGACCAGAGAGGATTCTGGGAAATGCTTGGGAGGAAGGGGAGGAGAGGGTTTACAGTGGAGGTCTTGGAGAGGTTCCGAGGAGGACATCCCATCTTGGATCCAGTCCTGAAGGCTTCCCGAGGATCTTTCTTTGGACATTGAAACCCTGATTCCCTGGTCAAAGATTCCATCGCATCTTACCCAGCAAGACTTCAACCACTGAGTTGGCTAAGTTTTTGGACTCCATTTTTGGAGCAATCTTTTAGTCTCCTTCCTCCATTACCCAACCTTGCTGAGAGACCCCCTTTCAGTCAAAACTTACAATTATAGAAAAGGATAGAAATAGAAATAGGAGAAGGAGTGGGGGAAGAATCTTGGGAGTGGGAATCCCAAAGGTTCCCACCCAAGTGACGGACCTCATAGAAATAGAGAAGAGGGCACCCCAAAATCCCTCTGTCCTTCACCCCTTTCCCTAACCCTTGAATTGTGAATAATAAAAGCCATTAATTAGTTAGATAGTGTTTTGGAGCGCCTGAGAGACAACAAAGGGGGAAGGGAACCACAGCTTGGTCTGGGTACCTCCATCTTGAAGCTGGACCATCCGCTGTGAAGTTGACTGACCTTGGGGGGAGGCTTGTGTGAACTCCACCCTCATTCAGAATCACATTGGGGTACCACATACCTCATCTTATAGGGAAGCCTCACCCCCAACTCCTGTGGGGTGGCACGACCATCCAGGTCACCCAGTTTTGGGGTGACACCCCCTTGAAGTCTCCCAGTGTATATTAGGCATGAGGGGAGAGCTGAAAGAGAGTCTCACCTCATAGACTCTCTCTATCTCCCCTCTATCATAATACTGGTTATTGGCTCCCTTTTATTATTATAGGACTTAATTCAGGTTAAAATTATTTGAAGAGACTATGATTCTTAACCTTGTGCCTCAGGTTTCTCATCCATAAAATGGAGATAATCGCATCAACGGGGGTAGCTGGGTGGCTGATGGGAGAGAGTCAAATGTGGTCCAAGTTACTTCCTAGTCATGTAACTCTGGGTGAATCATTTAACCCCAATTACCTAGCCCTTTCCGCTCTTCTACATCAGAACCAAGGTTTGTTTTTTTTGTTTTTTAAATCATTATAATAGCTCATACCTCCCCAGGGGCTGTTATGAGTATCAAATGAAATAATACATGTAAAAGTGCTTTGCAAACTTGGAAGAACTCTATAAATCACATAAAATATGATGACAAGGACAAAGGAAAGAATATCCGTAAAGTACTTTGCAGCCCTTTAAAATTCGATATGAACATTCGCTCTGCTTAGTATGGTGATAAAATATTACTTCTCCCTCCTCAATCGTTGAGTCTCTTTCTCTCTTTACACCATATTGGAAATGGATTCCTTGATGTTCTCAAGACTGTGTCTCCTCCAGTATAAATTTCTTCTGCTTGTGTCTGGTCTAGTCCAGCCTCTTGTCCTTTCCATTTCCTCGCCAGTGGCCAAGGTCTTAGAGTCCCAATATGGCGGGTCTGCTATTGCTGATGATATTCCAGATGACCCAGGATTTACCTTCATGGTTCAGGTGCCTTTGATCTACGAGTTTCTACCAATGGAGATGAGGTGTGTTGGTCCACAGACCTACCCGGAATGAGATCCATTCATCATTTGTCCTATCCCCAGACTACAGACGCATCTTCCATTTGGGAAGATCCTGTTTTCTCATCTATGAAATGGGGATGGTAATAGCAGCCAGCGCTTAAAAAATGCACCACAACTTGTGGGACACCTTGTCATGCCTCCTTTGGCACTCATAACATTATGGGATGCCTTGTCTGATAGCATTTGTAAAGCGCTCTGCAAACCTTAAAATTCAGAAGAAATGTGAGCTATTATTATCAGATAATAACAATTCTTTTTTTAAGCAGAAGGAACATTTTAATCAAATATATTTTGTTTTGCTGGCATATAGAGTCTATTTACGGAAGGGATGAACAAGTCCTCTGATTCCTTTGAAAGACAGAACTTCCAAGGAGTAAATGGATACAAATAGCCAACTTGTATGCAATTTGGAGAGTTGCCTGAAACAATGAAAGAACATGCTGGAGCCAGCTCTAACCTGCTCCTGATTCGATTTTTCTAAATCAGCAAAAGCTACAAGTCAAGGCTTGGTTTATGTTGTTGATGTCTCTAGATTTTAAAACGTGGTGGAGAAAACTGCCCAAATAATACAGACTAGATTTACAAGGGTGTCACTGATTCACATTTTATCCCAGAGAGCAATTGTTACACATTTCCCGCACACCACTGTTTAAGAATTAAAATTATGAGACATTTAAATTCTTATAACTAGATTCAAAGAACATCAACTCTGGTGCCCCAAAACACCTTTCTACATCATGGGTTTGGAGCTGGAAGAGACCTTTGAAATGTCTTAATCCAACTCCTTCATTTTGGAGGGAGGGAATTTGAATTGATAACAGAGTTATTTTGTTCAAGGATTCAAACTCAACCCTCTGTCTCTAGAGCCGATGTTCTTCTGACTCTGGAAGTTGGCTCTTTATTTTAATCTGATTGAACTAATCATTCCTTTTTAGGTACGAACCACTTTCTCTGTTCTATACAAAGCCAAAAAGTTTCAGGAGAGTACTAACCACTGAGCTGATCAGAAAACTTAATTTTAGGTTCAGATTGTACAAAGGCAAGGAGAACAGAGATAGCACGTTGGGTTTACCAAAGAAAGCAGAGCCAGGACAGTGTATGCTCTAGCTACAACAACTACAAAGGAAAACCACACGGGGATGGTCTCTCAGCTCATCTCTAATGCAGGGACCCACCAAAGGGTTAGAGTTGGGAAAAACCTTCAAGGTTCCAGCTGCCCACCTCCCCACTGAGGTGGTCCCATGGTCTAATGGGCTAATGCTCCATCACTGCCTATAACTGCCATGGCATGAGAAGGTGGCGCCATGTTGCTCACTCATCCGTTGGCCTTCCTTGCTCACCAACTCTTCTGCTACCTGGGCTTACACTCAGATTCCCCCATTTCCTTCCTTCTCTTTTTCAGCTCCCCTTTATACTTTGTCTTCTCCTATTAGAATGTAGCTCCTTGACCGTAGGGACCATATATTTGCCCTCCTTACACTTAGCTCAGAGCCTCTTTGACACAAAAGGTCCACAGGCACCAAGGCACGGGAGGGTCACTCGCTGGCCCATGTTATTTTCTTCATTTAAGAAACAGCAAAAATTTATTGGTCTTTCCCCCCCACATTCACCTTGATTTCCCCAATCCCAATCCCAAGCCAGAATAGAGATGACCATTTTCTTAGGTCTTTGTTTCTTTTTTCACCTATAAAGAATATTTTCTGGACCTGTTCTGTCTTTGAACCCTGTGAGTGGCGGGCTTGCAAGGGAAGTTGTAGAGGCGTGTTGAAGAGTGTCAGACAGGAAGTTCCTGGATTATCTGAAAGAGAAATCATTCAGAGAAGTGAGAAATCCCCTATCTTGTACCTGGGCCCTTCCTATCTCACAGGGCTCCGTGGTACAGAGTGAACAGTTTCAGGCTGCGTCTCTCATTGGAGGTTTGCAGGGAGGCTGGCCTCTTCCCCCACACTACTTCCTGCAGTTCTCAGAGACTCCCCCCATCAGTGCTGTCCTAGCAATGACCCCTGTCCCTGGCCAAGGCAGCCTTGGCCGAGGGGCCAGCCTCGTAGGGAAACATGTTGGCTTAGCTCCAATGGCCATCGGCTCTGCCACGGGACTCACCGACGCTGGGCAGACCGACCCCAGGCTGTGCCATCTGTACCCAGAAAAGGCGAGCAGCTGATGGATAGGATGTGGTCACTGCCTCCAGAGGCTTCAACCAAACTTTGCATAAAAACCCAGCTCTGGAAGAGAGGTGGTGAGGGCCCTGCTGAGAGGTGAGGACCTCACAGCTGCTCTCATTCTGTCATTTTATTAATTTTTTTTTAATTTAAAGAGACCTTTACATAAAACTCCCACCGTTGTCCACTGGGGGATGTTAGCATGATCTGTGTTTTCTGTATGTAGCAAACTAATTTTAAAACTGATTGGTGGGGGCAGCTGGGTAGCTCAGTGGATTGAGAGTCAGGCCTAGAGATGGGAGGTCCTAGGTTCAAATCCGGCCTCAGACACTTCCCAGCTGTGTGATCCTGGGCAAGTCACTTGACCCCCATTGCCCACCCTTACCACTCTTCCACCTAGGAGCCAATGCACAGAAGTTAAATGTTTTTAAAAAAACTGATTGGTAGGGAGGGAGGGCAATGCCTCTCTCTTTTTGCTCTTTCTAGACCACAGTTGACCCATCTTGTTTTTCCTTCAAGATCTGAAACATTCTGGAGAGAAAAGCCTGGAATCAGGAGTTTGTCTTTGACGGGCAAAATATAAACTCCTTGAGGGAAGGGGAGGTTTCCCTCTTGTCTTTGTATTCCCAGGGTCAGAGCAAGAGCCAAATTCGAGTGTAGTGAGGGTCTCTGGCCCACCCTCCCCTGTGAGTATTTGAGTGAATGGGCAAGGGACTCGGCCCCCCAAAGGCAACTAAGCTGTAGAGAAAGTGGGACAGGCAAGAGAATGGCATTTATGAAGCACCTACTATGTGCCAGGCACAATGCTGAACGCTTCCAGATATTATCTCATTTGATAATGAGGAATTTCCTCCCTGGGGTTTTTGTGAAGTCAATAAAGTCACGTATTCAGTCTTTAGGCTCAGCGAAGGGACTTAGCCCCTAGCACAGTGCCTGGCACCAAGCAGGCGCTTAATAAATTAACGTGTCGCCCAATTCATTGGGTCGAGAAGGTACAAAGCGTGAGAACACACAGAGTAGACACTCGGTAAATGCTTGCTGGTTGGTCTGACTCTCTGGCTGGGGGGAGAATAATCGGGGCTCGGATTTAGGAAAGTGATGAGGAGGATTCCAGTGCCCGAGAGACCTGCTCTCCTCCCCCAGCTGCCCTGCTACGTGTCTCCTCCATCGTGAGCCTGACCAAGCACGCCTGTCCCACGAAAACTCCAACCTCTGTCAGCCATCCATCTCCATAGAGCTCGTGCGCCTTAGAGCCGGGTCCGGCGGTCCAGGCTAAAGTCTCTCTGCAATCTGGTCGCTGTCAGGATCAGATTATCTCAGGGCCGAGCGGCAGCTCCTTCTGAGGGAGAGAGCCAGCCCACAGGGTTTGGGGAGGACGTTCAGAGCCTTCTCGTAGGCACACTCTCCAAGGCACTCTGGGGGGAGTGACCAGAGAGGGGCAGGGAAAGGCTCCGTGATTTTGTTGGTAGAAATCACTCCCAGGAGAGGAAACTGGCCAGATCCATGCACATGGGCACCTTCTCTGTAATTTAGAGTCTTAGCAAAGTCTTCTAACCTCTCTGATGTTCAGTGACTTAACCTAAGTCACGTAGCCAATGCACAGAGACAGAACTGGTACCTTGGGCTTCCCCGCTTAAAGGCCATCCCCCTATCCATTATGCCACACTGCCTGCCGAGGGACGTGAGTAACTACGGGTAGAAGCTACATCGCCTCGTGGAGCTTACAAGCTCATTGGAATAAACCATTTCTTCTTATTTTATTTTATTTTATTTTTTATTTAGAATAGACCATTTCTCTATGGTCTCTACTGATCCTTCCTTCTGAGCCAAGATAGTCCACATGGGCGGGTAAAGAATACTCTTCAAGGCTTGGCGAATCTTGAATCGAATCCCATTCAATCTCCATGTCATGTGTTTTTGGGGAGGGTCGGTTAGGGGTGCCAGTGGCTGGGGCGTCAGGAAATAGAAGGTCCTCAAACAGAGGGATTTTTCCACTTATATATTTGTATGTTTCTGCTTAGCTTAGCCCAGGACTGTCATATATAAAGAGCTCGATAAATGCTGACAGGCTGGCATAGAGGGCTGCACTCGCAATGAACCTTGAATGGAGCCAGGAATGCTAAGCAGAGGTGAGAAGGAAGGGCATTCTAGCCATGGAGAACAGGCCAGCCTAACATACACGACAGGAGATGGAACGCTGTTCTACACGTGCAGAAACAAGTAGGTTAGTGTGGTAGGGAAGGGATGGAGGGTTCTGGGAAATCAGCCCCAAAAGACTGAAAGGACTCAGATTGTGAAAGAAGGGCTTCCATTAGCCAGCCTCTAGAGAGGTTAATATTGTATACTAGCAGCTAAAGGGAGCCACTGAAGCTTTTTGAGCAGGACAATGTTTGGGCATCATCAGTTTGGATGATAGATTGGAGTAGGGAGATATTAGAGGGAAGGAGGCAAATCATGAGGTTATTAGAGTAGTTCATGTGAGAGGTGATGAAGACCTGACCTAGAGATGGTCCCTGAAAACCTTGGACATTTGAGACATGATTCATGTTTCTTTTTTTTATTATTATTTTTATTTTAGTTTTCTCTTTATTTTATTTTAATGATAAATTTGCACATTTTCCAAATTTATTCATTTTCTCTCCCTCCCTCACAATTCATATTTCTATAGCTCTTTAAAGTTTGCAATCCTATTATTATTCCCATTCTATGGATGAGAAAACTGAGTCTCAAAGAAGTGAAACGGTTTACTTAAAAGTCACAGTGCTTGCCACCAAGGACCTGAATGTGTAGCCAGGGAGATACAATGGAACAGAAAAAGATACTTAATGATACAAAGTGGTCTATACTAAGTTGGGGATCTTCTACACAAAGACTTTCTAGATCCCTGAGTTGCTAATGCCTTTTCTTTCCGAACTAGCCTGTCATCACTTCATAAAGATGCCCCTATATTCTTATGTAGTACAGGTTCTGGGGCTACTATCCCAAACCCTACTGGCATTAGCAGTTTGGGGCCTGAGAGGGTGACCACTATGATTTGAGGGGATTCTGAGGGCGTGGAGGTAGTTTTCTAATATTAAAACTCATGAGCCCCCACTGGTATGGTTCCTCTATTGATTAACAGTTCGTATCAATTAGCCAGCCAGGTTTAATTAGTTTTTAGAAATTATTTTTGTTAGATAGTATAGTAAGAACAACTCGTACAAAACATCCCTCCAAACTGGGCTCACACTCTCCAGTAAAGAGGCACATAGCCCAGGGGAAAGTGAACTCCAGCTTAGAGCACCCCGGGTAAAAGAGATAACAGGGTTCTTAGAAGTCCCTTTTCTGGAAGTTCTTTTGACTCCTTTGATCAAGGATCAAGGGGTAGCTAGGTGGCTCGGTGGATTGAGAGCCAGACCTAGAGAGAGGAGGTTCTGGATCAAATATGGCTTCAGAAACTTCTTAGTTGTGTAACCCTGGACCAGGGACTTAACCCCAATTGCCTGGCCCTTTCTGTCTTAGAACCAATACACAATATTGATTCTAAGAGGAAAGGGAAGGGTTTTTAAAAAAAAAGAATCAAGTCTCCATTAACTCCCCTGTATTCTCAACCCTGTAGGAAGACACATCTCATTTAAAATCCCAGGAAAATATTAGAGAGTATTATCTCCAAGCAATATCTTTTAAATCATTTCTTCTCCATCTCAGCACAGCTGCTAGGGAGTTCTGTCCTTTCAGATCCCAGGATGTCGCCCTGGGCATCCTCCCATGACTGGTGAATCTGTGCTCACCAACCTGGGTCATGCCGCTCATAGTCAAACCCACAAAACTGTCAGCATTACCATCATGTCTCTCCTGTCTCCATCTGGCAGAATCCATGCATGGCTAACCTCATGTTTAGTCTGGAGGCACCTCTCTCTCATCATAGCTCCTGCTGAATGACACCACACACCATGAAGCTTGAAATCATGTTTTGTGGGATATAGTCTAGACACTCCCTCACAATGGATCCTGGGAGTCTTATACTAATAATTATTTTAAATAATTTTTATGGATGTCTCTTCTACATCATACACATTTCCAGTTATACCTCTCTTTTCGAATAGTACTGAATTATCCCTGTAGCAAAGAAAAAGAATGAGCAAAGGAAATGGAAAGAATTGATTGTGACCAGTAACTTCTGCAACATTCCATATCTATAGTCACCTACCTCTCTGTTAAGAGGATGAAGATTTGTTTCATTATTTCTTCTCCAGGACTATTTATTTAAGCTGTTTTTTCCATGGTACACAAGGTTATTGCGTCTCTACTTACTTCATTCTGCAACCATTCATACGAGCCTCATTGTGTTTCTCTGAATTCTTCATATTCATTTTTATCCCATAATACTGTTCAATTTCATTGAGATCTTTACAATTAATATTATCTTTGCTTTCAAGACTTTTTACTTGGAAGTCATCTTCAACCCTTCTGAATTCTATAAAGCTATAAAGAGGACAGATAGGAAATAATTATTTCCTATCTGTCCTCTTTATAGCTTGCTTGGAATATTCATTTGGATGTTGTCTCTCCTCTTGGATTGTAAGCTCCTTGAGGACAGAGATTGTCTTTTGCTTCTTTCTGTATCCTTGGTGCTTAGCCCAGTGCTTGGAACATTATAGGTGCCTAATAAATTATTACTGGTTGATTGAACTTCAATTATGTAGCCCCACATTACCTAACCAACATTTTTTGCAACTGTTACCTAAAATGACATTGACCAAATGTCCTGTACCCCAAATCTATTCCCAAAGTATATTACTTTGGCAAAACTTCACTAAAAGTCACATTTTTCTTGAGATAAGGATTGTTTTAGGAAATCCAACACATGTGGTCACCATATAGTTTCTTCTTCTTCTTCTTCTTCTTCTTCTTCTTCTTCTTCTTCTTCTTCTTCTTCTTCTTCTTCT